>NC_137274.1:20590039-20602539 GCF_053477335.1 Acartia tonsa
CAAACGTTTCAACCACTAAATTTAATGATTATTTTGTCGCTAATAAAGGTGGAGGGGACATTTGGCTCTTTATTACACTAGTCCCCAAAGTTTTATAATAACATTTTCTTATTCGTTGGCTTAAACACTTTGAAGACATAAATTTTGATTAGTTAAGTTGAGTGTTCAAACGTTTCAACTACTAATTCTAATCTATAGAAGGGGTAATTTTGTGTATAATCATTGGGGATGTACATCAATTTATCGGCCATTGTCTTATCCCTTTAGATAAGTTGAGTGTTCTAACGTTTCAACCACTAGATATGATGATTATTTTGTCGCTAATAATTAGGTGGAGGTGGCGCCACCGCGATGAATTTAAGCGACAGATACATTACTCCAGATTATTTAACTCCATTGTCGAATCAGGTAATTAGATGGATAGATAGATAGATAGATAGATAGATAGATAGATAGATAGATAGATAGATAGATAGATAGATAGATAGATAGATAGATAGATAGATAGATAGATAGATAGATAGATAGATAGATAGATAGATAGATAGATAGATAGATAGATAGATAGATAGATAGATAGATAGATAGATAGATAGATAGATAGATAGATAGATAGATAGATAGATAGATAGATAGATAGATAGATAGATAGATAGATAGATAGATAGATAGATAGATAGATAGATAGATAGATAGATAGATAGATAGATAGATAGATAGATAGATAGATAGATAGATAGATAGATAGATAGATAGATAGATAGATAGATAGATAGATAGATAGATAGATAGATAGATAGATAGATAGATAGATAGATAGATAGATAGATAGATAGATAGATAGATAGATAGATAGATAGATAGATAGATAGATAGATAGATAGATAGATAGATAGATAGATAGATAGATAGATAGATAGATAGATAGATAGATAGATAGATAGATAGATAGATAGATAGATAGATAGATAGATAGATAGATAGATAGATAGATAGATAGATAGATAGATAGATAGATAGATAGATAGATAGATAGATAGATAGATAGATAGATAGATAGATAGATAGATAGATAGATAGATAGATAGATAGATAGATAGATAGATAGATAGATAGATAGATAGATAGATAGATAGATAGATAGATAGATAGATAGATAGATAGATAGATAGATAGATAGATAGATAGATAGATAGATAGATAGATAGATAGATAGATAGATAGATAGATAGATAGATAGATAGATAGATAGATAGATAGATAGATAGATAGATAGATAGATAGATAGATAGACAAATAAATGTTTTATAGGTACTGTTCCTACAGCCATGAGGAATGATTTATTATAAAAAAACAAAATCAATAAAATTGTAAAATATTATCATACCATAATTTATCTTTTTTCAAACCATTTAGTATTATAGACAGCTTTTCGCGGATATTAAACGGATAGTATTACAGAGAACCGGTTCTAATCCGGCGGATAACTAACTATCCGTATACATTATACCATTAATTATCTTTTTTCTTTTTTGGGACTTTCCCTCAAATCTTTGGTGGGTGCCAAACACCCGCCCCCTTAAAACTACTTGGTAATGTCCGTCTGTCCGTCTTTTACTATTCTTTTAGGTTGGGTTAGCTATAAATGAGCGTTGAACTGAAGAAAAAAAAAGAGAGAGAGAGAGAGAGAGAAAGAGAGAGAGCAGAAAAGAAAGAGAGAAAGAAAGAACTTCTTAATAGAGGATAATATTTATGGACATACTTACATTTTCAGGACTTGATTATAGAGTTGCTTTGCTTATGATATTGTACTTTGTTGTCCTAGGAATCAGTATAACAAAAATCAGAACAATAATTAGATCACATAAAAATTAGTTGTTAAAAATGTAAAAAAAATCAACATGTTTAAAATGAACGTACGGACATTCTGGTAACAATTATAGAGTTGCTACGCTTTCTAAATAGTACCTAACTACTACAGGAATCACCATGCAAAATTTGAAATCGATAGGACAATTCTAACATGCCTAAATTAATGAAAAAAGTTATCCATCTCAGACGGACGGACGCACGCACCGACCCTAATTATAGAAAAGCTTCGCTTTTAAAAAGAAAGAGAGAGAAAGAGGGAGAGAGAAAAAACTAATAAATCATAATGTAGCTTGATTTATTAACGTATCATAGACAGCTTTCCGCGGATAGTATTACTGAAAACCGGTTCTAATCCGCCGGTTATCTCTCTAATCCAGCGGATATCTGTCTTAATAAATCATAATGTTGCTTGATTTATTAACGAGCAAAGTATAGTTTACAAAAAGTTTACAAAATAAAATTAAATCCACCAAAATTTTACAAAAACTAACACTCATTGTCTGTTTGTTTGTTTGTCTGTTAGTCTGTCTATCTGTCTGTCTATCTGTCTGTCTATCTGTCTGTCTATCTGTCTGTCTATCTGTCTGTCTATCTGTCTGTCTATCTGTCTGTCTATCTGTCTGTCTATCTGTCTGTCTATCTGTCTGTCTATCTGTCTGTCTATCTGTCTGTCTATCTGTCTGTCTATCTGTCTGTCTATCTGTCTGTCTATCTGTCTGTATCTGTCTGTCTATCTGTCTGTCTATCTGTCTGTCTATCTTTCTGTCTATCTGTCTGTCTATCTGTCTGTCTATCTGTCTGTCTATCTTTCTGTCTATCTGTCTATATTTCTGTCTATCTATCTGTCTGTTTGTATGTCTGCCTATCTATCTGTCTGTCTATCTGTATGTCTACATGTCTGTCTGTCTATCTGTTTGTCTATCTGTCTTTCTATCTGTCTGTCAATCTGTCTGTCTATTTGTCTGTCTATCTGTTTGTCTATCTGTCTGTCTATATCTGTCTGTCTATCTGTCTGTCTATCTGTTTGTCTATCTGTCTGTCTAAGGTTCGAATCTTGGCCCTACATCCAAACTACTGTTGCTATGTCGGACGTACACCATAAATAGTTACTAATTACTATCAGACAGAGAGAGGTGACAATGGGCTGTTTATTATACTAGTCCCCAAAGTTTTATAATAACATATTCTTATTCGTTGACTTAACAACTTTGGATACTATATTGAATTTTTATAGGTTGGTTCATTTAGTTGAGTGTTCAAATGTTTCAACCACTAATCATTGGGGATGTACATCAATTTATCGGCCATTGTCTTATCCCTTTAGATCCCTAGATTAAAAACACCCTATTTCGCTCCTTTTTTTTCATTTCGTTAAAGATATTACTGTGTTAGATAGATCCATTTATTATATTCTACTGCCGGAGAGGGGAAACGGATCGGTTTTATATAAAAGTTTCCAAAGTCTTTTTTCATTCGTTAACGGTGGATTAGAACCGGTTCTAATCCATACGAAAAAACTATGTCTAGCATTGTATTATATCCAGTTTTCTACGAATATAGATATAAACACGGTATTTCGGGGCTAAAAAAACTGGTTATAATCTTATTATTGTCATTTTATCTCTGCGGAAAGCTGTTTATAATACGATGCGAGAAATAACTATTCTTCCTCTAAATTATTAAGGGCTAAATATAAACTTTTTAAAATAAAATCCTTTTTATGGGTTTAAAATTGTTTTTATTGTAAATGATTTTTTCTGTAGTATGAATTAATCTTTAACAAACAAAAAAACGTCTTATATCAGAAAAAAATATATTACAATTTTCAACAAATTAAGCCTTAAAACCGGTTTTTCCAAAATTTGTTTCAATTTTTTCATTATGGCTTCAAACACTATTATTTTTTACAGTGTTGTGGAGATGGGAGCCGTGGAGCCGCCATATTTTGCCGGAGCTGGAGCCGTAATTTTCGTTAAAAAACGGCTACGGCTTTGGGTTAGCTAAAAAAGAGATTTTTTATTGATTTTAATTTGGTTACTCTGTTGTGTCGTGTGCAAACGCCCATTTTAAATTTTTCAAGTTTATTTTTATCAAAAATTGAACTTTTAAAACCTTCAAAAGTCAAAGGCTCCGCAACGCTGATTTTTATTAATCGGTTTCCCTCTCCGTGGAGAGTGAATGATAAATCACCATTTCTAACAAAACGTCAGAGCGCCATTTTTCAACTCGGGCTAACTGCCACGGAGGCAGGGAGGGGACATTGGACTGTAAATTACACTGGTACCCAAAGCTTTATAACTATTTGTATACACTGGACTGTAAATTACATTTGGTACCCAAAGTTTTATAACTATCAGTAAGCATTGGACTATAAACTACAAACTTGTACCCAAAGTTTTTTTTTAAACCACGTTATTCTTTTAGTTAGCGCAAAAATTGTGGGTATTTTTTGTATTTTTGTGCAGCGGGGTTAATTTTGTTTGATTGGGGATGAACATCAATTTATCGTCCATTGTCTTATCCCTTTAGATTCCTGGGCTAACTAACAGCAAACTTAAGTCGGATCCGTAAAAAATATACTTTGGGGACATTTTTTTAAAGCATTCGAATTTTGTTTTTATATAATAGTGGCTACGCCCCTAATTAGCCCGTGCATTCTGCTTCTCGGGGCTATCAAAAATTTTTAAAAAAATATTATTATGATTGTACATCCTAGAAAACTAGATTCAATGATTTTTCAGTATGGCTGAGAACTGGTTCTAATCAAACGGATATTAAACGGAAAAATATTTTTTAAGAATCACATTTTTGAAACTTCCCGGCTTGAAAAAAATAGACTTAGGGAGGGAGGGGACAGTGGGGTGTTAATTACACCGGTTCCCAAAGTTTTAAGATAACGTTATCGTGTTCGTATAATCAAAGACTTTGGGTGCTTTTATTGAATTTTGATTAGTTAGTTCAAATCTATAATTCAAATCTACAGAAGGGGTAATATTGTATATATCATAATTGGGCATGAATAAACAAATAAATCCAGAGAGAGGGGACAATTTGTCCCCAAAGTTTTACAACAACGTTTTCTTATTCGTTGGCTTAACAACTTTGGGGACATTTACTAAATTTTGTATGTTCAAACGTTTCAACAATTAATTCTAAATCTACACAAGGGGTAATTTTGTGTATCATCATTGAGAATGTATATCAATTTATCGTCTAATTGTCTTATCCCTTTAGATCTCTGAGTAAATGGCAATACTTACATTTTAAGACTAAATTTTAGAGATGCTTCGCTTATAACATTATGCCAAATTTTCTAAGGTATCAATTATCCCAAAATTAAATGAATATGTTAATCATAACAACACCCGCCCCCCCCCCCCCCCCCCCCACCAACAATTTAAACATTCAGGGATCAAAAGGGATAAGACAATGGCCAATAATTTGATGCACCCCCAATGATGAAACACAAAACAAAATTAACCCTTCTATAAATTACATTAAGTAGTTCAAATGTTTGGACACTCACCTTAATCAAAATTCTATAAAAGTCCCCAAAGTTGTTAAGCCAACTAATATAAAACGTTATCATAAATTTTTTGAGACTAGTGTAATTAATATCCCCTCCGTCGTTCAGGGATCTAAAGGGATAAGACAATGGCCAATAATTTGATGCACCCCCCCCCCCCACCCCCAATGATGATACACAAAACAAAATTAACCCTTCTATAAATTACATTAAGTAGTTCAAATGTTTGGACACTCACGTTAATAAACAAACAAATCAAAATTCTATAAAAGTCCCAAAAGTTGTTAAGCTAACGTATTAAGAAAACGTTATTATAAAACTTTGGGGACTAGTGTCTAATTGACAGCCCATTGTCCCCTTCCCTTCTTCTCTGTGTGTTGAAACATTAATATTTTTTTTATTACCCTGTGTGGTTGGTTTAATGATTTTAAGCTTCAGTTTTAGAGTAGCTAGGCTTTTCTACAATTAGGGTCCGTCCGTACGTCCAATTTTAGTAGCTAGAGCGTAGCTGCTTTAGAACTAGACTTACGAGAGGGGGCAATGGGCTGTTTATTGTACCAGTTTTATAATAACGTTTTCTTAACAACTTTGGGGGTTTTAGAATTTTGTTTGGTTAATTAATCAAATTAAGTGTCTTAACGTTTCAACCACTAATTTTGTGTTATATAAATAGAATTTGTCCATGCGTACGTCCGTCTGTATGACTCAAGTAATAAAGCTTTAAGGGGGATGGGGGTAAATGAGTAATAATCCCCCCACCCCCTAAGCAAAAAAAGCAAAAATTAACCCAATGCCCCCTCCCTCCAAAAAAATAAAACAAATAAAATATGATATATATTATCTTAAATGAATAAGAACTATTTCAAATTTTTCGCCATTAGTGGTTTTTAGAAAAAAAATTAATAGGGCTAAAATTTTAAAGAGAGAGAGAGTGAGAGAGAGAAATAGAAAAGGAGCGAGAGAGAGGGAGAGAGATAGAGAGAGATAGAGAGAGAAAAAGAAAGAAAGAAAAGAAAGAGAGAGAGAGCGAAAGATAGAGAGAAAGAGAGAGAGAGAGAGGGAGAGAGAGAGAGGTAGGGAGAAAAAGAAATAAATTCTCATTTTAGAATGAAATATTGCCATATTTTTCTATTTATTTCTCTATTCCAGTAATGTGAGAGATAGGTAGTTTTTCTATTTTTATAAAAAAAAATTGATTTGGACTTCAGGTTCAGGTGCTGCAGGCCTCCAGGTTGTCTCTGGACAGGTAAAGATGAAACAAAAAAATTTTTTTTTGAAGAGTTAGAGTTCACTTATAAAACAAAATATGCATCTTTTATCTTCATATATTTAAATAACATTCAAAAAGATACATATTTTGTTTTATAATTCAACTCTTCAAAAAAAAATTTTTATTTTTACCTGTCCAGAGACAACCTGGAGGCCTGCAGCACCTGAACCTGGAGGCCATATTATTTTTCTTTTAATAGAAAAACTACATCTCAAAAGGAAACTTTTTTTGTGAAATAATCTATCGCTTTCTCTGTATGTTAACGCAAAAGTCAGAACTTACCTCCCCCCCCCCATCCCCATGTAATCTACAGAATAAGTATTTTTGTGTATCATCATTGGGAATGTAATTGTACATCAATTTATCGGCCATTATCTTATCCCTTTAGATCCCTGCTAATTTTTTTTCTCAACGATTCTATATCCATTAAATTCTCGGAGCTGCAATATATTTTAATTTATTACCTAACAACTAGAAAATATTATGCTCATAACAGCGGAGCATACAAAAAAAATTTTGTCAGACAGAAAGACAGACAGAAAGACATATAGATAGACAGATAAATAGACAGATAGATAGACAGATAGACAGATAGATAGACAGATAGATAGACAGATAGATAGACAGATAGATAGACAGATAGATAGACAGATAAATAGACAGAAAGATAGACAGATAGACAGATAGATAGACAGATAGATAGACAGATAGATAGACAGACAGATAGACAGATAGATAGACAGATAGATAGACAGATTGATAGACAGATACATAGACAGATAGATAGACTGATAGATAGACAGATAGATAGACAGATAGATGGACAGATAGATGGACAGATAGATAGACAGATAGATAGACAGATAGATAGACAGATAAATAAGACAGACAGATAGTCAGACAGACAGATAGATAAACCAACAGACAGACAAACATATAAAAAATTTGCTTTGCTTTTGAAAATAATAAATTTTCTTTAATACTGATATATTACGTTATTTATTTTTAAAATGTATTTCATATTTATAAAAGTAAAAATTTCTATATATCTATCTATCCATCAATCTATCTATCCACCTATTTATCTATTCATCTATCAATCTATCTATCTATTTATCTATATAAAAAACTATATCCATCTATTAATCCATCTTTCAATCTATCTATCTAAGTGTCTATCTATATATCTATCTATATATCTATCTTTCTATCTACCTATCTATCTATCAATCTATCCATATATATCTGTCTATCATCCCTGTCTATCTACCTATCTATCTATCTACAGGGTGTTTTTTTAATAGGATAAAAGTATTGCTTAATTGAACCCACTTGCCATTGACAGAAATTAATAAATATCTTAATTTCTTTATTGGGTTGGGGCAATTTATATAAGAAAAAAAAACTTGGCGAATATCGTTAGAATCGTTATAAACTCTAGTTTTTGGGTATTTAAGAAATATTCATGTGCTACGTACAGTTTAGGAGCTACATGGTAAAATGTCCCAACTTACTGAAAACTTTTTATTGCACAAACTCTCTAAATTGGTCATGATCCAAAATCTTCCAAAAATAGGTACTTTGGAAAAACCAGTTTTTAAGGCATAATTTGTTGAAAATCGCTAAATATTTTTTCCTTATACAAATTGCCCCAACCTAATAAGGAAATTAAGATATTTATTAATTTCTGTCATTGGCAAGTGGGTTTAATTAAGCAATACTTTTATCCTATTAAAAAAACACCCTGTATCTACATGATTTGTTATGTCTATTATCAAGCTGTCACTAGTTGTCACGGCTCTGTCTTTGTTTTTGTTATGACAGGTCCTACACAAGGGTGGTCCTACAAAACTTTTAAGAATTGTAAAATAGCCAAAGTGGTGATCTAAGATCTAGTTGTAATTGTATTTTATATGATTTATTTGCCTTCCCCCTATAAAAAAATACACTGTTTTATCCTAAGTATTTTATCCCAAGAGAGGGGACAATGCCTATTACACTAGTCCCCAAAGACTTATTCAATGTCTTAACAACTTTGGGGTCTTAGTAAATTTTGATTGGTTGTTTCATTAAGTTGAGTGCTCAAAGGTTTCAACCAATAATTAAGTTGAGTGCTCAAAGGTTTCAACCAATAATTACAATCTATAGATTGGTTAATTTTATGCATCACCACTGGGGATGTACTATCCCTTCAGATCCGTTTACTGGTGTTTTATAAAAACACCTCCTCCCCCCCCTCCTTCACACAAATCACACCGCCTGTCCGACACAAAGCCCGGTTCTACAACCCATCTATAATAATAATAAAACTTATATGATACATTTTTATTGGATTATCTTTGTTTAAATGTAACAAATTGTCATATCTTTTTTTTTCTTTGTTAAATTCTTATTAGAACCCAGTTTTTAGTAGCAAAGCTACTCTACAATCTGAAATGTCTGTCTGTCTGTCAGAGAAAAAGTCTGGGAAACGTGATTTTCTCTGGTCCTATAAAAGATAGAACGCTGAAATTTCTTGTCAACATTCCCATCAATATGGAGCATAATAAAGTATAAAACATCCAAGTCAGTCGGACAGCTTTAAGGCAGGTTTTCAGCTATTGTTACATTTTTCAATGTATTGGAGGGAAACGTGATTGTCACAGCTCATATAAAAGATAGATGGCTGAAACTTGTTTTATATTTAGAGAGGTCCCTTAACATTATATAAACAGGTATTTGGGAGTTCAAAATCTTAAATCTTTCCGTTAATAAAAAATATAATTTTAAAACAGTTCAAAAAGTAAAAATTGTAATCTACACACTGCAGCTATGACCCACTGTCTAATCCCTTTAGATCCCTATTTTCTGGTGTTTTTTAAAAACACCTCCCTTCCCCCCTTCACACAAATCACACCGTCCGTCGTCCGACACAAAGCCCCGTTTCTCCAACCCATTAGACACAATATACCATAGAACCGGGCTTTTAAACACTGCACCTGTGCTGTGATATGAATGACAGCTATGGCGCTGGACCCGGGCCCCAGAATTTTGATTGACAAGGAGCTGTCGCACTAAACGTCAAATTATCGCATGACAAACCCTTGATGTTTTTAACCCTCTGGGGACGATGGTACCCAAAGTTTTATATGTCTATCTATCTGTCTATCTATTTGTCTGTCTATCTATCTGTCTATATATCTGTCTATCTATTTGTCTGCCTATCTATCTGTTTGTAATTCTGTCTATCTGTCTATCTATCTATCTATCTATCTATCTATCTATCTATTTATCTATCTATCTATTTATCTATTTATCTATCTATCCATGTCTCTCTGTCTATCTATCTATCTATCTATCTATCTATCTATCTATCTATCTATCTATCTATCAATCTATCTATTTATCTATCTATCTATCTATCTAAGTTTTTGTACAGTGTAATGACTCAGTGATCTAAAGGGATAAGACAATGGCAGATAAATTGATGTATATCCCCAATGATTAATATTATACACAAAATTACCCCTTCTCTAACTTTTGAACACTCAATTTAATAAACCAACCAATCAAAATTCATTAAAGTCCCCCCAAAAGTGTAAAGCCAACTAATAAGAAAACGTTATTACAAAACTTTGGGGACTAGTGTAATAAACATCTCAATGAAGTATTATAAAATATTTTTTTAGGATTCATTTATCTCTCTCTCTCTCTCTCCCTCTTTCTTTCTCTTTCTTTCTCTCTTTCTCTTTCTTTCTCTCTTTCTCTTTCTTTCTCTCTTTCTCTTTCTTTCTCTCTTTCTATTTCTTTCTCTTTCTCTCTTTCTCTTTCTTTCTCTCTTTCTCTCTCCCTCTATGTCCTTTCTCTCTCTTTCTTCCGTTATTACTATCTCTCTTTATTTCTTTCTCTCCCCCCCTCTCTTTCTCTTTCTCTTTCTTTCTCTTTCTCTCTCTCTTTCTTTCTTTCCTTATTTCTCTTTCTCTCTCTCTTTCTTTCTTTCCTTATTTCTCTTTCTCTCTCTCTTTCCCTTTCTATCATTCTTTTTTTAGAATTCATCTATCGGACTGAAAGGGTTAAAGTTTATTTAGTAAAATCGTTAGGAAGGGAGTAACATCTAGAAAAACAAATATCCGAATCCGGATACAATCCGCTGGATTAGAACCGGTTCTCTGTTATACTATCCGCATAATATACGCGGAAAGCTGTCTATAATACGAAAATCGTAGTAAAATCGTTAGGAAGGGGGAAATATTAAGAAAAACTAATATTTTACAGAAAGAGGGAGGGGACATTGGGCTGTTTATTACACTAGTCCCCAAAGTTTTATAACCGCGTTTTCTTATTTGTCGGATCAACAACTTTGGGGACTTTTATTGAAAATTGATTGGTTGGTTTATTAAGTTGAGAGTCCAACCGTTTCAATAGAAATCTACAGTAAGGATAGTTTTGTATATCATCATTGGGGATGTGCCTTAGTTTATCGGCCATTGTCTAATCCCTTTAGAGTTCTGAAAAAATTTGCGAAGCTACCCTTTAAGTAGTTTAATATTTGTTATTTTATACTAGTACCCAAAGTTTTATACTGGTACCCAAAGTTTTATACTGGTACCCAAAGTTTTATACTGGTCCCCAAAGTTCGGAAATTTTCGTCCTTGCTAACAATCAATCAAACCCGCGGTCTTGATTACTTTTTATAGCATCGTATTATAGACAGCTATCCGCGGTCATTATCCGCGGATAGTATACCTGAGATTCCGGTTCTAATCCGGCGGAAATGAAACGGATTCAGAAATAATTGTTAATCAATCATACCCGCGGTCTTGATGACTTTTTAACGAGGAACTCAGGGATCTAAAGGGATAAGACAATGGACGATAAATCTATAAATCCCAAGGATCTCTTTCTTTCTCTCTCTCTCTCTCTCTCTCTCTCTCCCTCTCTCTTTCTTTCTCTCTCTCTCACTCTCTCTCTCTCTTTCTTTCTTTCTCTCTCTCACTCTCTCTCTCTCTCTTTCTTTCTCTCTCTCTTTCCAATTATTAAGGGCTAAATATAAACTTTTTAAAACAAGATCCTTTTTATTGGGTTAAAATTTAGATCATGGAAAGAAAACGAAGTAGCGGGTTTCGTCATATTTTCACAGTAGCTTTTTTTAAAAATCCTATTTCTAGCCCCTGTGTGGGGGCTCTAACCCTGCGGGAAAATCAATAACATTTACCTAACCTATCTAAATTTTTGTTAATGCTAAATAGCCTAATACTTGCTCAAGAATTAATGTTAAGCTTTTTTGAGAACAAAGAGAGAGGGTACAATGGGCTGTTCATTACACTAGTCCCTATTGTTTTATAATAATGTTTTCTTATTCGTTGGCTTTGGGGATTTAATGAATTTTTATTTGTTAGTTCATTATGTTAAATATTTAAACTTTTCAACCACTAATTTCCATCTACAGCAGGGGTAATTTTGTCATCATTGGGGATGTACATCGATTTATCCCTGTTTTAAGAAACACCCCTGTTCTAAAT
Organism: Acartia tonsa; assembly: GCF_053477335.1. Classification (NCBI taxonomy): domain Eukaryota; kingdom Metazoa; phylum Arthropoda; class Copepoda; order Calanoida; family Acartiidae; genus Acartia; species Acartia tonsa. The sequence continues at coordinate 20,602,209 of NC_137274.1, forward strand.
ATATATAACGATCAATCATCAATCGGTCATTATCGGGTGTGTGTATGTGAGTGTGTGTGTATGTATGTGTGTGTGTGTATGTGTGTGTGTGTTTATGGATTGATAGATTGTTTAATTGATAGATAGATAGATAGATTTATATTTGTTAAAATTTCTTTTTAAAAGCGACTCTATATTTACTGCTAGGGGTAGTAAAATGACCTAAAATCATACCTATACTTATTTATAATAATAAAATAGCCTAAAACCATCAAAGGACCAATATAAGGAAGCTTAGATGTAAAGGAAAACCTTATCGCTACAGAAAGATAGACAGATAGATGGACAGATA
>NC_137274.1:20607539-20612539 GCF_053477335.1 Acartia tonsa
CTATCTATCTATATATCTATCTATATATCTATCTATCTATCTATCTTTCTTTCTATCTATTTATCTATCTATCTATCTATATATTTCTAGGGAGAAGTTGGAGGAGGAGGTGGGAAGGAGGAGAAATCCCCCCTGCAGCTACTGGCGCAAACCTGTTCGCAAATTGGAGCCGATTCGTCAATCACCTCGTCTACCAGGATCTTGGCTGCTGACCGTTCTTCTAAGGTATGGATGGATGGATAGATAGATAAATAGATAGATAGTTAAATAGATAGATAGATAAATAGATAGAATATAAAGAATATATATTAAGCATAGACAAAAAAAATACTACTTCATATAATACTATTTTATATATAAACACAGTTTATTTCTTTAACTTTTTATTGATGGAAGACAATTGTTTCACTATTAAATAGATCATCAGTTCCAATTAAGATGTATAAAATAAGAGTTAAAAAAATATATGTCCTAGCATTTTGAATCCTTTTAATAGACTCTTATATAATAAGATATAATGTACTAGTAGCTTTGCCCCTAGCCCTTAGAGGCTTAAACAATTAAAAAGATCTAAAAGGATTCGGAAAGATTCAACCATTTTGGGGAGGGTAACACCAACCACTGAAGAAAAAAAGTGCTCTCACTCACACAAAATTAAACACAAAACTTTTCTTTTCAAAACGAAAATTTAAGGTGCTGGAAGGTCGACTTCTTCTACTCCCCCCCCCCCCTCACTCCCTTAGAGGTCTCTAGGGGCGTATCCCTATGTAGATAGATATAGATCTATATATAAAGATATTTAAAATTTTTAAAAGTTATTTTTAATTGTAATTTCAATATTTTAAAAAATCCTCTAAATTTTATTGAAAAAATCTATGCATGCTAATTAAAAGATATTAAGATAGAAATAAATCAAAATAAATATATATAAAAGTAGCAGGATGTATATCTGTCTGTGTGTCTGAACCTTAAGATCTTGCTAACCGTTTGACTGATATGGTTCTTCTTTACAATGAAGCTTTTTATATGTTTAGGGAAGTTTATTTTATCTATTTTTGGGGAGGGGATTCATTCACCCTCAAATATGAATATAGATAAACAGATAGAAACACAGATTGACTTATAGATAAATAAAAAATAGACTGATACAGAGATTGTCAGAAAATAGACAGATAGATAAATAGATAGATAGACAGAGAGAGAGATAGATAGATAGATAGACAGAGAGATAGATTGATAGACAGATAAAGTGATTGCCAGCAAAATAGATAAAAAAGATATATAGATTGACAGGAAAAGAGACAGATAGGTATAAGGATAGATAGACAGATAAATTGGCTTATTGATAGATATGAATGTAGACAGATGGATGAAAAAGGGATATACAGACAGACAGACAGATTAGTATTTAGTAATAATTCTTTTTATAACAATTTCTTATATACAGATAGATAGACAGCTATATAGACAGATAGATTAACAGACAGATATACAGATAGATTTACTTGTATATAAACTGATAGATGGACGAATTGATAGACAGACAGTCAGACAGTGAGATTAGTATTTAGTAATAATTCTTTATAAACAATATCTTATTTTTCAGACCAAAGACAAGAAGCTTAGAGACTCGCCGGGAATAAATGTAACTGCTGCCGACAACAACCGCGGCGGAGGAAGTTTAAAAAGCGGTGGCGGTTCTCCGCAGATCCACCCGTCACACGGCAGCCCGACAGCTTCGCTGTCCGCCTCTCCGCGCAGTGATAAAACGAGTTCATCAAGTGGCGGCGGTAAAAACACGACGCCGACTTTGTCATTGGCCAGCGGTAATAATAACGGCTCGGTCCCGCCGTTGATTCAATCCGGTCTTGAAGTGTTGTCATCCGCGTCTAGTCAGCATGCAGCGGCTAAGCTGCTGAGCGGCGGCAGTAATGGAGGTTTTTCAGTTGGTGGCAGCGGTTTTCCGCCACTGCTTGACCCATTGGCGGCCGCTGGTGGTCATCCAGCGTTTCGGCCGCCGCCAATGCTCCCGCCCGGAATTGGCGGTTTTTCGCCATTCACCTCTGGTTCCCATGCAAGCGGCGGTGGCGTGTGTAAAGATCCGTACTGCCGCGATCCCGGCTGCCCGACGGCTGCCTACAATGCGTATATAGCCTATATTTCGGCGATTAGTGGCGGCGGCGGGTCTTCATCATCATCACTGGCGGCTGCAATGGCAGCTAATGCGGCGGCGGTAGCCGTTAGTTCTGCATCAGGTGAGAATATTAGATTTTTTGGTTACCAAAGCTCATGGACTGCAGGGCTGTAGGGATAGAGATATATCCGCTGGATTAGAACCGGTTTTCAGTAATACTGTCCGCGGATAATGTCCGCGGAAAGCTGTCTATAATACGATGCTTTAAATAAATATGTAAAACTTAGGGATCTAAAGGGATAAGATAATGGTCGATAAATTGATGTACATCCCCAATGTTGATACATAAAATTACCCATTTTTAGAGTAAAATTATTGGTTAAAACGTTTGAACACCCAACTATATGAATCAATTACTCAAAATTTAATAAAAGTCATCAAGTTAGGTTGTAAATCCATTAAATTATCTATCTATCTATCTATCTACCTTCCTATCTATCTATCTATCTATCTATCTATCTATCAGAGAGAGGGGACAATTGGATCTTTATTACACTAGTCCCCAAAGTTTTATAATAACGTCTTCTTATTTGTTGGCTTAACAACTTTGTGGACTTTTATTGATTTGATTGGTTGGTTTATTAAGTTGAGTTTCAATTACTAATTTTAATCTACAGAAGGGGTAATTTTGTGTGTCATCATTATGGTTGTACATAAAAAATATCGGTCATTGTCTTATCCCTTTAGATCCCTGGAAGCTACTCTATAATTCATTTTGTTCATGTATATTCTCGTCCTCTAAGGGAAAGATAATATCCTCGGCTGTTATAAAAGATTTGTTGATTTCTTTTTCGTAAAAAAATTGCTGACCAATTAACATCTGAGGTGGATTCTTAATGAAACAAGGATGACAACATCCATAAAAGCTAAGCACTGAAACGGTAGTACAAACGGACATTAACACTTGTATAGTGTCAGAACTGAATAATCAGAATATAAATGTATAAGAGTCAAAGCAAAATTTCAAGTAAATTTGTTGAAAAACTGCTTGATACAGGATAATGTTTATGGACATACTTACATTTTTAGGACTTGATTATCAAAATCACATAAAAAATCAAATAAAATCATAGAAGGGTTATTAACATAGGATTTTATTTGATTTTTGTTGATTTTTTCATGGGATTTGGGAGGATTTTTCATAAAAATAATTTTGCCTCACTAGCGAGCAGCAAATCATATTTTTTTCTAATAATTTGTATGTATGTAATGCTATTACATTTTTACACAAAAAAAAGTTATTTTCTGGCATTCATTAAAGATAGTTGAATATAAAAGTTCTTTTACAAATGAGTTTAGCTTACTTCGTCCTATTGTTGTAAGAAATTGTTAAGAATCTTTAATAAAACATTGATATTATTGTAATAAGGATGACAACATCCATAAAAAATCTCTGAAACAAATAAACAATTATTAACACTGAATAAGCAGAATATAAATGTAGTAAATATAGACAGTCTAAATAAAGTTGTTAGTAAATTTGTTTCAAAACTGCTTAAATACAGAATAATGTTTAAGGACATTTTTACGACTTGATTATAGAGAATCTTTGCTTATAAAGTTATAATATTGTACTATATTGTCCTAGTAATCCAAAAATAAAAAAAAACATAGATGAATAGGATAATTATATCATGTGAAATGTTTTAGATGGACGCACGGTCTTTTTGTTAACAATTATATAGTTGCTATGATTCTTTAGTCGTACCTAACTTTTAGAGGAATCATCAGGCAAAGTTTCAAATTGATAGACAACTTTAACATGTCTAAATCAACGAAATTTTAGGTCCGCTTCTCCGCATTCTATCTATCTCATATCTATATATGTATTAATTTATCTGTCTATTTCAGGACCGCCCCCGCCGCTCAGCTATCTGGACCTCCTACAATCATCCGCCACCGCCAACAATTCATACTCCAAACTGTATGGCGGCATCGCCGCCGCTACCAGCTCACCGTCACCAACTACCCCAACAACGAGTTCAGCGGCCGCCGCTAGCGGCGGCCAACCGCCAACCGCAGCGGGACCGCATATTTGCAACTGGATGAACGGGCGGGACTACTGCGGCAAACGGTTCCCAACCGCCGAGGAGCTTTTGATCCACCTCAAGACCCACACAAATTTGTCAGTGTCGGATAGTTTGGCGGCCAATGCGGCCGCCGCACTGGCCGTTAACGGCCATCATCATCCCCCGCCACCCGCAGTTTCATCGCCATCATCGCCGTTCGGCGGCGCCAGCCACTATAACCCCTCAATAGCAGCTGCGCTGTTTGGTGCCAACGGCGCCGCCGCCAGTCTTCGCAGCACCTTTCCTAGTCCGCTGTCGGCTGCCGTAGGCAGCGGCCTACATCGCTACAGCCCGTACTCCAAACCGCCGCCGCTATCCGCAGTTGGTTACCCCTTACCACCTTCCTTATCAACCCTTGGGGGCGGTGGGGGCGGCGGCTTTATGCCGCCGCTCACCGCAGATCCGCATTCGGCGCACAGCGCCGCGTATCTGTCCTACCTGGCGGCTGCAAATCCCCTGTCACTCTACGGGCTATATGGTGCTAGATAGTGACTTAGTGAACTGTTAAATTTTTCAAGTGAGAGAGACTAACACTTATAGAGCACTGTAGAGGGATCTAATGGGATAAGACAATGGCTGATAAAATTAATGTGTATCTCCAATGATGATGCACAAAATTACCTCTTCTGTGGATTACAGCTAAAGCAACCAATTAAAATTCAACAAAAGTCCCCAAAGTTGTTAAGCCAATGAATTATGAAAAAGTTAATAGAAATCTTTGGGGACTAGTGTAATAA
>NC_137274.1:20617539-20665039 GCF_053477335.1 Acartia tonsa
CTGACAGATAGATAGACAGATAGATAGACAGACAGACAGACATACAGACAGATAGACAGTTAGACAGATAGACAAATAGACAGAAAGACAATTAGACAGATTGACAGAAAGACAATTAGACAGATAGACAGACAGATAGATAGACAGACAGACAGACATACAGACAGATAGACAGTTAGACAGATAGACAAATAGACAGAAAGACAATTAGACAGATAGACAGATAGACAGACAGATAGATAGACAGACAGACAGACATACAGACAGATAGATAGTTAGACAGATAGACAAATAGACAAAAAGACAATTAGACAGATAGACAGAAAGACAATTAGACAGATAGACAGACAGATAGATAGACAGACAGACAGACAGACAGACAGACAAACAGACAGATAGATACAAAGACAGATACACAAAATGTAAGAACAATCTGATAATGTTATTAGTTAGAAATTATAATTTTGTCTGGAGAAGTCATATCTTCTAAAAATATCAGGTTTTGTGACATCGCCTCTTAAGGGGCTTTTTGTTGTATTTTTACGGTGGCTTTTCTCTCATTCCTAGCCCCTGTATGGGAATTCTAACCCTGCAGGGCCAATGGCCTAACCTTGCCGGACAATCATTAACATTTATCAAACCGGTTTATTACACTAGTCCCCAAAGTCTTACAATAACCTTTTCTCATTCATCGACTTAAGAACTTTGGGCACTTTTTTGATTTTTTTATGGATTGGTCCATTAAGTTGAGTGTTTAATCATTTCAACCACTAATTTTGTGTATCATCATTTGGGATGTACATAAATTTATCGGCCATTAACTTTTCCCTGTATGCATAGTAGGGGAGGCTTTATAGTAGGGTCGTAAATTACTCTTTTTTTCATTCTTATATCCGCGGAAAGCTGTCTATAATATAAAGTGAGTGTTCAAAAGGGTTTTTAAAACTTTTGGGACTTTTATAAAAAAAACTTTGGGTACTTTTATAAAAAACTTTGGGTACTTTTATAAAAAACTTTGGGTACTTTTATAAAAAACTTTGGGTACTTTTATAAAAAACTTTGGGTACTTTTATAAAAAACTTTGGGTACTTTTATAAAAAACTTTGATGCTGTGAGTATTAGTTTAAAAAATATGACGTAACAAAAAAAATTAGCCAATGAGAGGCCGTTATTGACCAATGGCGGCATGCGTAGTGGACTCTCATTGGCTAATTTTTTTTGTTACGTCATATTTTTTAAACCAATACTCACAGCATCAAAACTTTGGGTACTTTTCTAAAAATCTTTGGGGACTTTTATTTAAAACTTTGGGGACTTTTATCGGCCATTAACTTATCCCTTTATTAATGGTAGGGGGAGGGTATATATAGTAGGGTCCTAAAGTACTCGTAATGTTATGGGTGCACTGCTCGTGTCATTTCATACTAAGGTACATATGTTGAATTATTGTTTATTCGGAAATAACTATTATTATTTCACTTACTTCTCCCTATATGCATGGTTAGGGAGGGTCAGTTGAATTTAAACTGCCGAATGTGTACACAGTTTCCTCGGTTTTATAATGATTTAAACATTAAAAATTTGGGAAGTTTGAAGCTTTTTAGAAGCTAGGTGGAAATATTGAGATAGGATGAGGAAACTGCACCGAGGAAACTGTGTACACATTCGGCAATTCAAATTCAACTGACCTAAGGGAGGCTATATACTAGGGTCGTAAATTACTCGTAATGTTTCCATAAATCCTTTAAACGAGGTTTCTACTGCCCATTTTCAACCCTTTCCAGCCGAGGAGGGATAGATAGATAGATAGATAAATCCTATTATATGAATAGATAGATAGATGGATAGATAGATAGAAAAAGAAGGAATAGATAGCTAGAATTACTCGTAGTGTTACCATAAATCCTTTAAACGAGGTTTCTACTGCCCATTTTCAACCCTTTGCAGCCGAGGAAGGATAGATAGATAGAAAGTTGGATAGTTAGATAGATAGATAGATAGCTAGATAGAAAGACAATAAAATATATAGATAGTTAGTTAGATAGATAGATAGATGGATATAAAGGTTTCTATAGCCCATTTTCAACCCTTTCCAGCCGAGACAGACAGAAAGACAGAATAAAGGAGGGATAGATAGATAGAAAGTTGGATATATAGATGGAAAGATAGATAGAGAGAGATCGATAGATAGAGAGACATATAAAAAAGCCATTAAATAGATAGATAGATAGATAAAGGTTTCTACTGCCCATTTTCAACCCTTTCCAGCCGAGAAACAGAAAAGTAGGGATAGATAGATAGATAGACAGAAAGATGGATAGATAGATACATAGAAAGACATGCAACAAGACATTAAAATAGACAGATAGACAGATAGATAGACAGATAAATAGAAAGATAGATAGATAGATAGATGGATAGAAAAAAAGGAGGAATAGATTGATAGATAGTAATGTAAAAAGACAATAAGATAGATAGACAGAGCCAAGACAGAAAAAAAGGAGGGATAGATAGACAGTTAGAAAGACATGCATGTAAAAGACAATAGAATTCATAGTTAGATAGAAAGATGGAGAGATGGATAGTTAGAGAGTTAGTTAGTTAGATAGATAGAGGTATATAATGCCCATTTTCAACCGTGACAGAAAAAAAAATTTGGGATAGATAAAAACATGTAAAAAGACAATAAGATAGATACATAGATATATAGTTTGATAGATAAATTCAGATAGATAGATAGATAGACAGATGGATAGATAGATAGATAGACAGATGGATAGATAGATAGAGGTTTCTACTGCCCATTTTTAGCCCGTGCCTTCGGCAACTCGGGGCTAAAAAAACTAGTTTTAATCTTATAATTGTACAATCTATATCCGCGGAAAGCTGTTTATGATACGATGAAAGAAATAACTATACCTGTATCGCTTTGAAACCGATTAATATTCAGTGGATATTTTAGAACTGATTCTTAGCCATACTGAATAATTATGTATAGCATCGTATTATATCCAGTTTTCTACAACTATAAAAATCAACATCTCGGAGCTAAACAACTAGTTTTAATTTTATGATTTAGATATTATATCTGCGGAAAGCTGGGTATAATACGATTTAAGAATAACTATTCCAGTGTCGCTTCGAAACCGATTTACATATCCAGTGGATTTTAGAACCGGTTAGTATCCATATTGAAAAATAATGTATAGCATCGTATTATATCCAGTTTTCTACAAAAATATAAAAATGCACAATCATAGATAGAGAGAGATAGAGAAGAATCATGATATACAGATCAAGAGAGAGAGGGAGAGAGAGACAGAAAGAGAAAGATAGGTAGATAGATAGACAGAGAGAGAAAGAGAGAGAGAGGGAGATATATAAATAGATAGAGAAAGATAGATAGATAGATAGAGCGAGAGAAACAGATTGAGACAGAGAGAGAGAGAGACACACACACACACAGAGAGAGAGAGAGAGAGAGAGAGAGAGAGAGAGACATAGAGAGAAAGATAGATAGATATAAGAGAGAAAGATATAAGAGAGAAAGATAAGTAGATAGATAGACAGAGAGAGGGAGATATATAAATAGATAGATAGAGAAATAGATAGAGAAAGATAGATAGATAGATAGAGCGAGAGAAACAGATTGAGACAGAGAGAGAGAGAGAGACAGAAAAAGATACAGAGAGAGAAGGAGATAGATAGATATAGGAGAGAAATAGATAGAAAGAGATTTTTGCTAAATTAGAAAAACAACAAATTAACAATACTTTTAAAGCTATTTTCTCAGTGAATAAAATCTAACAAAATAACAGTAAAAGAAATAGGGAAATATGTAATGTAAATTTTTAAAAAGAAATTTAAAGGACCTTTCTTTTTAAAAATTTTGTTATAATGCTAAGGCGACATAAAACATCCCCTATTCCCTTTCCCAGAAAAACTCCCAGAAAAATAGCCTAAAATCACCACACGACCTGATGGTACATTTCCCCTAAAAGCACAACCACATCGGTTCAGCGGTAGGCGAGATAATATATGATTTTAAAGGAACTGTATATGCTTTTTTCCATTAAATTACTGTATAATATTTTATATGTCTTTTTTAATAGATAAAAATACAGGTATTTTAAAGGATAAGATTATGGCCTATAAGTTGAATTACATTCCAAATGATGATACACAAAATTACCCCTCAAAGTTGTAAAGCCAACAAATAAGAAAACGTTATTATAAAACTATGTGGACCAGTGTAATAATTGTCCCCTCTCTCTCTGCAAAATTATTTGACATGTGTTATTAGTAACAGGGATATAGGAAAACAACAATTGAAATTAGATTTCTATCCTTTCAATAAATGTAGATAGGTAGATAATATGATCGCTCTCTCTCTCTCTCTCTCTCTCTCTCTCTCTCTCTCTCTCTCTCTCTCTCTCTCTCTCTATCTCTTTTTCTCTTTCTCTCTCTCTCTCTCTCTTTTTCTCTCTCTTTCTCTCTCTCTCTCTCTCACTCTATTTCTCTCTCTCTCTCTCTCTCTTTCTCTCTCTCTCTCTCTCTCTCGCTCTCGTTCTCTCTCTCTCTCTCTCTCTCTCTCTCTCTTTCTCTCTCTCGCTCTCGTTCTCTCTCTCTTTCTTTCTCGTTCTCTCTTACTCACTCTCTCTCTCTCTCTTTCTTCCTCTCTCTCTCTCTCTCTCTCACTCTATTTCTCTCTCTCTCTCTCTCTCTCTCTCTCGCTCTCGTTCTCTCTCTCTCTCTCTCTTTCTCTCTCTCTCTCTCTCTCTCTATCTCTTTCACAACCAATCAATCAAAAATACCTAAAGTTTCCAAGCCAACGAATAAGTTAACGTGGCTATAAAACTTTGGGTACCAGTATAATTCACCGCCCAATGTCCCCTCCCTCCCCCTATATCCTCTATTATAGAATAAGTCCGCCTTTTTAAAAATGTAGAATTCTAAAAGGTTTTAGCAATTAAGATTCTAAAATGAGGCAATAAAAATAAAAATGTCAAGTCTTTACTCCTTTTCATCTATCTATCTATCTATTCATCTATCTATCTATCTATCTATCTATCTGATTGTCTGTTTGTCTGTATTTATATCTATCTATTTATGTGTTAATATATCTATCTTCTCACATTTAAGTTTTTATCTATTATAAATTTATAATATTATTATATTTATAACTAGCAGCTACGCCCCTAGAAGCCTCCTCAACGCTCGACCTAATCTCATTTTAAATTTTGGGTTTTAAAAGAGTAAAAAAAAATATTTTTCTTTGGGGGGGGGGATGAAGACACCCTTTCCCAGGACCTATAAGAAGCTTCATTGTAAAGGAGAACAATATCAGTTCAGCGGTTAGCGAGATCCTTCGGGACAGACAAAAAACGCTCACTACTTTATATAATAGGATTTCTATCTAGCTATCTATCTAGGATTTATATTACTTTATATTATTTTCCAGTATGGCTTCAAAACTGATTAATATCCGCTGGATCAGAACCGGTTCGGTCAGCCATTCTTAATAATCATGTATTACAGACAATTTTCCACGAATATAAACATAAAAGATCATAAAATTGATAACAGTTTTACTAGCCCGGGTCTTCGGCCCTTCGGGTCTAACAAAACTGGTTTTAATCTTATATTATTTTATTGTACTATCCGCGGAAAACTGTTTATAATAACATGTAATTTATTTATAAATCTATCATCCATTTTAAAAATATGATTTATATATCTATATCTCTCTCTTTCTCAAAATATCATACATTTTATTTTTATTAAAGTTGTGTATAATGCGATGCGATAAATAACTATTCTAAGTATTTATATATGTATCTCTCTACCTATCTGTCTGTCTGTCTGTCTATCTATCTATCTTTCTACTTATATTGATGTATCTATCTGTCTATCTATCTATCTTTCTTCTTATATTAATGTATCTATCTGTCTATCTATCTATATATCTATCTATCTATCTATCTATCTATCTGTCTGTCTGTCCGTCTGTTTATCTATCTGTCTATATATCTATCTATCTATCTTTCTACTTATATTGATGTATCTATCTGTCTATCTATCTATCTTTCTTCTTATATTAATGTATCTATCTGTCTATCTATCTATATATCTATCTATCTATCTATCTATCTATCTGTCTGTCTGTCCGTCTGTTTATCTATCTGTCTATATATCTATCTATCTATCTTTCTACTTATATTGATGTATCTATCTGTCTCTCTCTCTATCTATCTATCTATCCATCCATCTATCTGTCTGTCTGTCTGTCTATCTATCTATCTATCTACTTATATTGATGTATCTATCTGTCTATCTATCTATCTGTCTATTTATATTGATGTATCTATCTGTCTATCTATATATCTATCTTTCTACTTATATTGATGTATCTATCAGTCTATCTATCTATCTTTTTACTCATATTGATGTATCTATCTGTCTATCTATCTATCTATCTATCTATCTATCTATCTATCTATCTATCTATCTATCTATCTATCTATCTATCTATCTATCTATCTATCTATCTATTTATCCATCTATCTATTCTTCTGTGTAATTTATCACTCTCGTTCTTATAAAATCTATAATCCATTTTACTTTTTAAAAATATGATTTATATATCTATCTATCTATCTATCCTAAGACAATATTTCATTCTATATTTCTCTCTCTCTCTCTCTCTCTTTCTCTCTCTCTCTCAAAATGTCATAAATTTTATTTTTATTAACTCTTTACTCCTTAACTGTGTTCCCCCTCCCTTTTTTCTTGACCCCCCTCCTCCTTTCCTTCTCCTATGATATTTCATAAATCCGCAAAAAATCTGAAAAAGCAATATAGCAAACATATAGAGCAGGGATCTAAAGGGATAAGACAATTGCTGATAATTTTATGTACACCCCCCAATAGTGATGCACAAAATTACCCCTTCTGTAGATTACAATTAGTGATTGAAATGTTTGAACACTCAACTTACAGAACCAACAAATCAAAATCCAATAAAAGTCCCCAAAGTTGTTAAGCCATTTCATATTAAATAGCAGTTTCCTAAAAGGTAGAAAGTAGGCAGTAATGTGTTTTCACACATTGTTTTCATACAGGCCATTGGATGACTTTAGAGGCTGTTGTGCTACAGACAACATATGTACATCATTATTGAAGAACAAGGCCTACATTTCAGGTAGGGAGGAGACATTGAGCTGTTTATTACACTAGTACCCAAAGTTTTATGATAATGTTTTCCTATTTGATCCCCAACCACAATTAATATGGAATAAACAAATAATTAAGTAGCGATGCGTGTTGCATAAGTAAATGTGGAAAAAAATGTCTTTGTGGCATGTCCTTGATTATATATATAAATGTGTGCTAGTCCCCAAAGACAGTTAGTACCTGCTGAATCCTTCACAAACACTTTAATGGAGTCCCCAAGGTTTTTGGTATTGATAGTTTCAATTATTTTGCGCATTTTTGTGGGGAAACCGCGAGGCACGGATAATTAATCAAGTGTATGGCAGCCGTGTGGCAGCAAAGACCTCATTTATCTTTCTAATATATGTTTGTCTGCTAACATATCAATTTTTGTCTGCTATGATCTTTACAAATTCAGCGGCATTTGTTGATTTATCCTTCTAACTTATTTTTGTCTGCTAGAATTTATGTCTGCTAGGATCTTACCAAATTCAGCGGCACTTGTGTTTATTGCTATTTTTTCAATGTTTTTGCACATTTTTGTGCGGCAACCGCGAGGCACGGATAATTGATCAAGTGTATGGCAGCTATGTGGCAGCACAGACCTCATTTATATTTCTAATATATCTTTGTCTGCTAACATATCAATTTTCGTCTGCTATGATCTTTACAAATTCAGCGGCATTTGTTGATTTATCCTTCTAACTTATTTTTGTCTGCTAGAATTTTTGTCTGCTAAAATCTAAACAAATCCAGCGGCATTTGTGTTATTTTTTGGCTATTTTTTCAATTTTTTTGCGCATTTTTGTGCGACAACCGCGAGGCACGGATAATTAATCAAGTGTATGGCAGCCGTGTGGCAGCACAGACCCCATTTATCCTTCTAACTTATTTTTGTCTGCTAGATTTTCTGTCTGCTAAGATCTTTGAAAATTCAGCGGCATTTGTGTTTTTTGTTATTTTTTCAATGTTTTTGGCGCATTTTTGTGCGGCAACCGCAAGGCACGGATAATTAATCAAGTGTATGGCAGCCGTGTGGCAGCACAGACCCCATTTATCTTTCTAATATATTTCTGTCTGCTAGAATCTTAACAAAATCAGCGGCATTTGTGTTTTTAGCTATTTTTTCAATGTTTTTGCGCATTTTTGTGCGGCAACCGCGAGGCACGGATAATTAATCAAGTGTATGGCAGCCGTGTGGCAGCACAGACCCCATTTATCTTTCTAACGATGTCGGGAACAAAATGAATTACTAACAGCTGCCGAGGTTGGTGTACCCAAAGGTTGGGAAGTTAGAGGATGGTCCCCAAAGTTTATTACACTAGTCCCCAAAGTGTTATAATGAGGTTTGCATAATTGTAAGATAGTCCCCAAAGTTTTATAATGACGTTTGCAAAATTGTAGGATGGTCCCCAAAGTTTTATAAAATTATAGGATAGTCCCCAAAGTTTTATAAAATTATAGGATAGACCCCAAAGTTTTATAAAATTATAGGAGATAGTCCCCAAAGTTTTATAAAATTATAGGATATAGTCCCCAAAGTTTTATAATGCTTTATAGCTAGAGATAGAGAGATAGAGAGAGAGAGAGAGAGAGAGAGAGAGAGAGAGAGAGATAGAGAGAGAGAGATAGAGAGAGAGAGAGAGAGAGAGAGAGAGAGAGAGAGAGAGAGAGAGAGAAAGAGAGAGTCCCAAAAGTTTTATAAAATTTAAGTAGATAGTCCCCAAAGTTTTATAATAACGTTTTTTTATTCATTGGCTAAACAAATTAGAGGACTTTTTTTGAATTTTTGAGTGTTCAAACGTTTCAACCACTAATTGCAATCTACAATTGGGGTAATTTTGTGTATCATGATTGGGGGTTGTACATTGATATATGTCGGCCAAATTGTCCAGTCCAGTTAGTGATTGTCTTATCCCTGTAGATCCCTGGACGTCCAATTTTTTAACCCTTGAAGCTATTATCTTTGATTTAGTGTCTTTCTCTCTCTCTCTCTCTCTCTCTCTCTCTCTCCTCAAAGCTATAAAGCAAAATATATATTACAAACAAACCCGCCCTCTTTTTCCAATGAAATTCTGCCTTACTATAAATCCCCCATTTTACCCCCCTCTCAAACTTTGAAACTTTACTCGAATTTGGGGTGTTTTATTTCGTAGATTTTTGTAGAAATACACTTATATATTTGTCAAACAAGCCGGGGATCTAAAGGGATAAGACATTGGCCGATAAATTGATGTAAATCTCCAATGATGACACACAAAATTACCCCTCTTGTAGAATATAAATAGTGGTGGAAACGTTTGAACACTCAAATTGATAAAGTAGCTAATCAAAAGTCAGTAAACGACCCCAAAGTAGTTAAGCTAAGAAATAAGAACTTTGGGGACTAGTGTAATAAACAGCCCATTGTCCCCTCTCTCTTTCTGCGAACAAACAATTTTCTAAAATAAATAAAACAAAATATGCAAAACTACCAATTTTCCAAGACCCCCATTTTGGCCATTTTTCTTGTCTTAAGAAGGGTAATAACAAGTTGGAGAGAGGGAGGGGGGGGGGAGGGAACACGATAGAATAAAATGAAGGCTGAAAACGGACTTTTTAAACAAATATTAAATAAACAAGATGACAATATATATACACAAGTGAGAGAGAGGGGACAATGGGCTGTTTATTACACTAGTCCCCAAAAGTTTTATAATAATGTTTTCTTAATCGTTGGCTTAACAACTTTTGGGATTTTTTGATTGGTTAATTTATTAAATTGAGTGTTTACAAACGTTTCAACCACTAATTTTAATTTACAAAATAGCAAAAATTGAAGGAAATAAAACAAAAATTTACCAATTTTAATTTTAAAAAATCCGCGAAAATCTAACTGTGGAGTAAAAGAGATGGCTGACAGCCGGGATTATTGATTACTTTACTCTAAGTCGTATGTCCGCTAAAATATAAAATGTCAAAGTTTTCTTTTCAGGCATCTAAAGGGATAAGACAATGGCTGATAGATTAGAGCACTTCCCCAATGATGACACACAAAATTCCTTTCTGTAAATCAAAATTATTGGCTTAAACGTTTGAACACTCAACTTAATTAACCAATTCAATCAAATTCAGTAAAAGTCCCCGAAAATAATAAGCTAACGAATAAGAAAACGTTATTGTAATGCTTTAGGGACTAGTGTAATAAACAGCCCATTGTTCCCTCCCTCCCTGTGAACTGAAAGCTGCACTGGTACCCAAAGTTTTTATTTAGGTAAAAAACTTTGGGGACTTAAATTAAATCTTTGGTTACCAGTAAAATTATGAATTAATTATACTTATTCCCATTGGACTGTATGAATTACACGGGTCCCCAAAGTTTTATAATAGAATATTACTGGACATTGGGGACTGTAAAATACTGTGGTACCCAAAGTTTTATAACTACTATTAAACACTGGACTGTAAATTACAAGGGTACCCAAACTCTCTCTCTCTCTCTCTCTCTCACTCACTCTCTCTCTCTCTCTCTCTCTCTCTTTCACTCTCTCTCTCACTCTTTCTCTCTCTCTCTCTCCTTCTCTCTCTCTCTCTCTCTCTCTCTCTCTCTCTCTTTCACTCTCTCTCTCTCACTCTTTCTCTCTCTCTCTCTCACTCTTTCTTTCTCTCTCTCTCTCTCTCTCTCTCTCTCTCACTCTCTCTCTTTCTCTCTCTCTTTCTCTTTCTTTTTTCTCTCTCTCTCTCTCTCTCTCTCTTAGATTGTGTATTTTTCTGGCACCCAAAGTTTTATAATTTGTTGGGCACCCTTGAAACGATCTATCATGACATCGTCAATTATGTTGGGGGCGTCCCCCCCCCCACACCATTGCCTCTGGGACTTGTAAGAAAGAAGATTGATGATCTTTTTTGGGGTGACACTCTACTTCACCCCCCTTACCCCACCTCCCTAGTAATCATAAACATACAAATCTCCCAGGGATCTAAAGGGATAAGACAATGGTCGATAATTTAATATACATCCCCAATGATGATACACAAAAATTACCTCTTAGTACATTATACGGTGGTTGAAACATTTAAACACTCAACTAAATAAATCAAAAGTCCTCAAAGTAAGACATTTAATAACTTTGGGGGATCATGTTACTTGTCGATGCAGCGCTTATCACATGTTACTTGTAGATGCAGCAAACTCATACATGTTACTTGTAGATGCAGCAATATCCCCCCTCCATTCCCTATAGAGATACTAATACAATTATAAATAGAGACAATTAAGATTAATTCGTTAGCTAAACATTTATTAGTAATGGTTTTGAATATATGCAAAAATATTATTAAATAATAACACATGATATTGAATAGCAATCTGGTTTAATTTGGTTGGAATAGAAGGGAGGGAGGGGGTTGTACATAAAATTGCCCTGAGTTATGCTTTCCAGAGGGCGGAGATTTTTTTTAATCAAAGGTTTAATTTATAAATTGGTGAAAATTTCACAGGAGAAAAAGAGTGGGAGGAGTTTTCCTTGTATAGTTTGGTTCAAGATGAAGGAAGTTGTTTGGGGTTTTGAAGTTCTTTAGAAATGACTAAAAAGCTTATTTTCAATAAAAAATATAACTAACATTGTCTGCCTATCTCCTTTTTTTTTATCTCCCTTTAACATGTTACTTGTAAGTGCAGCAAAGTTAAACATGTTACTTGTAAGTGCAGCGCTGCATCGACAAGTAACATGATCCACTTTGGGGACTAGTGTAATAAACATACAAATCTTCCAGGGAAGAGAGGGGTCATCATTGGGGATGTACATCAATTTATCATTGTCTTATCCCTTTAGTTCACTGAGAAATAGATATGCTAAGCATTAAAGTAATAGAAGGTTTGTGTGTCTATGTGTTTGTACCCAGAGGGGGGGGGGGGGATATTTGGGCTGTTTATTACACTAGTCCCCAAAGTTTTATAATAAAACCTTTGGGGATCTTTTTTTGATAAGTTGAGTGTTTCTAAACGTTTCAACCACTAATTTTAATCTACTGAAGGGGTAATTTTGTGTATCATCATTGGGGATGTATATTAATAATTCCACCATTGTCTTATCCCTTTAGATCCCTGCAAATCCCCCCCCCTCAACCCCCGCCCCCATTTACAATTGTTGTATGTCATAAAATGAGTGTTGAGTTGGGGGGGGGGGGTAGGGGATAACTCCCCCCCCCCTCTTTTTTCGGTAACATCATCAATTACTTTGCGCTATACTACACCTCTCTCTCTCTCTCTCTCTCTTCCTCCTTCTCTCTCTCTCTCTCTCTCTCTCTCTCTCTCTCTCTCTCTCTCTCTCTCTTTATTACTTCTTTTATCCCTTTGTTGCCGACTATCCTTATAATAAAGTAACAGGATGTTTGTCTGTCTATCAGTCTTGCTAACCACTGAACCGATTGGGTTCTCCTTAACAGAATGGCTTCTCATAGGTCACGGGAAGGTTTATAACTGTTAGAAAAAAATACACCCCTCAAGAAAGATCGGATGTCTTTACAAAAAAAAGAGAGAGGGGATAATGGGCTGTTTATTACACTAGTTTCCAAAGTTTTTAAGTTTTCTTTGTCTTAACTATTTTGGGGACTATGGTGAATTTTGATTGGTTGGCTCATTACATTAAGTGTTCAATTGTTTCAACCACTAATTATATCTACAAAAAAAGGGGTGATCTAGTTTATCATCATTGGAGATAAACATAAATTTTTCTTGTCTAGGGTAAATTGGCTTATCATCATTGGGGATGAACATCAATATATATCGACCATTGTCTTATCCCTTTTGATCCCTGAAACCAATTTGCAATTATTTTTCGCGCCTCCCATCCCCAAAGGGTTAAATGATAAATGATTGGGTCTTATCATTTTAGGGTAAATTGGCTTATCATTATTGGATATGTACATCAATTTTCCCGGCCATTGTCTTATCCCTTTAGATCCCTAAAATTTTTTTTGGCCCCACCGTCCCCAAAGGGTTAAATGATAAATGATGGGGTCTCGTCATTTTAGGGTAAATAATGATACTTCTAATTGGTCTAATAATCACTAACAATTCTTTAAATCTCTTATATTGATATATGTATTTCTATTTGTGTGGCGTTTCTCTCTCTTTCTTTCTCTCTCTCTTTCTCTCTCTCTCTCTTTCTTTCTCTCTCTCTTTCTCTCTCTCTCTTTCTCTTTCTATCTTTCTTTCTTTCTATCTTTCTTTCTTTCTATCTTTCTTTTCTCTCTTTCTTTCTCTCTTTATTTCTCTCTTTCTTTCTCTCTTTCTCTCTTTTTTTCTAACTTTCTTTCTCTCTTTCTATCTTTCTTTCTCTCACTCTCTCTATTTCTTTCTATATTTCTCTCTTTATTTCTATCTTTCTTTCTACTTTTCTTTCTCTCTTTCTTTCTCTTTCTTTCAATCTTTCTTTCTAACTTTCTTTCTTTCTATCTCTCTCTCTCTCTCTCTCTCTCTCTTCCTTTCTCTCTTTTTCTAAAACCAGTTCTAATCCAGCGGATATTATACGGATTGCTTCTAATTGGTCTAATAATCACTAACAATTCTTTAAATCTCTTATATACTAACATGATATATGGATATATTTCTTTCTGTGTGGCTTTATTTGCTAGCAAATAGATAGCAAATAGATAGCAAATAGATAGCAAAAAGATAGAAAATAGATAGAAAAAAGATAGAAAAAAGATAGAAAAAAGTTAGCAAAAATATAGAAAATAGATAGCAAATAGATAGAAAATAAATAGAAAAAAGATAGAAAAAAGATAGCAAAAAGATAGAAAAAAGATAGAAAAAAGATAGCAAAAAGATAGAAAATAGATAGAAAATATATAGAAAATAGATAGCAAATAGATAGAAAATAGATAGCAAATAGATAGCAATTGAATATCAAAAATAATGATACTTCTAATTGGTCTAATAATCACTAACACAAATCTTATCTTATAGACAGCTTTCCGCGGACTTTATGCAGATAGTATGACTAAAGAACCGGTTCTAATCCAGCGGATATTATACGGATTGCTTCTAATTGGTCTAATAATTACTCAATTATTTAAATCTCTTATATACTAACATGATATATGGATTTATTTCTTTCTGTGTGGCTTTATTTGATAGCAAATAGATAGCAAATAGATAGAAAATATATAGCAAAAAGATAGCAAATAGATAGAAAATAGATAGAAAATAGATAGAAAAAAGATAGAAAAAAGATAGAAAAAAGATAGCAAATAGATAGAAAATAGATAGAAAATAGATAGAAAAAAGATAGAAAATAGATAGAAAAAAGATAGAAAAAAGATAGAAAAAGATAGAAAAAAGATAGAAAACAGATAGCAAAAAGATAGAAAATAGATAGCAATTGAATATAAAAAAATAATGATACTTCTAATTGGTCTAATAATCACCAACAATTCATCGTATTATAGACAGCTTTTTGCGTACATTATGACTAAAGAACCGGTTCTAATCCAGCGGAAATTATACGGATTGCTTCTAATTGGTCTAATAATTACTAACAATTCTTTAAATCTCTTATATACTAACATGATATATGGATATATTTGTATTTGTGTGGCTTTAGCAGATAGATAGATAGCAAAAAGATAGCAAATAGGTAGAAAATAGATAGCAAAAAGATAGCAAAAAGATAGCAAATATATAGCAAAAAGATAGCAAATATATAGCAAAAGGATAGCAAATAGGTAGAAAATAGATAGCAAATAGGTAGAAAATAGATAGCAAAAAGATAGCAAATAGATAGAAAAAAGATAGCAAAAAGATAGCAAAAAGATAGCAAAACAAAAGAAAAAAGATAGCAAATAGATAGCAATTGAATATCAAAAATAATGATACTTCTAATTGGTGTAATAATCACTAACAATTCATCGTATTATAGACAGCTTTCCGCGTACATTATGACTAAAGAACCGGTTCTAATCCAGCGGATATTTTACGGATTGCTTCTAATTGGTCTAATAATCACTAACAATTCAGAAATCTCTTATATACTAACATGATATATGGATTTATTTCTTTCTGTGTGGCTTTATTTGCTAGCAAATAAATAGCAAAAGGATAGCAAATAGATAGAAAAAGATAGAAAATAGATAGCAAATATATAGCAAAAAGATAGAAAAAAGATAGAAAAAAGATAGCAAATAGATAGAAAAAAGATAGAAAAAAGATAGCAAATATATAGCAAATAGATAGAAAATAGAAAGAAAAAGATAACAAAAAGATAGCAAAAAGATAGCAAATAGATAGCAAAAAGATAGCAAATAGATAGCAAATAATTATCAAACTTCTAATTGTTTTAATAAACAGTAACACAAATCTTATATTATAGACAGCTTTCCGCGGACATTATGCAGATAGTATGACTAAAGAACCGGTTCTAATCCAGCGGGTATTTTACGGATTGCTTCTAATTGGTCTAATAATCACTAACAATTCAAAAATCTCTTATATTCTAACATGATATATGGATATATTTCTTTCTGTGTGGCAAATAGATAGCAAAAACATAGCAAAAAGATAGCAAATATATAGCAAAAAGATAGCAAATATATAGAAAATAGATAGCAAAAAGATAGAAAAAAGATAGCAAAAAGATAGCAAAAAGATAGCAAATAGATAGAAAATAGATAGAAAATAGATAGCAAATAGATAGAAAAAAGATAGACAAAGATAGAAAAAAGATAGAAAATAGATAGCAATTGAATATAAAAAATAATGATACTTCTAATTGGTCTAATAATTACTAACACAAATCTTATATTATAGACAGCTTTCCGCGGACATTAAGCAGATAGTATGACTAAAGAACCGGTTCTAATCCAGCGGATATTTTACGGATTGCTTCTAATTGGTCTAATAATCACTAACAATTCAGAAATCTCTTATATTCTAACATGATATATTGATGTATTTGTATTTGTGTGGCTTTAGCAGATAGATAGATAGCAAAAAGATAGCAAAAAGATAGCAAAAAGATAGCAAAAAGATAGCAAAAAGATAGCAAAAAGATAGCAAAAAGATAGCAAATAGATAGCAAATAGATAGCAAATAATTATCAAACTTCTAATTGTTTTAATAAACAGTAACACAAATCTTATATTATAGACAGCTTTCCGCGGACATTATGCAGATAGTATGACTAAAGAACCGGTTCTAATCCAGCGGGTATTTTACGGATTGCTTCTAATTGGTCTAATAATCACTAACAATTCAAAAATCTCTTATATTCTAACATGATATATGGATATATTTCTTTCTGTGTGGCAAATAGATAGCAAAAACATAGCAAAAAGATAGCAAATATATAGCAAAAAGATAGCAAATATATAGAAAATAGATAGCAAAAAGATAGAAAAAAGATAGCAAAAAGATAGCAAAAAGATAGCAAATAGATAGAAAATAGATAGAAAATAGATAGCAAATAGATAGAAAAAAGATAGACAAAGATAGAAAAAAGATAGAAAATAGATAGCAATTGAATATAAAAAATAATGATACTTCTAATTGGTCTAATAATTACTAACACAAATCTTATATTATAGACAGCTTTCCGCGGACATTAAGCAGATAGTATGACTAAAGAACCGGTTCTAATCCAGCGGATATTTTACGGATTGCTTCTAATTGGTCTAATAATCACTAACAATTCAGAAATCTCTTATATTCTAACATGATATATTGATGTATTTGTATTTGTGTGGCTTTAGCAGATAGATAGATAGCAAAAAGATAGCAAAAAGATAGCAAAAAGATAGCAAAAAGATAGCAAAAAGATAGCAAAAAGATAGCAAAAAGATAGCAAATAGATAGCAAATAGATAGCAAATAATTATCAAACTTCTAATTGTTTTAATAAACAGTAACACAAATCTTATATTATAGACAGCTTTCCGCGGACATTATGCAGATAGTATGACTAAAGAACCGGTTCTAATCCAGCGGATATTTTACGGATTGCTTCTTATTGGTCTAATAATTATAATCACTAACGATTCTTTAATTCTCTTACATATGATATATTTGTATTTGTGTGGCTTTCTCTCTCTTTCTTTCTCTCTTTTTCTCTCTATTTCTTTCTCTCTTTCTTTCTCTATTTCTTTCTCTCTTTCTCTCTCTCTCTCTCTCTCTTTCTTTCTATCTCTCGTTCTTTCTATCTCTCTTTTTTTCTCTCTTTATATCTCTTTCTTTCTATCTTTCTTTCTTTCTATATTTCTATCTTTCTTTCTCTCTTTCTTTCTCTCTTTCTTTCTATCTTTCTTTCTCTCTTTCTCTCTCTTTCTTTCTTTCTCTCTCTCTCTCTCTCTCTCTCTTTGTTTCTTTCTATCTTACTTTCTATCTTTCTTTCTTTCTATCTTTCTTTCTATCTTTCTTTCTATCTTTCTTTCTATCTTTCTTTCTGTCTTTCTTTCTATCTTTCTTTCTATCTTTCTTTCTATCTTTCTTTCTATCTTTCTTTCTATCTTTCTTTCTCTCTTTCTCTCTCTTTCTCTCTTTCTTTCTCTCTTTCCTTCTCTCTTTTCTTCTCTCTTTCTCTCTCTTGCTCTCTCTTTCTTTCTCTCTCTTTCTTTCTCTCTTTCTTTCTCTATTTCTTTCTCTCTTTCTCTCTTTCTCTCTCTCTCTTTCTCTCTTTCTTTCTATCTTTCTCTCTTTCTTTCTATCTTTCTATCTTTCTCTCTTGCTTTCTCTCTCTTTCTTTCTCTCTTTTTCTCTCTATTTCTTTCTCTCTTTCTTTCTCTATTTCTTTCTCTCTTT
This sequence comes from Acartia tonsa, assembly GCF_053477335.1. Lineage (NCBI taxonomy): Eukaryota > Metazoa > Arthropoda > Copepoda > Calanoida > Acartiidae > Acartia > Acartia tonsa. The sequence continues at coordinate 20,635,528 of NC_137274.1, forward strand.
CTCTCTTTCTCTCTCTCTCTTTCTCTCTTTCTTTCTATCTTTCTCTCTTTCTTTCTATCTTTCTATCTTTCTCTCTTTCTTTCTATCTTTCTATCTTTCTCTCTTTCTTTCTATCTTTCTATCTTTCTTTCTTTTTCTCTTTCTTTATCTCTTTCTTTATCTCTTTCTCTCTTTCTTTCTCTCTTGTGTGGCATTATTTGCTAGCAAATAGAAATAGAAATCAATACATCATGCAAATCTGGTGTGATATCCACGTAATAATAAATCCATTCTGATATACTAACATGATATATTGATATATTTCTATACTTGTTTTTTTTTTAAATATCTATTTGCTATCTAATTACTATCTATTAGCTATCTATTAGCTATCTATTCGCTATCTCTTTGCTATCTATTTGCTATATATTTGCTATCTAGTTACTATCTATTAGCTATCTATTTGCTATCTATTTGCTATATATTTGATATCTAGTTGCTATCTATTTGCTATCTAGTTGCTATCTATATAACTAAATATCTTTATATCTTTTATATTAGCTATTTTACTATCTTTCCAAAACCGATTAATATTCGCTGGATCAAAACTGGTTCTTAGCCATACTGGAAAATCATGCATAGCATCGTATTACAGACAATTTTCCACTAATATTAAAATAGAAATCATAAAATAAATCCCAGATTTGTTAGCCCAGGCTTTGGCCCTCCATGGCTCAAAAAATAAAAAGATTGGGCACGATTTAGAAAGCTTAGCAACTCTATAATTGTTACCAGAAAGTCCGTACGTCCATTAAAACTATATTGATTTTTAACATTTTTTGACAACAAGTTTTTATATCATGTTCATCGGATTTTTTTTAAAATACTGATTCATAGGACTATAAGATACAATGTTTTAAGCGAAGCATCTCTATAATCTAGTCCTAAACATGTAAGTATGTCCTAAAACATAATCCTATATTAGTAACACCCATCAGATAACCAACTCTTTGATTGCACAACCTTTGTCTGAGAAGTCCCCTAACTGTGCATGGTAATGAGTTGCGCCTTTTTTTTTAGGCCAAGGCATTCCCCCTACTCTAACTATTAATGTCCCGCACCTCACATAGTAGCATAAGGAATTTTTTTACTGTCTTTAGTTATGACGCGGTGCCGGCAAGAGATTCGAACATAATACCTCCCCGACGAAGAGCGGATGCGCTAAGTGTTGAGAGCCATGGTCGCAGGGTTTAGCTTTTATGGATGTTGTCATCCTTGTTAAAAGCAAAGCTTTTCTCTAATAAGGGTCGATAGTTTTTTTCTTTTAATTTAGGGATGTTAGAATTGTCCTATCGATTTCAAACTTTGCCTAGTGATTCCTGAAGTAGTTGGGTACGATTTAGAAAGCGTAGCAACTTTATAATCGTTACCAGAATGTCTGTACGTCCATTTTAAACATGTTGATTTTCAACTTTTAAAATCAAAATTTTTATGTGTTATTATTATCCGATTGGTCTGATTTAATATAAAGTAAGTCCTAAAAAATATAAAGTATGTCTTTAAATATTATCCTGTATATAAGCAGTTTTGCAACAAATGTATTGTTTGTACTTATGCATTAATATTCGGCTAATTTAGTTCTGACACTATACAAGTGTTAATGTTCGTTTTTCCTGCCGTTTTAAAGCTTCGCTTTTATGGATGTTGTCATCCTTGTTTGTTTGGTGAAAACTTATTTTAATGTATAATGATTAATCCAGAATAATTATCAGAAATAAAGTGAAAAGTAGATACAAAAAAATAAAATCATATCGTATTATAGACAGCTTTCCGCGGATATTAAAATGAAAAATTATAACATTACCACCAGTTTTGTTAGCCTCGTGGAGCTGAAGACCCGGGCTAACAAAACTGGTATTAATATTATGATTTTTATATTCATATTCGTGGAAAATTGTCTGTAATACGAAGCTTTGATTTTTCAGTATGGCTGAGAACTGGTTCTAATCCACTGAATATTAATCGGTTTCAAAGCCATACTTGAAAACTTTTGATTAATTAGGGTCGGTCCGTCCGTCCGTTAAAGTTAGAATTGTCCTACCGATTTCAAACTTTGTATGCTGATTCCTGTAGCAGTTAGGTTATCCTATTCATCTGAATCTTTGAATACTGATGTGATAAGCGAAGATACAAAGATGTTAGTTTGATAAAGTAGTCTTGGGTTGAGATGGATCAATAGCTTCTAAAACTGATAAGCGAAGCATCTCTATGATCAAGTCATAAAAACGTCAGTATGTCTTTAAACATTATCATGTATTTAATCAGTTTTCAACAAATTTACTTACGATGCTATGAGTATTGGTGCAAAAAATATGACGTAACAAAAAAAATTTGCCAATGAGAGGCCACTATAAATTTTACCATTGGTCAATAACGGCCTCTCATTGGCTAATTTTTTTTGTTACGTCATATTTTTTGCACCAATACTCACAGCATCTTTACTTATCTATTAATATACAGTTTATGCAGTTCTGACACTGTACAAGTATTAATGTTCGTTTGTCCTTCCATTTCAGAGCTTCACTTTTATGGATGTTGTCATCCTTGTTAGAACTATGTACATTTATTTATCCCTTTCTTCCTGGTAAAAATGCACCTCTATTATCAGGGAAAAAGGAGTCTTTTTTATATTGCATATAAAAAATTACATCATATTGGCCTACCATTGGTTAATAAAAATGTATACTGGCCTGCCATTGGTACTTAAGTCTGTGTATTAGCCTATCAATGGTTAATGGAAATGTTTACTGGCCTACCATTGGTCAATAAAATGTATACTGGCCTGCCATTGGTAATCAAGTCTGTGTATTAGCCTATCAATGGTTAATGGAAATGTTTACTGGTCAACCATTGGTCAATTAAATGTATACTGGCCTGCAAATGGTAATTTAGTCTGTCTATTGGCCTCTCATTGTTCAATCAAAATGTATACTGGCCTACCATTGGTTAATTAAAATGTTTACTGGCCTACCATTGATCAATTAAAATGCATACTGGCCTGCCATTGAAACTCAAGTCTGTGTATTAGCCTATCAATGGTTAATGGAAATGTTTACTGGCCTACCATTGGTCAATTAAATGTATACTGGCCTGACATTGGTAAATTAAAATGCATACTGGCCTGCTATTGGTAATTAGGTAGGTATATTGGCCTATCATTGGTCAATTAAAATGTATACTGGCCTGCCATTGGTGTTTTATTATATTTATTGGCCTATCTTTGGTCATTTAAATTATATTACGTCATTCTTATAGGCCCTATAAAGAGCTTCGGATGAAAGGCTATGCAGAAAAAATTGATATTGATTTTAGAATTTTTTCATTTATTATTTGTGTAAAATAAGATACGATACTGATTTTACAGTATGGATCAGAACCAGTTCTTATCTAGCGGATATTAATCGGCTTAGAGGCAATACTGGAAAATTTATTTCTGGCATCGTACGATAAACGGCTTTCCGCGGATATAGAACATGATTGTACACTTTTATATTCGTTGAAAGCTGGATATAATACGATGCTAGACATAGTTTTTTCGTATGGATGAGAACCTGTTTTAATCCACCGGATATTAATCGATTTCACAACTATCATAATTTTGAGGGGGAGGGGATTTTTTTTATGGGAGGAGATTAATTTACAAACATACAGACAAACAGTCATCTTTATACTTTATTATAAGGATTACGCTTTCTGGGAGGGAATGAGGATTAAGGGAAAGGGTTAATTTATCGGCCATTGTCATATCCATACATCCGTGGTAGCTCTCGTACTTTAATAGATTATGATTGATCATAATAAACAACTTAGGATAGATAGATAGATAGATAGTTAGATATATAGATAGATAGATAGATAGATAGATAGATAGATAGATAGATAGATAGATAGATAGATAGATAGTTAGATAGATAGATAGATAGATAGATAGATAGATAGGTAGATAGATAGGTAGATAGATAGGTAGATAGATAGATAGATAGATAGATAGATAGATAGATAGATAGATAGATAGATAGATAGATAGATTTACTTTTATAGATTATGATTGATCATAATAAACAACTAGGGATCAGGGATCTAAAGGGATAAGACAAAAGGCCGATAAATTGATGTACATCCTTAATGATGATACACAAAATTACCCCTTCTGTAGATTAAAATTGAAACGCTTGAACACTCAACTTTATGAATCAACAAATCAAAATTCACTAAAGAACCCCAAAGTTGTTATTTTAAACGAATAAGAAACGTTATTATACAACTTTGGGGACTAGAGTAATAAACAGTGTATTCTCTCTCTGACTAAGGCTGCTGAAATTTCCAGAGAGAGAGGGGACAATGGGCTGTTTATTACACTAGTCCTCAAAGTTTAAATGATGGATGGATAGATAGATAGATAGATGGATAGATAGATAATAAGATGGATAGATAGATAGATGGATGGATGGATAGATAGATAGATAGATAGATAGATAGATAGATAAATAGATAGATAGATGGATCGATGGATGGATGGATGGATAGATAGATAGGTAGATAGATAGATAGATAGATAGATAGATAGATAGATAGATAGATAGATAGATAGATAGATAGATAGAATAGATAGATGAGAGAGGAAGATAGAAAAGGAGAAAGATAGAAAGAAAGAAAGAAAGACAGAGAGAAGGAGAAAAAGAGAGTAAAAGAGTGAGAGAGAGAGAGAGAGAGAGGGGGGAGAGAGAGAAAAAGAGAGAGAGAGAAAGACGAAAAAAACAGAGAAAGCAGGGAGAGAAGGGACAATGGGCTGTTTATTACACTAGTCCCCAAAGTATAGCTAGTATAATTCAACAATTGGATCCCATATTATCTAATAAATATGAGAGGATCCTACATATAATTGAGAATGTACGTCTGCGATCGCCGAATATGCTATAACGTTTGTATTGTAATAAATAAATATATATAAAAGATTTTCCTTATAACCAAAACAAAATTCAATTATCTTCCTATTTTAATATGTAATTATTAAAACTTTAAAATTAAATAATAATATCTAGTTTAAAAATACACCTTTTAATATAAAAATTGAAATAATAGAAAAATTATATTTTTGTTTTGGGGACACCTAGCGGCAAAAATTTGAACTACATATAATACTTATTTTAAATATTGCTACATTCATCTATAATTCACAGTAGTAGTGAGCTTAAGATCTCAGTAACCACTGAACCAATTGGGCTCTCTACTCTTCAGGAAATATACCTAGTGGTCCTGTGATGGTTTTAAGCTATTTCAAAAAATTTAAAATACCCTTTCCCCCACAAAAAAATTCTTTTAAAGCTATCATTTTATAAAAGAAGGGTCAACTACTCCCCACCCCCCCCCCCCAAAAAAAAAGAAAATTTCCCTCACAAAAAAACATTTTTTTTACTTTTTCTTTAAATCTAAAATACGAAAAATTCGGTTGATAAAACCTCCTGGAGTAAAGCCCGTAGAGGCTAGTACAATGCCTTTGTGGTAATACGACACCCATACGGACAGGCCGAATACAGAGTTGCTTCGCTGTGACTTATGATAACAAACCCACCGCACTAATCCTATTATATCACTATCCATCTCATGACCGCTGTTAACCCCGCACCCGGCGGTCAAACTAAGCCTGCCTAAATGTGGGGAGGGGACTTGAACATGCAACTATCACGAGTCCATCATGCACTTATATAATCGGGAGGCGCTGCCTCCCCTTTTACCACCGCTGCCCCCACAGCCTGTCTACCGTCGGGCGCTAAGCCCTAGCGCCCCACACCCCCTTCAAACCTAACTATTGTCATATTTTTGTTGTATATATATAGTAAACATAACTTGTAAATATTATTCAGTTTAAATATATAATTCTGTATGATTGAATCCTGCTTGTTTGTTTGGTAGAATACTTAAAGGCTAGGGCCCGTTGAATCCGAACTCGTTACCCCTTGGGCCGAGTACGCTCGGCTTACCAGAACTTGGTGTCAGCTGTGAGATCGAGCCTTACAGAAACTAGCCTATTCTACCTCTGATTGGACCCTTTGGCAAGTAAGGGGACAATCAGCCGCCAACTGACCCGTGAGACGGCCTTTTTAGGTCGAATTTCCATCATTTTGAACGCAATATGTGGGCCTCTGGCCTACGGCAAGCAGATTTAGCCTGCTAAAAGCGCCAGTTAAGACGCTTTTTCCGTGTCGTGTAGGAGTAGCGCTAGGTGCGCAGCCACGGCAACCGGATAATTTAGCTCAGACGGCTACAAAACTGAGTCTAAATTGGCAAGTGTAGCTGGGACAAGCCCCAGGACACCCAGGCCAAACCTACGAGACAGACAGCTGTGTGCTGGTCTCCCTAAGAAGGCAATGTGTGGCTGCGAAGCTTCAGCACACAAGTAAGCCCTACCACTGCGACGGATAGCAGATTTTGAGCCACAGGCACGGCAGGACGGGACATTTCCCTGCCGCTGCCTCCCAGGATTCGAACCCGAGGCGCTGCAGGACGGGCCATTCCCTGCCGCCATTTGTCGGGATTCGAACCAGCGGCGCTGTAGGACGGGTCATTCCCTACCGCCGTCACCCCTCTGAACCTTGCAGGACGGACATTCCCTGCTGCCAGTGCTTCCAGAATCACACCTAGAGCTCCTAGTGATACCAACACATCATTGTGTATAAAAAGTCAACCAAGTGATAAAAATAAATATAAAATTGTTGACCAAGTGATAATTAATAAGCTCTAGTGATTCGAAGCTACAGCCTAAGCCACCATGGTAAGCGATACCACCATAGCTGCGGTGCGGCCACCACCAAAGTTTCTGCCAACCCCAGCCGAACGAGAGGCCCCCTTGTCTCAAGGGCAGGACCTCCACTTCCCCTGCCATATCAGGGTGAGGTTTCCTACTCCTGACCCTGCCCAGCATGTACAGGTTGATGCCATGGTTGATTCTGGCAACCGTGTACCAGGGTCTGCTGTAATTTCTGAGCACCTCATGCACGCGATGGGCGTGCAACGCATGTTGATTCCGGACAACACCCAGATCCTGACTGCTAATGAGGAAGGCCAGCCCCTCCAGGTAATTGGAAAATTAAAAGAGTTATATATGGCAGTTTCACACACTCTTATACTCCATCTATACCACGTGACTGTGGTCCGAAATCTCTCCCACCCTCTGAACTTAGGAGGGTATTTTCTCAAGGAGTTCGGAACTAGGCTCTGTTTCGACATGCAACCACCTTGCTTGTGGGCGCGTGGGGAGTTTATCCCACTCCGTGGCGTCCCCATTGACCGGGAGACAGCCGAGAGAGAGCTAAGCTATGAGGGGCCTCTGCCAGGCCCCCTGCCTGAGCAGCCGCGTGTGGTTGAGAAAGGCACACACTGGGTGGACGCTGAGCTCAACGCACACAAGGGCGCTAACCTGCTAGCCATGGGGTTGCCCCCAGTGCCCAAGGTGCCAAGGGAGAGCCTGCCAACAACGTTTCCTGAGATTGCCAGCCCTCCAGAACCAATCTTCTCCTCCGACATTTTTATCAACGGCCAGCCGTGTCCACCTGGCCCCCTCTACCTGGGACCTCCAGCCAGTCCACCAGCCAAGCCCGAGTCCAGACCCGTCAAGTCGCGGTCTGATGTACCTGGAGCCACATTCAACTCTCAGGCCCCAGCCTCTCCCGGCGCCGTGCCCGTCAAGTCGCGGCCGGACGCCCACGGAGCCAAAGCTGGACCCAGCATTTTGGCCTCTCCCAGCGCCGAGCCCGTCAAATCGCGGCCGGACGCCCCCGGAGCCAAGCCTGGCTCCGACACGTCAGCCTCTCCAGAAGCCGAGCCCGTCAAGTCGCGGCCGGTGGGTCCCGGAGCCAAGGCTGACCCCTCACCAGCCACGTATAGGCTGAGCGCTGTCACTCCAACTGACGGTCAACCACCCCAGCTCCGCACAGCCAAGCGGGTGGTCCTGCCTGGCCGCGGGGTTATGGCAGTCCCTGTTGAGCTAGTAGGCCATCGCACCAAGGATGCCATTCAACTAGCTGCCCCAGAACAGAGGTTTGGGGAGGACCTTGTTATTCCAGAGGGCCTGTATGCCCACAGGCCTGGCTCTGCCACTGTGTTTAGAGTACTGGTGGTCAATGAGGGGGAGGTGCCCCTCTTGCTGGATACTGGCCTCCCAGTGGCAGGGGAGCTGGTCAAACCTGACATTCTGGAGGTCTCTGATACGCCTCCCCCGCGTCTCCACTCGGTCCAAGAACCTGCTGAGCCTATAGACATGCAAGAGTTGTGGGAGGCCTTGGAGATGGAAGACAATGAGTTCCTACGCAAGGACCCCTTGCTCAAGAAGGAGGTCTGGACTACGTTGTCAGAGTACAGGGACGTCTTCTCCAATTCTACCCCCGGCTGCACAGATGTGGTTGAATTGCAGCTGCGCCTCAAGCCAGGGACCCAGCCGATCCGCCAGAGATTTAGGGATCTGAACCCGCGGCAAGAGGCTGAACTGGAGAAACAACTGGACACTTGGCTGCAGGAAGGAGTCATAGAGCCGTCGGACTCCGCCTGGAGCAGCCCCCTGGTGCCCATCAAGAAGAAGGACGGGAGCACCCGCTGGGCCGTCGACTACAGGGCCCTCAACAAGTGTCTGGAGCTGGACAGCTACCCCCTGCCTAGGATCCAGCAACTGGTGGAACGAGCTGGCGGGCACCGTGTCTACAGTGCTCTAGACGCGGTGGCCGCATACTACACCATCCGTGTGTCTGAGGATAGCCGGCCCTGCACCGCCTTCACCACCCCCAGGGGCTTGTATCAATGGAAAAGGATGCCCTTTGGCCTGGCTACGGCACCGTCTGTCTATTCCAGGTTTATTGCAGGGGTCCTAAACCCACTAGGCACAGCCAACCTCCAGTCATACCTTGACGACGTCCTGACCTTCCACCAGGATACCTGGGCCCACCTGGCCAGGCTCCGAGAGGTCTTGGAAGCCCACCGCAGGGGAGGGATCCGCCTCAAGCCAGCCAAGACCAAGTTGTTCCGGTCCAAGGTGGATTATCTGGGTCACACCCTCAGCCGAGAGGGGATAGCCATGCAAGAGGACTATATTGACCGCATCTTGGACTGGCCAGCCCCTAGCACCCCCAAGGATTTGCTGGCGTTGCTGGGCTTCTTTGGATACTACCGCCTGTTCATCCCAGAGTATGCAGACCTCACCTACGAGATGAATCGGCAGAAGACGGCCAAGGCCCTAACCTGGACGCCTGAGATGGAAGCCCAGCTGCTGCAACTCAAGGACAAGTTCCGACAGGCCCCCATCCGAGCGCCGCCCAGGTTTGATTTACCAGCAGTGTTCCAGCTCACCACAGATTTCAGCAGCCGCGCCATCTCTGCCATACTGAGTCAATGCCAGGAGGGCAAGGAGAGGCTGATTGCCGCCGTGGGGCGCAAGACAACCGACCCTGAGACGCGCTACCCGTCCTGGAAGGGAGAGATGGCCGCCATTATCTATGGGATCCGAAAATTCCACGGCATCTTGTCCTACCGCAGCTTCCAGATCAACACTGATTCCTCTGCCCTGCTACAGATGAAATCACTGAACACATCCACAGGGATGGTGGCCCGCTGGCAGGAGGAGCTAGCGGCCTTAGACTTTACCGTCTGCCACAGGCCTGGCACCCAGAATACCAACGCCGACGCCCTCAGCCGCCGGGAAGATGCCAACATGCCAACGGCTAGCGCCGAAGAATTAGCAGAGCAGGCTGAGTATATCCACAACCTGGCCCAGCTAGGGGAGCCCGCAGCTAGCCGGCCTCCTGCCGCCCGACTGGATTCAGCTAGAGTATTGGAAGCCCAGACACAGGTTTATAAAACTTTTTAGAGATGCTTTGCTTAAAACATTACACTTTGTTGTCCTAGGAATCAGTATTCCAAAAATAAGGTCAATCGGATCATTATATCACATAAACATTGATTAAATTATACGTACGGACATTCTAGTAGCGATTATAAAGTTGCTACACTTTCTAAATCACACCTAACTACCACAGGAATCAAAGCTTGAAATTGAATGGACAATATTCTAACATGTCTAAATTAACGAAAAAAGCTATCCGTCCCAGACGGACGTACGGACGAACGGACTGACCCTAATCATAGAAAAGCTTCGTTGTTAAAACCGTGGATATATTGACAGGGGAAAATTTGTGGTCAGTTTAGGCTGCTAATATGGACCTAATTTATTGGTAAGTTCGTTTATCAAGTAGGAGGGGAGGGGATGTAGATGATCGTTATATTAGCCAGCTAAGTGTATTATTTCATTTGCAGGGATCTAAAGGGATAAGACAATGGCAGATATATTGATGTACATCCCTAATGATGACACACAAAATAACCTCTTCCTTAGATTGAAATTAGTGGTTAAGACGTTTTAAACACATAATCTAATAAACCAACAAAATTTAGTATAAGTCCCCAAAGTTGTTATGTTATTATAAAACTTTGGAGACCAGTGTAATAAACAGCCCATTGTCCCCTCTCTCTCTTTGTTTATTACACTAGTCCCCAAAGTTTTATATTAACATTATCTTATTCGTTGGCTTAACAATTTTGGGGACTTTTAGTAAGTTTTGATTGATCGGTTAATTAAGTTGAGTGTCCAAACGTTTCAACCACTAATTGTGATCTAAAAAAGGAATAATTTTGTGTATTATAAGTGGGGATGTACATCAATTTATTGGCCATTGTCTTATCCCTTTAGATCTCTAATGTTCTTATATTCTTTATTTTATGAAGTTTACAATTTTAAAAGTCGTCTTCGATTCAGGATTTATACAATTTATATGTAAGAGAAACACACACACAATTTTTTATGCTCAACCAATTGATATATAATTACTTGGATGTTGCACCAGATTTTCAAATAAAATGATTATTCCAACTGGTTTAAAATAATAATTACCCCCTCTTCCCATTCTAAATGAACCTTAATGAACAACAAAGTTCATCCTGTTATTATATCCACATATATTATATACATTAATACTTGCCTCTCTAGCGCTCGCGCGCGCGATTTGCTCAACCAAGCGCATACTTACACACACACACACAAGTACACACACATACACACATGTACACACACACTCAAACACATACACACACACACACACACATACACACACAAACACACACACACATACGAACACATACACACACACAAACACACACACACACACATGTACACACACTCAAACACACATACATGTACACACTCACACACACACACACATACACACACACATCGTCAGAGCCCCCCAAAGTGGGGTGGGGTTCCAAGAAATTATTATAAATCCTAATAATTATTACTTTGGAACCGTTTTAGATGGGTTAACATATTGGGGCCCCTAAAAAATATTTACCCCCCCCAAGAAAAAAAGTTTGGATGAAATATTTTTTTAAGCCGAAGGCTCCAAAAATAAAAAAACAGATAAATAGATTTAAAAAAAAATTGCTAGATCGATATATTGATAGATAGATGGATAGATAAACAGATAGATGTATAGTTGTATAGATAGATAGATGGTTTTAGGCTATTTTAATAGAATAATAATTTGTATTCTTACAAGAATTAGTTTAACAAATTAAAAGGTTTCGTGATTTTTTCTTCTAAAAATTTATTTTTTTCACGAAATATTTGGGAATAGTCCCTTTCTTGACAACGCCCCTTAAGGGGCGATTCTTCGTATTCTTAAAATGGCTTTTGATAGTTTATTTTAGGTTATATTGGGTGAGGTGATTGCCCGTGAAATAGGAGAAAAGCTAGTGTTAAAAAAAAACGAAGAATCGCCCCTTAAGGAGCGTTCCCACGAGAGGGACTATACCCAAATATTTTTCCAGTATGGCTTTGAAACCGGTTAATATCTGCTGGATTATAACCGATTCGGACAGCCATACTGAAAAATCTTGTATTGCATAGTATTGCAGTCAATTTTCCATGAATATTAAAGTAAAAATGATAAAATCAATACTAATTTTGTTAGCCCATGCCTTTGGCTCCTCAGATCTAACAAAACTTGTTTATATTGAATAATTTTTCATTTTACTATCCGTGGACAGCTGTCTATAATACGATGTCTGCCTTCAAGTGAACGGAGGAGAATTAATGTGTTGTGTATCAAAAGCGAAGCTTTTTTATAATTAGGGTCGGTCCGTCCGTACGTCCGTCCGTCCGTCCGTCCGGAACGGATAGTTCCTTTAGTTAATTTAGTCATGTTAGAGTTGTCCTATCGATTTCAAACTTTACATGGTGATTCCTATAGTAGTTAAGTACAATTTAGAAATCGTAACAACTTAATAATCAATACCAGAATGTCCGTACGGGTATTTTAAACATGTCGATTTTTAACTTTTTTATTAACAAATTTCTATGTGATATTATTATCTGATTGGTCTGATTTTTAGAATATTGATTCCTAGGACAACAAAGTTCAATATTATAAGCGAAGCATCTCTATAATCAAGTCCTAAATATGTAAGTACGTCATTAAACATTATCCTTTATTTCAAAGTTTTCAACAAATAGAGTTTTTATAATTGCATGGTTTGGTGATTTTTTCTACGAGAAATTTATTTTATCTATGAAAATGTTTTTCCAGTATGGCTTCGAAACCTGTTAATATTCGCTGGATTAGAACCGGTTCTCAGCCATACTGAAAAATCATATATAGCATAGTATTACAGTCAATTTTCCACGAATTATAAAATAAAAATATTAAAATTAATACTAATGTTGTTAGCCCAGGCCTTTGGCTACTCTGGGCTAACAAAACTGGTTTTAATATTCTATTTTTTATTTTAATATCCGCGGAGAGCTGTCTATAACACGATGTCTGCCTTCAAGGGATCGGAGGAGAATTGGTGTGTTGTGTATTCTTATAATAAAGTAACAGGATGTTTGTCTGTTTGTCTGTTTGTTTGTCTGTTTGTATCGAAGGATCTCACTAACCGCTGAACCGATTGGGTTCTCCTTAACAGGGTAGCTTCTCATAGGTCCCGGGAAGGTTTATAACTATTTTTAAGGAAGGTTACCACCACCCTCTCAAGAGAAATAAAAAAATCCGGAAATTTCGTAGAGACTTAAACGCAACATAGACATGAAATAAAAAAAAACATTTACATTGCCATTAGATGCCTCTAGAGGCGTAACCGCAAGTTAAAAAAGAGATTAGAATCGTTCTATCGATCTCAACTTGCATGAAGTGATCTAAAGGGATAAGACAATGGCTGATAAATTGATTTACATCCCCAATGATTATATACAAAATTACCTCTTCCTTGAATTGAAATTAGTGGTTAAAACGTTTGAACACTTAACTTAATAAACCAACAAAATTTAGTATAAGTCCCCAAAGTTGTTAAATTATTGTAAAACTTTGGAGACTAGTGTAATAAACAGCCCATTGTCCCCTCTCTCTCTCTCTGTTTATTACACTAGTCCCCAAAGTTTTATATTAACATTATCTTATTCGTTGGCTTAACAATTTTGGGGACTTTCATTAAGTTTTGATTAGTTGGTTCATTAAGTTGAGTGTCCAAACGTTTCAACCACCAATTGTGATCTACAAAAGGGATACTTTTGTGTATCAAAATTGGGGATGTACATCAATTCATCGGCCATTGTCTTATCCCTTTAGAACTCTAATGTTGTTATATTCTTTTTTTATGAAGTTTACAATTTTAAAAGTCGTCTTCGATTCAGGATTTATACAATTTATATATAAGAGATACACACACACAATTTTTTATGCTCAACCAATTGATATATATTAACTTGGATGTTGCACCAGATTTTCAAGTAAAATGATTATTCCAACTGGCTAATTCATAATAATTACCCCCTTCTTCCCATTCTAAATGAACCAACTGACCAATAAATGAGGCCTTAAGTAGCAACCTTCACCCTGTCATTATATCCACATATATTATATACATTAATACTTGCCTCTCTAGCGCTCGCGCGCGCTTTTTGCTCAACCAAGCGCATACATATACACACATACATGCACGCACACATACACACACACTCACACACAAACACACATACACACAAACACACATGTACACACATACACACACTCACACACACACACACACACACACACAGTTACACACTAACATACACACACAAACACATACACACACACATACACATACACAAACACACACTCACATGTACACACATACACATGTACACATACACACACACACACACATACACACACACACATACACACACACATACACATGTACACACACACACACACACACACACATGTACACACACACACACACATACACACACACATACACACACACACAAACACACACACAAACACATACACACACACACACACGCACACATACACAAATACACTTGTACACATACACACACACACACACTCACACACACATACACACTCACATGTACACACACACAAACACACACACACATACACACACTCACACACACACACACACAAACAAACACACATGTACACACACACAAACACACATGTACACACACTCACACACACACACACACACACATACACACACACATGTACACACACACACATGTACACACACACACACTCACACACACACAAACACACACACACATACACACACACACACACACACACACACACATACGAACACACACAAACACACACACACACACACACACACACACACACTCACACACATGATTGCACTTGCACCTCAGATTAAACATTTTAGTGTAAATTTTAAACGCTAGGGGTATTTGTAGTCAAAATCTGATATTTATTATATATCTATTCTATAAAAAATTGGCAGCACTGTATAACAAACATTCAATTATTTTATAATTTAAAATGGCTTTTGTGCTAATAAACAAATCAATTTACTAAAAAGTTCTGAAACAATATTTGTTGATCATGAAAAAAATGTAAATAATATAATATTTACAAAATTAGTAACACTATTTTCGCGACTTACGTCAATAAATCTTTCGGTTTGTGGTTTTTTGTTGCTGTTGATAAGACTAAAGTCTTCAAACACAGCTTTATGATTCTTTTTCAGCAGTATATCTTAATATTATGGCATGCTATATTTAATGAACCAAGCAATGAAAATTTAATAAAACTACCCAAAGTTTTTAAAGCCAACAAATAAGAAAACTTTATTATAAAACTTTGGGGACAAGTGTATAATAAACAGCCCAATGTCCCCTCCCTCCCTGGTTGAAATTTCAAGTCAAACCTCTGAGGATATAGTTAAGGGGAGGGGTCTAAAGGGATAAGACAATGGCTGATAAATCGATCTACATCCCCAATTATGATACACAAAAAGTACCCTTTCTGTAGATTACAATTAGTGGATAAAAGGTTTGAACCAACTAATCAAAATTTAAAAATTTACCCAAAATTGTTAATCCAAAACTTTATTATATTACTTTGGAGACTGGTGTAATAAACAGCCCAATGTCCCCTCCCCTACTTAATATATTTAGTATAAATAATCAATAAATGTCTTATCCCTTTAGATCCCTGAGTTTTATATATTTCTTTCTATTTCGTATTATAGACAGCTTTCCGCGGATATTATCCGCGGATAGTATGACTGAGAACCGGTTCTAATCCGGCGGATATTAAACGGTTTAGTGATGATATATTATCCATGTAAAAATATCATCCCACGTCAAACCTAGTTTACAGAAAAGTTTCGTTTTTAAACAATTTTTTAAAACATTTTCTTTTCCAGTATGGCTTCAAAACCGATTAATATCCGCTGGATTAGAACCGGTTCTCAGCCATAATGATAAATCCTGAATAGGACGAAGCCCAATCTGTCCCACTTTTGAGCAAGACGATTCCCTTTTCTCCCATCTCTTTTGAAGAGATTTTCTTCCCCCCCCCCTTCCCTTTTTCTTTTCCCTTTATATGACGTCATATAGGAATCGACTTGCTCAAAAGTGGGACAGATTGTCTTCGTCCTGTATAGCTTTGTTTTACAGACAATTTTTCACAAATATTAAAATAAAAATCATAAAATTTCCAACAGATTATTAACCAGGGCCTTCGGTTCTCGGGGCTATCAAAACTGGTTTTTAATCTCATAATTTTTTTTGATTTAATAAGATTCGCAGAAAGCTGTCTATAATACGATGCGATAATTAACTATTAACAATTGGACTGATACCCAAGTAAACACATTTAATATTAGCTGACTTTGAGACTTTGGGGACTTAAATGTTGATTGATTGGGGAGTTGAATTCGATAACCAATTTTTAGTAGCGAAGCTACTCTATAATTCGAAATGTCCGTCCGTCTGTCCGTCTGTCCGTCCGTCTGAGACAAAGTGGGGGAAACGTGATTTTCTCGGCTCCTATAAAAGATAGACGGCTGAAATTTTTAGTGAAGATTCTTATAACATATGCCCATCTAATCTATACATTGTTTTGTCCATCCGTCTGTCATTTGGGGTGCTAGATCGATTCCTACATTTTCATGTTTTTCTGATTTTCTCAACTCCTTTTTAAGATAATAGGCTGAAATTTTCAGGGATTGCTTAAATTTTAATTTCTACATATTTTCTTTAAGTTTTATTACGATTTTTATATTAATAGGGGTGCTAGATCGATTCCTAGATTTTTAGGTTTTTTATTGTTTTCTCAATTCCTATTCAGGATTTGCGGCTGAAATTATCAGGGATTGAATATGCTAATAGTCTACATATTTCCATCAAGTTTCATTAAGATTTGTTTATAAATTGTGGTGCTAGATCGATTCCTAGATTTTAAATTTTTCTTGAATTAAAGGTTGCGTGATTTTGAAGTTTTCGTCATTTCCCTATTTCATCAAATATATAGGATGACACTGGTATATTGTAAATATATTCATAATATACATTCATAATTTCTGAGCTTCGCTACTTATGGATGCTGTCATCCTTGTTATGATTATAAAGCTAATAAAAATAAATTACACAAAAGTCAACAAACTTAAAATGTCACTCTTTGTTATCTTATTACATCCAATGTTTTAGCGGAAACAAAAACGTTGTTGAGGAGGCCTAAAACCTCGTCATAAGACGTTAAAAGATCTCTGATTACTAAACTAATTGAAGTTCAAGTTCTCCTTTTCAGGGATTGTTAATGATTCATGTACTCAAATGTTTAGGTCTTGATTTGGTTTTAGGCTATTTTATTGCTTTCTTTTACCTAGATGCTAGAGCTTAGCCACTGTTTATTAGTAGCGAAGCTACTCTATAATTCGAAATGTCCGTCCGTCTGTCCGTCCGTCTGTCCGTCTGTCCATCTGAGACAAAGTGGGGGAAACGTGATTTTCTCGGCTCCTATAAAAGATAGAAAGCTGAAATTTTTAGTGAAGATTCTTATAACATATGCACATCTAATCTATACATTGTTTTGTCCATCCGTCTGTAATTTGGGGTGCTAGATCAATTCCTACATTTTCATGTTTTTCTGATTTTCTCAACTCCTTTTTAAGATAATGGGCTGAAATTTTCAGGGATTGCTTAAATTTACATTTTACATATTTTACATTAGTTTTATTACGATTTTTATATTAATAGGGGTGCTAGATCGATTCCTAGAATTTTAGGTTTTCTATTCTTTTCTCAATTCCTATTCAGGATTTGCGGCTAAAATTATTAGGGATTGAATATGCTCATATTCTACATATTTCCATCAAGTTTCATAAAGATTTGTTTATAAATTGTGGTGCTAGATCGATTCCTAGATTTTAAATTTTTCTTGAATTAAAGGTTGCGTGATTTTGAAGTTTTCGTCATTTCCCTATTTCAACAAAAATATAGCATGACACTGGTATATGGTAAATATATTCATAATATACATTCATAATTTCTGAGCTTCGCTACTTATGGATGCTGTCATCCTTGTTATGATTATAAAGCTAATAAAAATAAATTACACAAAAGTCAACAAACTTAAAATGTCACTCTTTGTTATCTTATTACATGCAATGTTTTAGGGGAAACAAAAACGTTGTTGAGGAGGCCTAAAACCTCGTCATAAGACGTTAAAAGATCTCTGATTACTAAACTAATTGAAGTTCAAGTTCTCCTTTTCAGGGATTGTTAATGATTCATGTACTCAAATGTTTAGGTCTTGATTTGGTTTTAGGCTATTTTATTGCTTTCTTTTACCTGGATGCTAGAGCTTAGCCACTGTTTATTAGTAGCGAAGCTACTCTATAATTCGAAATGTCCGTCCGTCTGTCCGTCCGTCTGTCCGTCCGTCTGTCCGTCTGTCCGTCTGAGACAAAGTGGGGGAAACGTGATTTTCTCGGCTCCTATAAAAGATAGAAAGCTGAAATTTTTAGTGAAGATTCTTATAACATATGCACATCTAATCTATACATTGTTTTGTCCATCCGTCTGTAATTTGGGGTGCTAGATCGATTCCTACATTTTCATGTTTTTCTGATTTTCTCAACTCCTTTTTAAGATAATGGGCTGAAATTTTCAGGGATTGCTTAAATTTACATTTTACATATTTTACATTAGTTTTATTACGATTTTTATATTAATAGGGGTGCTCGATCGATTCTTAGATTTTTAGGTTTTCTATTCTTTTCTCAATTCCTATTCAGGATTTGCGGCTAAAATTATTAGGGATTGAATATGCTCATATTCTACATATTTCCATCAAGTTTCATAAAGATTTGTTTATAAATTGTGGTGCTAGATCGATTCCTAGATTTTTAATTTTTCGTGCTTGAAAGGTTGCGTGATTTTGAAGTTTTTGTCATTTCCCTATTTCATCAAATATATATATGATGACACTGATATATTGTAAATATATTCATAATATACATTCATAATTTCTGAGCTTCGCTACTTATGGATGCTGTCATTCTTGTTTTATTTAGGTTTTAAAAGAAAAAGTAAAAAAATGGTGAGGTTGTTGGCGATCACCTCCCCTCTCCCCCCTGAAAAGGAGAGCCATATTGGTTCAGTGGTTAGCGAGAACAGACAGACAAACAGACAGACAAACAGACAGACAAACAAACAGACAGACAAACAGACAGACAAACATACAGACAAACATACAGACAATCAGACAGACAAACAGACAGACATACAAACACACATACAGACAAACAGACAGACAGACAAACAGACAGACAAACAGACAGACAAACAGACAGACAAATAGATAGACAAGCAGACAGACAAGCAGACAGACAAACAGACAGACACACAGACAGATAGACATCCTGTTACTTTATTATAAAAAAAGAAAATATATGTTTAAAGCCCCATCTGTCTACATATAGAGTTTCCAACGAAGAAATGGAATTTTTTATCTAATTTATATCAAGTTACATACATATATCTTTATAGCATGGATCTAAAGGGATAAGACAATGGCCGATAAATTAATGTATATACCCTTCTATAGAATACAAATTAGTGGTTGAAACGTTGGGACACTAAATTTAATGAACCTACTAATCAAATATCAATAAAAGTCCCCAACTAATAAGAAAATGTTATTATAAAACTTTGGGGACTAGTGTAACAAAAAGCCCATTGTCCCAAGGATCTAAAGGGATAAGACAATGGCCGATATATTGATGTACATCCCCATTGATGATACACAAAGTTACCCCTTCTGTAGATTATAATTTATATCAAGTTACATACATGTATATATATATATATCATGGATCTAAAGGGATAAGACAATGGCCGATAAATAGATGTACATCCCCAATGATGATACACAAAGTTACCCCTTCTGTAGATTACAATTTATATCAAGTTACATTCATGTATATATATATATATATATAAAGCTGGGATCTAAAGGGATTCAATGGCCGATAAATTGATGTATATCCCCATTGATGATACACAAAGTTACCCCTTCTGTAGATTATAATTCATATCAAGTTACATACATATATACAGGGTGTTTCAAATAAAACTGCGTTTTCCAATTTTGGGAATCAACTAGTAGAAGTATGAAAAAAATAATTATATATTCTTATTCTCTATAAAAATATGGATCAATTTTATAAAAGGTGTTTTTTAACATCTTTTAAAACAATAGCACTTTTTAGAGCGTCAAGAATTCAAAATGTATGTATGTTGCTTTCTTCTTGCAGAATTTAGGGCTATAACGTCCAATAAAATTCTTCTTTTTACTTGAAAACGACATTATAGCATGCTCAACCAAATATTCTAATAATTACATTTAAAATCTAATTCAATAATGCTTTTTTTTAAGAATAAATAACCAATTTTATTTTTGCTATAGTTACGATTCAATTATGATCTCATAACAGCTCCTCTTGCCCCTCCCCTTTTAATCTCTTAATCCCTTTTGATTTGACAGTTGTGACATATTAACCTAATATAATATAGGGGGGGGGGATGGGCAACCATCTCGTAATCAGTGAGCAAATGGCACTTACAATTCGAATTTAGATCTGAAATTTTGCATGAATAATCCTTGGTAGGTCTATTTTCCCTAAATCGAACAAAAAGTTGAAAAAGTAACGGCTAACGGCTAGCCGTTTAGCCGTTTTTTGGCTATTTTTAGGGCAAATCTGCCATAAATTATGTAGGAATCAACTTTTTGAAACATATTTTTGCTTTAAATCATGTAAAATGATACAAAATTTTTTTTTTAGATTTCTAGTGCCATTTGCTCACTGATTACGAGATGGTTGCATTAGAAGCACTTTTAACGACATTTTCAAACTAAGATAGCTTGCTTATTTTTAAAGATATTGAAATGAATTAAAAAGTGACTTGTTTTATTTATAAATGCGCATGGAATTAAAAAAGATTTTTTTTGTGATAAATGCCTTTGCAATAGAGAAATAGAAAAAACTAAATTGTGAAGAACCTAAAAAGCACTTTGCATGTAGCCAAAAAAAGAAAATATGTAAAAAATCTCAAATGGGGACATTGATTTAACCTTTGATTAATGTAGTATTGTACTTTTCAACCTATATGTTGCAAAAAAAATAAGTTATTTGAATTTAATTGTTGTCACAGATTTAGGATCAGGCATTTTTAACCTACATGTACCAGTATCAGTACAGCCACATTTTTAGAGATATCGAAAAACACCTGATGTAAATGATATGTACATTTTTACAGAGAATATGGACCTATAATTTTTTTGTTCATGCTCCTTCTGGTTGATTCCCAAAACTGGAAAACGCAGTTTTTTCTGAAACACATTGTATATATATATAATGTACATACCCTTCTGTAGATTACTAATTAGTGGTTGAAATGTTTGGACATTCAACTTAATGAACCAACTAATCAAATTTCAATAAAAGTCCCCAAAGTTGACGACCCAACCAATAAGAAAATGTTATTATAAAACTTTGAGGACTAGTGTAATAAACAGCCCATTGTGCAAGGGATCTAAAGGGATAAGACAATGGCCAATATATTGTTGTACATCCCCAATGATGATACACGTAATTACCCCTTCTGTAAATTACAATTGGTGGTTAAAATGTTTGGATATTCAATTTAATGAACCAACCAATCAAAATTCAATAAAAGTCCCCAAAGTTTATAAGGAAATGAATAAGAAAACGTTATAATAAAAAAGTCAATTGTCCCAGGAATCTACAGTATGACCCTCGAAAAAGTATTTTTTAGCATCTGCAGCCCATATTTCTCAATGAATTATTAAAAAATGTATATGTCCTTGTTCTCTATAGATTTCCACATAAGTAGATATAAAAATATTTTTTTTACCTCCATTAACACCGGAGATTTTTAGAGCTAAAGTTTTGAAAAAGTGACTGAGGAAAAAGTAACTTTTAACATGAAACGACTTTTTTAGCAAAATTAAGGTAGAAGTCATTTTATTTTTGTTACTAGCAGAAACTTTATACAAAAATGAAATAAAAAATTTAGGCTTTGAGTAAAAAGCATTATTTACACATATTTTTTAAGTCTTTTCAGTTTAACCCCTTACAGTCGGGCCCCTTACCGCACCTGAATCGGTCGGGGGGGGGGGGGGCGTTCAACGCCCCCCCTTATTATCTCAGTTCCTATTAGAGCTAGAGGGCTAAATTTTTTTGTGCAAGTCCCCTGTATGATAATGAATTTCCGACCTTTTATAAGTCTAAGTCAATTTTCGCTTCCTTCACCCTTTTATTTAACAACCTTTGTTTTTAGGTCTTTCTTTACTTAAAAATTTCAAACAGCTGTAATTTTCTTATTTCTGAAGCTAAAAGAACACTTTTCTTCCAGAAAATGTTTATCTTTATGTGAATTTTACATTAGAAATGTCAAAATATAAATTTCAGCGGCCGCAGCTGTACTTGGCAGCTGTCAGCCGCCGCAGTCGGCGGTCGGCGGGAAAACGGCGGCGGATCTTCATAAAATTTTAATACGTTATGTAGACATATGAGAAAAGCTTAAGTTTAAAATTTGAAGTCTCTAAGTCAAAAATTGCGGCCACAGGAGCCTTTTAAAGATTTCTGGAGACCTGGAGGATCAGGACCTGCAGGATCATACCTGGAACCTGAAAGTGACTTGAACACCTGTATTTCATATAAGGATGTACTACTAGAGGATATTATAAAATGCTTTGTTTTAGTCAAAAAAATATTTTTGCTCTTTACCTGGATGACTCTGCCAGGTTTGCTGGCATCCTGTGCCCGCCAGGATGGAGATATTCAAAAAATTCCAACTCTCAGTTGTGTGTCATACCCATACTTAAAAAGTCATGCAGTTTGGGCTCTTTATCTTTCACACACAGAAAATGAGATAGAAAAAACCGGATGGGGGGGCGTTCAACGCCCCCCCCCCTGACCGTTAAGGGTTAATGATATTTTGAAAAACTTACTTATTAGGCAAATTTGTTTTAGATTAAAAAACCAAATAAATCTTTATGAATATAGCAGGAAAATTATTTTTGTTTCATAATCCTAACTTTAATAACAAAAAAGTTATAAAGAAAATAAAATTAGAACATAATGATTTTTTAGTCTAAAAAACTTAATCAACCCCCTATTAAATGATTGAGATGTCAGAAAAGGGGGCGGAGCAACTGTCATAATTAATCCTTTTCATAAATAAGGGTAAATAAATAACCTAAAATTTGCAAATAATCAATTCATTCAGTAGTATTTTTTGCCATTAAAATACTCAGTTGACTTAAAATACTTGAACTGAGCGGACGTGTCGTAAATGTCTCGCTTTTAATACATAGTTCAAGCCAGAAGGGACAAAATTTGTTTTAAAAATGTCGGACAAAAACCGTTTTGCAAATCTTCCTATTGAGTTGACAAGTGAGGATATCTCCAAAGATATCATGGAGGCTATTACTAAGCTTACGGAAAAACAATCCTCCGACCACAAGCAAGTGATGGATAAGCCCAACAGCCTGGATGATTTAATACAAAGGGTCCATGTCCTTGAGGAAAATTACAAGAAGGTTCTACCCCTTATTCAAAAATTTCCACAAATTGAAAAGGATATTAGCGCCATAAAGGTTGTTAACACAAATCTGAAGACAGAGATGGAGAGCTACAAATCTGAAATCAAATTGCTAAAAATCAAGCTTGATGACAGAGAACAACACAGCAGAAACGAGTGTGTAAGAATCAATGGTGTACAAGTTGATAAAGATCTGGAAAAGTCCCTTGGCCACAATCAAGCAGCCATGAAAGCAGTTGAAGAGGTCCTCAAACCTCTGCTAGAGGCGAACAAAAACCGTCTCAAAATGCCCACTGAACCAGGTCAATTCATCAAAAATGCCCATATTCTGCCTATACCGAAAGACAAGAATGGATCATACAAAGTTCCACCTATAATTGTAAGGTTCCATAGTCGCCCATTGAAAGATTTTATCCTCTCAAACAAAAAAAATCTGCCTATAAGAGAAATTGACGTCAAAAATGGTGTAGAGAGATACTCGATAAGCGCCGACCTCACCAAAATGAGGTATGATGTTATGCAGAAACTGATCAGAAGTAAACAATTCTCTAAATGCTGGCACCTGGATGGTAGAGTGATCAAATATATTAAGAACGAAGGAGACAGGATACAATCTGTGAAGTTTTTTGATAAATCATGCAATGAACTAATGAACAATTAAATAGTGCTCAAAGTTAGTATATATAATAGTAATTATGACCTAATCTTAACCTTCTAAATTAAACTAGTAATTGAATTTTATTCAAAATAGTATTTCTCGCTATTTTTTTTCCCCTCAATTTTTAAAAATGTCCTTTCATACACCCTAAATATCTTATTTCAACAGGAAGTTAAAATATTCTCACCCCCTCTCTCCTTCCCTTCCTTAATAAAAGTTCCTAAGTTTTCCCACGCAAAATTTTACAACATTTTTTATGTGCTATTTTTTTTCTTTAAATTTTGACATTTATTAATTATCTAAATGAATGTTTTGCTGATAAATTAAATAGTGCAAATCAAAACGAAATTGAAAGCCCGTATCTCAGTATTGATTTAAAATGTTCTTATTTTGACAACACACAACTCATTAATAAATTTAAGAATTGCAGGAAGATAAAATTCTTAAGCTGGAATCTTGGTTCCTTACCCTCGAAATTTGATGAATTTAAAGAATATATCAATTTTCTTCTACAAAACAACATTTATTTTGACATAATTTGTATTCAAGAAATATTTTCAATTATTGATCAAGATCTATATAAACTTGAAAATTATAATTTTGTATTTTCATCTAGAAAAAAGGGGAAGGGAGGGGGAGTTGGAATCTATATTCATAAAAAACATAGATTTACTGTAATTGATGATTTATCATATTTTGAAGAAAATCTTTTTGAATCTTTAACATTGAAAGTTATTACTGAACAGAAAAAAAGCAATATAATTAGTTGTGTCTATCGTCCTAATTCTCCAATACAAGGCATGAGTTCTAATGATCAGATGGAATATTTTATTGATAAAATATCAAATTTACAAGCAGCAATGTCATCTTATAAAGGTGACTCTTACATCATGTCTGACTTGAATTTAGATCTCCTTAAATTTGAATCTCATTTAAAAACAAATGATTTTATAGAGAACACTTTATCTAACGGGTTTTTGCCTTTAATTACTAAACCAACTAGAGTTACACATGCTTCATGTACATTGATTGATAATATTTTATCTAATTCTTGCAATAATACATTGGAATCTGGCGTTATTCTGAACTCAATTTCTGATCATTTCCCTATTTTTCATGTTAGTTCTCAAACACAAAAAACAGAAAAGCCTAAAACATTTATCAGCAGGGATATAACAAGTGAAAAAATTATTCAATTTAATGCAATGTTAAACACGAACAACTGGGGTAATGTTCTTAATGAATTAAACCCACAAATTAGTTTTGAAAACTTTCATGAAGTATTTGATTGTGCTTTTAATTTACATTTTCCCATCAAAGAAGTTAAATTTAATAAAAATATTCATAAAATAGAGGGATTTATGACGGGAGGGCTTATGATTTCTAGACGAAAAAAACTTGAGCTAGGGACAATTTATTCAAAAAATAAAACACCAGAAAATAACATTGCATATACAACATATAGGGACATTTACAATAAGGCAATAAAAGATGCAAAGAAAATTTTTTACAGGGAACAACTTAATCAAAATAAAGAAAATCTAAGAAAAACCTGGCAAACTTTAAGACAAGTAATCTCAAAATCAAATGACAAGACATCGTGTATAGATGAAATAATTGTCAATGATACATCTTACAGTAATAATCATGATATTTCTAACAAATTTAATACTTATTTTACTTCAATTGCTGATGAAATTGCCAGCCAAATTAACCCTTCCCCACTTAATCCGTGCGACTTTATTCCTGATACAGACAGTGTATTTAAGCTAAGAGAAATAAATATTCATGTTCTTTTTAATTTAGTGAAAAAAATGGAAAATAAAAAGAGCTCTGACATGTTTGGATTATCAAATTGTTTATTAAAACAAATTATAAATAGTATTGCCGTACCTCTTGTTCACATTATTAACCAATCTATTAAAACAGGTCAAATTCCTTCACAATTAAAAATTGCTAAAGTTTTGCCAATTTTTAAATATAGTAACAGCTCTAAAATGGATAAATGTAACCCTGGCAATTATCGTCCAATAAGTTTGCTACCTATTTTTTCAAAATTGTTAGAAAAAATTGTATCTGAACAACTCACAAGATATCTTGAATTTAATCAAATTATCTATGAACATCAATATGGATTTCAAGCAAAAAAATCTACACTACATCCTATGATTCACCTTTTGAATTATCTGGGACAAGCAAAAAATGAAAATTTAATTACTATAGGGGTATTCTGTGATCTTGCTAAATGTTTTGATACAATTTCGCATACAATTTTATTAAAAAAACTTAAAAAAATTGGTATACATGGATTAGAATTAGAATGGTTTAAAAACTATTTAAGTAATAGAAATCAGTTTGTTTATACAAATGGCGAAAAAAGTGATTTATTAGGAATCAGCAAGGGTGTCCCACAGGGAAGTATTTTGGGCCCAATTTTGTTTCTAGTTTATATCAATGATATTAAAAATTGTACTAGCTTAATGACACTACTCTTTGCAGATGACAGTAATTTTTTGATATCAGGAAAAGATTTGAATGAGATAATTGAAATACTCAACATTGAACTTAAAAATATCTGTGATTGGTTTCGTTGCAATGAAATGTCTCTTAATCCAACTAAAACTAAATTTATGATCTTTAATAAAAGGGAGGATTCCATAACTTGGGACCAAATTAAAATTAAATTAGATTTTAATAATGAAAATGAGAATGATACAGATAAAATTAGATATTTGGGTTATATCAACCAACAGAGTGAAATTCCTGCAATTAAATTTTTGGGTGTGTTTATTGATTCTCAACTTAACTTTAAATACCATATTGAATATTTAAGGAAAAAAATATCTAGAAGTTTGTTTTTAATCAATAGAGTTAAGCATATATTATGTGAAAAATCCTTAGTAACACTATTCCACTCTTTTATAAATAGCCATTTATTGTATTGCTTGCCAGCATGGAGCTGTGGCTTAGAATCATCTATTAAGCCTTTAGTAGTTCTACAAAAAAAAGCTATTAGAATTATACACAAATCCGCTTATAACAGCCATACGCCACCTTTGTTTAGGAAAATTAATGTTTTGCCTATTAAGGAGCTATCTATTTATACAAAACTACTATTTTTTTTATGATTTTATTCGCTGGAGGCTACCAAATTCTTTTGATGGTGTATGGATTAGAAATAATCTAAGAAATCAGAGACAACTAAGAAATTCTAGTGAGTTTTATATTCCAATAGCCAAATTTAAAAAAATTGAAAGGTTTCCATTATTTTCATTTCAAAGACTATGGAATAATTTTTGTCATGAAAAAGATCTTTTAAATGAGAATATTCCTAAAAAAACATTGGCATTAAATCTTAAAGATGAACTTTTTAAATCTATATGTAATATTGAAGAATGTAATGAATGTACTTAAAATATATTGATTTGCCTGGATTTATTAAAAACCTTACATTATTAATTACAGAAATGGTTTTAAAATTTAAGAAAAACTAGCCTTAAAATTTGTTGTAACCCTTCTTTCCTTCTCTTTTTCCCCTGTCCATTTAATTTTACCTACATTTATTTTGACATTATTATTTCTTATTTTTCTTATTATTTTAATGCCAACCTAAAAAAGGCAATGCAAACATCTCGGATACGCATATTCCTACTTTTAGGGAAGCCTAATCAGTGCCACACATAACATCTAGTGTTAGTCATGCAATTTAAATTTATAAATATTATGAAAAATTGTAAAGTACACCTGGTACTAAGCAGTAGCTTGGTGTACTATTGTATGTACTGCTTCGTAAGACGGGGCGTAATCTGTCACTGAATAAATGTTTTTTATGTTTTATATGTTTATTTTTTGGTGGAATAAAAAAGAAATAGTTAGTTAACTTGTTTTTCTTTGTGTATTATTATTCAGTTGCCAGAAAAACATAATATAACCATCCAAAAATTATGAGAGACAAAAAAAATTCTTTTTCTCAGTCACTTTTTCAAAACTTTAGCTCTAAAAATCTCCGGTGTTAATGGAGGTAAAATTAAAATTTTTATATCTACTTATGTGGAAATGTATAGAGAACAAGGACATATACATTTTTTAATAATTCATTGAGAAATAAGGGCTGCAGATGCTAAAAAATACTTTTTCGAGGGACATACTGTATATTTATTTACATCCCCAATGATGATACACAGAGTTACCCCTTCTGAAGATTACACTTAGTGGTTGAAACGTTGGGACACTAAATTTAATGAACCAACCAATCAAAATTCAACATAAGTTCCCAAAGTTTATAAGCAAATGAATAAAAAAACGTTGTAATAAAACTTTTGGGGACTAGTGTAACAAACAGCCCAATATCTCTTCCCTCTCTAGATCTTAAGGGGGAAGACAATGGCCGATATATTGATGTACATCCTCAATGATGATACACAGAAGTCACCCCTTCTGTAGATTACAATTGTATTAAGTTTCATATATATCGGAGATCAAAAGGTATAAGACAATGGCCGATAAATTGATTATTAATGCATAATTCTATCATATGAAATACATTTCCAAAAAAGATGAATATTGACTTTCTGGTAGTAATTGTAGTGTTGCTACGCTTTCTAAACTAAGCAGAGTTTTAAATCGATAGGACAATTCTACTATTTCTAAACCTAAAGCAGTAAGAATCTTTTTTGTCTGTAGCTTAAGATTTTGATAAATACTAAGCCGAATGACTTCTCCACTTAAGGGAAGCTTCATTTTATTTTCAGATTAAAGTCTTTTATCTATCTATCTATCTATCTATAGTTCTATCTATCTATCTACCTATCTTTCTATCTATATATCTATCTATCTATCTATCTATCTGTCTGTCTGTCTATCTATCTATCTATCTATCTATCTATCTATTTGTACACAATCTATATATCTATCTATCTATCTATCTATCTATCTATCTATCTATCTATCTATCTATCTATCTATCTATCTATCTATCTATCTATCTATCTATCTATCTATCTATCTATCTATCTATCTTTGTTACTCCTTCCAATACAGAGACCCCTAGATGCTAGGGGCGCAGCCGCTAGTAAACAATAAAGAGCTACGGACAGAAAAGCTTTGCTTTTGAAAATAATGTGTTGATTTTTTAATGCTTTTTGGATCACATTGTAATAATATTATTGAATTTAAAAGCGAAGCTTTTCTATAATTAGGGCCGGTCCGTCTGTACTTACGTCTGAGACAGATAGGTTTTTTTCTTAATTTAGGCATGTTAGAATTGTCCTTTCGATTTCATGGTGATTCCTGTGTAGTAGTTAGGTACGAATTAGCAAGCGTAGCAACTCTAT
>NC_137274.1:20670039-20685039 GCF_053477335.1 Acartia tonsa
TGGAATGGCCACGAAACCGCTTTATATCCGCTGGATTAAAACCGATTCTCAACCATACTAAAAAATCATGTATAGCATCGTATAACAGACAATTTTCCACAAATATTAAAATTGCAATAAAAAATTATAACAGTTTAGTTAGACCCGAGGGTCCGAATATTATAATTCCTTCATTTTAATAAAGGCGGAAAGCTGTCTATAATACGATGCGATATATATTTCTAGTTTATAGATAATTTTCCATAGAAATTTGATATTATAATAGTTATTTCTTCCATCGTATTACAAACGGCTTTCTGCGGATATAGAATGTACAATTATAAGATTAAAACCAGTTTTTTTAGCCCTGAGATGCCGAAGTTGTTGTCCTTTAGTTGTTAGGTACGACTTAAAAAGCGTAGCAACCTTATAATTGTTACCAGAATGTCCGTACGTCCATTTTAAACATGTTGATTTTTTGTCTTTTTAGCACAATTCTTTATGTGATATAATTATCTGATTTATCTGATTTTTTTAGTACTGATTCCTATTACAACAAGGTATAGTGTCATAAGTGAAGCATCTCTATAAGCAAGTCCTAAAACGTCAGTATGTCCCTAACATGTATTTAATCAGTTTTGCAACAAATTTACTTACAATTTTGTATAGACATATGCATTAATATTCAGTTTAGATCAGTTCCGACACCCTACAAGTGTTAATGTCTGTGTGTCCTACCGGTATGAGCGTTGCTTTTATGGATGTTGTCATCCTTGTTTATTTTTAAAACTAAATTTGAAAGTGGACTTCACCTCCCCCTAAAGGCTTCTAGGGGCGTAGCCACTATTTCCATATAAAAGTAGGAATAGTTATAAAACTTCCCGGGACCTATTAGAAGCTACTCTGTAAAGAAGAATCATATCGGTTCAGCGGTTAGCGAGATCCTTCGGTACAAACAAACAAACAGACATCCTGTTACTTTAACATAAGGATTGAGGGTTTTTTTTAAATCAGAAAGTTCGTACGTACATTTAAATTATAAACCACATTTCCTTTGACGAAAATTAATAATTTATATTTCACAAAAAAAATATTTGAAGGTCAATTATTTGTTAATTTTAGAGTTGCTACGCTCTATATAGTGTACCTAACTGCTACAGAAATCATCATGTAAAGTTTAAACACGATAGGACAATTCTAACATGCCTAGATTAGCGATACTAGCTATCCGTTACAGACTAATTATAGAAAAGCTTCACTTTAGAAAATTAAATATTGTTAAAACAAGGATGACAACATCCATAAAGCGAAGCTTTGAAACTGTAGGACAAACGGACATTCACACTTGTATGGTGTCAGAATATAATAATCAGAATATAAATGTTTAAGGGGCGAAGCAAAATTGTAAGTAAATTTTTTGAATAACCGCCTAAATACAGAAATAATATATTATACATGAATCACCATGCAAAGTTTAAAATCAATAGAACAATTCTAACATGCCTAAATTAATGAAAAGAGCTAACCGTTACGGGCTGATTGACGGACCAACCCTAATTATAGAAAAGCTTCACTTTTAAAATTTAAATATTGTAATAGTTATTTCTCGCATCGTATTATAAACAGCTTTCCGCGGATATAGAATGTACGATGTCGAAGGCACGGGATAAAAAAACTAGTTTTAATCTTATGATTGTATATATTCGTAGAAAACTGGATATAATACGATGCTAGACATAGGTTTTTTCGTATTGATGAGAACCGGTTCTAATCCGCCGGTTTCGAATGAATACGAGAAAAAAAATCCTCCAAAAAATTTGTGAAAAATCCATGAATTAATTTTAGGGATTTTTCTAAAGTTCAAAATGAGGAGATTAAAATTATACTATTGGGTATTTAGAGGTAAATTAATTTTATATGGTATCAATATTTTTATTCTTTATTAAAATCGAAGCTTTTCTATAATTAGATTATGTCCGTCCGTCCGGAACGGAAAGCCTTTTCTCGTTAATTTAGGCATGTTAGAATTGTCCTATCGATTCCAAACTTTGCACGATGATTCCTATAACAGTGAAGTACGACTTTGACTACAAATTTTAGTATGTTAAAATTATCCTATTTATCTGATTATTGGAATAATGATTCCTATTACAACAAGGTACAATGTTTTTAAGCTAATCATCTCAATAATTCTAGAGCTTTGCTTTTATGGATGTTGTCATAATTTTTAAATAATAAATAGGTCTAACAAGGATGACAACATCCATAAAAGCGAAGATCTGAAACGGTAGGACAAACGAACATTAACACTTGTAGAGTGTTAGAACTAAATATAAAACTAAAAGTCTAAACAAAATTGTAAAATTAATATATTCACTAATCTAATCTAATAGGATAAAATAATGACCGATAAAATGATGTACATCCCCAATGATGATACACAAAATTATCCCTTCTGTAGATTATAATCAGAGTGGTAGAAACTATACTTGAATAATCAACCAATCATAATTCACAAAAAATGTTAAGCCAACGAATATGAGAACGTTATTAAAAACGTAGGGGCTTACTGTAATAAACAGCTTATGTAACGACTGAACTGATATGGTTCTTCTCTATTACCTGGTAGCTTCTTATACGTCCTGGGAAGGTTTTTTACTTTCTTTTTTAATATCCTTATACTAAAGTAACAGGATGTCTGTGTGTTTGTGTGTTTGTCTGTGTGTTTGTACCGAAGGATCTCGCTAACCGCTGAACCGATCGGGTTCTCCTTAACAGGGTAGCTTCTCATAAGTCCCGGGAAGGTTTATAACTATTTTGGGGGAGGGTACCACCACCCTCCCAAGAGAAATGACAAAAAAATCGATTTTTTTTTTTAATTTAGGGGAGACTTCAACGTCAAATAAAGAGGTATCGTACATAAAAAATTAACTTTAACAAACAAAAACATTTAAAGTGCCACTAGAGAGGCCTCTAGGGGCGTAGCCGCTAGTCTAAAATAAAAAATAGGTTATCAACTCCCCACTATAAGTTCCCCATAGAAGCCTCTAGGGGCGTACCCGTCAGTCCTTATAATAAAGTAAGTAAAAGAATCTCTATGTGTCTAAAGTAGGTTTTAAACTTTAGGCACCAGTGTAATTTACATATTCACAGGAAAGGTTTGTAACTATTTTGGGGGATGAGGGTACCAAAACCCTCAACCACTAATTGTAATCTACAGAAGGGGTAATCATTGTGTATCATCATTGGGGATGTACACTAATTTTTCGGCCATTGTCTTATCCCTTTAGGTCCCTGCATTTTTATCCTCTATTCAATGGTCTGTTTACTAGTCCCCAAAGTTTTATAATAACATTTTCTTATTCGTTGGCTTAACAACTTTGGGGACTTTTGGACCCAATCGTTTCAACCACTAATTGTAATCTACAGAAGGGGTAATCATTGTGGATATACTTAAATGTATCAGCCATTGTCTTAACCCTTTAGATCCCTGTATTCTTATCCTTAAATTTGAGTGAGGAGTTGAGGGGGAGGGGGAAGGTTGAATTCAACCCGAGAAAGAGGGAACAATGGGATGTTTATTAGTTTTACAATAACATTTTCTTATTCGTTGGCTTAACAACTTTGGGGACTTTTGGACCCAATCGTTTCAACCACTAATTGTAACCTACAGCAGGGGTAATCATTGGATATCATAATTGGGGATGTACATCAATTTATCGGCCATTGTCTTATCCCTTTAGGTCCCTGCATTTTTATCCCCTATTCAATGGTCTGTTTACTAGTTCCCAAAGTTTTATAATAACGTTTTCTTATTCGTTGGCTTAACAACTTTGGGGACTTTTGTGAATTTTAATTGGTTGCTTCATTAAAAGATGAGTGCTCAATCGTTTCAACCACTAATTGTAATAATCTATATATAAGGGATAAATGTGTGTATTATCATAATTTGGGAAGTACATCCCCCTCTCTCTCTCTCTCTCTCTCTTTCTCTCACTCTCTATCTATCTATCTCAATCTCTCTCTCTCTCTCTGTATCTCTCCCTTTCTAACCCCTTACATTTCCCCATCCCCTTCCCCTTTTTCTATCATCTCCTCCAAAACCTTTAAGATCTCTCCCCTCTCTTTCTCACTCTACCTCTCTCTCTTTCCCTCTCTCTCATCCACCTCTCTCTTTCTTTCCTCTTTCCTCCCTCTCTCTCTTTCTCGCTCCTCTCTCTCTCTCCCTCTCTCTCTTTCTCGCTCCTCTCTCTCTCTCCCTCTCTCTCTCTCCCTCTGGTGCTAAGCGCCACAGTCAGTGAGGAGAGCGCATTGAACTTGAATTAGGCGCCACGCAACACACACATACACACACACACATACACACACACACACACACACACATACTTACACATACACACACACACACACATACACACACACACAACACACACACACTTAGAAGGATATATGTAGGAGGAGGAAACAACAACTCTGTGCCAACAACACTAAACACATACACATACACACACCCACACACACACATATACACACACACACACACACACAACATATGAAAGAGAGGGAGAAAGAGATAAAACCAAAATCTGGTTTTAAGTAGAGAGATATAGATAGATAGATGGATAGATATACAGGGTCGCTACATAACAAGTCCTTGAAATAACCAGGATGTCTGTCTATCTGTCTGTCTGTCTGTCTATCTGTCTGTCTATCTGTTTTATCTGCCTGTCTATCTGTCTCTCTATCTGTCTGTCTAACTGTCTGTCTGTTTTTTTATCTATCTGTCTGTCTATCTGTCTGTTTTTCTTTCTGTCAATCTGTCTGTCTAATTGTCAGTAAAACAGTAAATCTGTCTGTCTATATGTCTGTCTATTTTTCTGTCTATCTGTCCATCTATCTGTTTGTCTATATGTCTGTCTATCTATTTGTCTATCTATAAAACCAAAATCTGGTTTTAAGTATAGAGATATAGATAGATAGATGGATATATACAGGGTCACTTCATGACAAATCCTTAAAATTAACAGGATGTCCAACTGTCTGTCTGTCTATCTGTCTGTCTTTCTGTCTATCTATCTGTCAGTAAAACAGCACATCTGTCTGTAAATCTCTCTTTCTATATGTCTGTCAATCTTTCTATCTATCTGTCTGTCTATCTGTAGTGTATATCTGTCTGTTTCTCTGCCTATATGGACAGACAGACAGACAGACAGATTAAAAAATTTGACAATTTACTTTTGACACCCTGTAGATAGATAGATAAAATAAGATGTATATGAAATATACATATATGTATGTATAAGTAAACTGTAAATATATGATAAGGGTGTATTCGACACGTTAGTAAGGGTGAGAAATAATAGTGGAATGTCTATTCATATGTCTATCTATCTATTTGTTAATATGTTTGTTTATCTGTCTGTCTGTCTCTCTGTCTATCTCTAAGTCTGTATCTTTTACATGTCTGTCTGTCTGTCTATCTGTCACTCCATCTATCTCTCTGTCTTTCTATCTATCTCTCTGTTTATCTCTCTGTCTGTCTATCTATATCTGTCTATCTGTCTATCTGTCTGAATATATACATGAATGTCCACTCCCTCCCCCTTATATGCGCCAATAATATTTAACATTTCCAACGCTATAGCCCAGCGAGTGCTGTGAAGCACCTCCCCCAAGGATAATTTATTGGCCATTGTCTTATCCCTTTAGATCCATGAAGTTTTACATATATAATTGATGATATTTGTTTTATTTTGAATTTTGAATGGTTGGTTCATTAAGTTGAGTGTCAAAACGTTGGAACCATTAATTATAATCTACAGACGGAATAGTTTTGTGTATCATCATTGGGGATGTACATCGTACATCAATTTATCGGCCATTGTCTTATCCCTTTAGTTCTCTGCCAATGTCTGTTCCTCCCCCCCCCCTGAATTGCGCCAATAATATTTAACATTTCCAACGCTGTAGCCCAGCGGGTGCTGTGACGCACCTCCCCCCAAGGATAACTACACCAAGGGGTTGCAAATTTGGTGGGTCATAATTTGACATTTATCTCAGGGATCTAAAGGGATAAGACAATGTCTGATAAATTGATGTTCATATCCAATGATGATACATAAAATTAACCCTTCTATAGATTACAATTAGTGGTTGAAACGTTTGGATACTCAACTAGAAGAACTAGCCAATCAAAAATTTATTAGTCCCCAGAGACCCCGAAAGTTGTTAAGCCAACGAATAAGAAAACGTTATAATAAAACTTTGGGGACCCATTGTTCCCTCCCTCTTTATTACACTAGTCCCCAAAGTTTTATAATAATATTTTCTTATTCGTCGGCTTAACAACTTGGGGACTTTAGGGAATTTTGATTAGTTTGTTCTTTGAGTGTTCAAACTTTTTAGCCACTAAATTTAATTTACAGAAGAGGTGAATTAGTGTACATCATTGGGGATGTACATCAATTTTTCGGCCATTGTCTTATCCCTTTAGATCACTTAGTCAATTAAATTGACTTTTTAAAGGTTTTAAAAACTTTGGGGACATTTACAAAAACTTTGGAGACTTTTTGTGAAAACTTTGGGGACTTTTTATGAAAACTTTGGGGACTTTTCATGAAAACTTTGGGGACCTTTATATGAAAACTTTGGGGACTTTTTATAAAAACTTTGGGGACCTTTATATGAAAACTTTGGGGACTTTAATTCTCGACTGGTTGGTTGATAGTCCATTTAGTCCAACCCCACCCTTTTCCTTCTTATAATACCAACAACACTCACACACATACACACACACACACATACACACACACACACACACACACACACGTCTAAGCGTATATGCCAAGCGCACAGCACAGCACAACAGCCTATTGTATATGTATTAGCGTAGCAGCGTTAGTTTAACCTAAACTTTAATTCAGTGAAGTTGTTGATCAGAGAAATATTTTTATTTTGTTGTTCCATTTTATTTTTTGTTTTTTTATTGAAAGTCATACTTTTTGCTTTAGTAGTAGCGTAGCTACTTTATTATTAAGGTGTATGTATATACGTCTGTTCGTCCGTATGTATGATACGGGAGGGTATTTTATGTAGACTTGTAATTTTTTTAGACTTCCTGAATCTCCCCCCCCCCCCCCTCCTTTTTAATCCCATTTTATGGAGGAAAGGGGACATTTATTTTTAATGTAAATTTTATTAAATTTTGATAAAGTATTGACGCTGTATTTAAATTGTAGAAAAAGGGACAAAAAAAACAGCCTGAAACCCTTCTTAGATATAAATTTGAAAATAAAACAGCCTAAAACTATCCTGGGACCTATGAGAAGCTTTCCATCCCTTTAGATCCAATTACAATTCAATATTTTATTTTAAATTGGAAGATTTATAAAGTTATTTTGGAAGATTTTTAAAAATATTTTAGAAGATTTTTTTATATTTTGAAATTTTTCCTTGTATTATTATTAGACTAAAAATTAATGTTTTTAATCAATTTCAAAAAGATCCTTAAAATTGATTTATAAGTTTTATTTATAATTTTTATTTAACCAAAAATATAAGTAACTAAACGGCAAAGACATTAAAAAAGTTTTTCTTAATTTAATTACTTATTTAATTAAAGAATAGTTATTTCTCGCATCGTATTATAAACAGCTTTCCGCGGATATGAAATGTACAATTATAATATTAAGACCAGGTTTTCAGGCATGGGCTAACAAAAACTGGTTTTAACCTATAATATTGCATTTTTATATTCGTAGAAAACTGCATATAAAATACAATGCTATACATAATTTTTCAGTATGGCTGAGAACCGGTTCCAAGGTTCCAATCCTGCACCGGATATTAATCGCGGTTTTCGAGAAAAAAATATTCTTTACCTTTTTTAATCTGGGTATTTTTGTATAGCATCATTTGGGGGGGATGTACGTCAGTTTTCATCGGCCATTGTTTTATCCCTTTAGATCCCTAATTTAAGAAGTTATATACGTTTTAAGTCTGCGCTAGGAGCGAAGCATAAAACCTTGGGTACTAGTATATAACTTTGGGTTCCTTTTTAACCTTTGAATTATTTTGAGACAAACAGACAGACAGATAGACAGACAGATAGACAGACATATAGACAGATAAACAGACAGATAAACAGATAAACAGACAGATAAACAGACAGAGAGACAGACAGAGAGACAGACACACAAACAGACACACAAACAGATAGACAGACAGATGTACTGTTTTACTGACAGATAGACAGACAGATAGACAGACAGATAGACTGATAGACAGACAGATAGACAGACAGATGGACAGACAGATAGACAGACAGATAGACAGACAGATGGACAGACAGATAGACAGACAGATAGACAGACAGATAGACAGACAGATAGACAGACAGATAGACATTCTGTTAATTTTAAGGACTTGTTATGTATATATCCATCTTTGAATTATTTTGAGAATATCTATCCCCAATGAGGAAGTATGTACAATGTTCAACACATCCCCCCAACCCCCCTATACCCCCCTTTAACATCCCCAAACGCCCCCTACCCCTCCCTCTAACAAACCACTCTATGTTTAACCTTTCTTGTAAAGGCCTTAGGCCAAATATACATTATATATATATATATATATCAGGATTCTAAAGGGATAAGACAATGGCCCGATAAATTTATGTGCATCCCCAATGATGATTCATAAAGTACGCTTACATTTAGTGGTTGAAAAGTTTGGACACTCAACAAAAGTTGTTAGACGAATGAATATGAAAGTGTTATTATACAACTTTGGGGACTAGTGTAAATTAATGTGCATCCCCAATGATGATACATAAAATACAATTTAGTGGTTTAAAAGTTTGAACACTTAACTAATTATATTGTATATGTATATTGTATATATCAGGGATCTAAAGGGATAAGACAATGGCCCGATAAATTTATGTGCATCCCCAATGATGATTCATAAAGTACGCTTACATTTAGTGGTTGAAAAGTTTGGACATTCAACAAAAGTTGTTAGACGAATGAATATGAAAGTGTTATTATACAACTTTGGGGACTAGTGTAATAAACTACCCAATGTCCCCTCCCCAAACATTGTATATATCAAGGATCTAAAGGGATAAGACAATGGCCCGATAAATTTATGTGCATCCCCAATGATGATGCACAAAATACAAGCCCTTCTGTAGATTACAATTAGTGGTTGAGGGAGGTGGTACCACCATCCCCAAAAATATGCTTTCAATTAGTGGTTGCAACGTTTGGACACTCAACTAATTAAAATTGGATAAAAGTCCCCAAAGGGTTATTATAAAACTTTGGGGACTAGTGTAATAAATAGCCCAATGTCCTCTTCCTCCATGAAAATATATATATATGTAGATATATGTACAGATATATACATATGATATCCTTATATTAAAGTAACATGATGTTTGTCTGTGTGTTTGTATGTTTGTACCGCTGAACCGATCGGGTTCTTCTTAACAGGGCAGCTTCGCATAGGTCCCGGGAAGGTTTGAAACTGTTTTGGGGGAGGGTACCACCACCTCCTCATGAAAAAAAAACACAAAAATAAAATTTAAAGTGCCACTAGAGGCCTCTAGGGGGCGTAGCCGCTAGTCCTTATATTAAAGTAACAGGATGTCTATGTGTCTGTCTCTTTGTAGGTAATTATATATCCTAGAACCACCGTGAAGCTTCGTTTGGGGTCCCACAAAGTTTTAAACCTTGGGGTTGTAGGTTCGAATCCTAACTTTAGTTTTTCCTATAAAATTTAAGTTACTAGCGGCTACGCCCCTAGAGGCCTCTCGGTGAATGAAGGGAGGGGGGGGGGGAGTCTACCCTTCCCCGCTTTCAATATTAGATTTTTTCTATGGGCGATTTCTCTAAGAAAGGATGGAGGTACCCTCCCCCAAAATAGTTATAAACCTTACCAGGACCTATGAGAAGCTACATTGTAAAGGAGAATCATATCGGTTCAGTGGTTAGCAAGCTCCTTTCAACATATAGGCACGTCCGTATGTCTGTACGTCCGTCATTGCAGTTATTTCAGACCCTTAATTTGTGTTAGACTAGTCATATTGGCTTCAAACCTTATATCACTTTTATAAGCTACTCTATAATTCTGTCAGTCCGTAACGCTATGGGGAAAATTTCATTTTCTCGGCTATTTTTTAAGATAGACAGCTGATTTTTTTGTGTAGATTTCCTGTACATAGTTTATGATTTAAATGGTGGTTCGTCAGTTATGTATAATTTTGGAATTCTTTTCCAGTATGGCTTCGAAACCGATTAATATCCGCTGGATTAGAACCGGTTCAGTCAGCAATGCTGAAAATTCATGTATAGTATCATGTATTAAAGACGATTTTCCACGGCTATCTTAATAAAAAATAAAAGCCCGTACCTTCGGCATCTCGGGGCTTACAAAACTGTATTAATCTTATAATTGTACATTTTGATATCCGCGGAAAGCTGTTTATAATATGATGCAATAAGTAACTATTCTTACATTGTCTAAATTCAGCATTTTAACTATATATAATTAGATATCAAAAGTAATCTTTAGTTAATTTTTACTGATAAACTTATCAATTTTTATGCGCATTTTGTTTAGCCACGCGTATTTTAGGCTGTTGGCTTTTTCTGTTTAACTATCGGTCAGGATTTGACGTTTGGTCGTCTTTTGTTTGTTTTACTAATGTCTATAAATGCGGTGCCTTAACCCTGCAGGGTTAATATACCTAATATAACCTAACCTAACCTAAAGCATTAAATTAACAAGAAGATATTCAATATGGATTCAAAACCGATTAGTTTTCATTGGATTAGAACCGATTCTCAGCCATACTAAAAAAGTATATATAGCATCGAATTACAGAC
This sequence comes from Acartia tonsa, assembly GCF_053477335.1. Taxonomy (NCBI): domain Eukaryota; kingdom Metazoa; phylum Arthropoda; class Copepoda; order Calanoida; family Acartiidae; genus Acartia; species Acartia tonsa. The sequence goes on from NC_137274.1 coordinate 20,680,911, forward strand.
AATTTTCCACAAATATTAAAATAAAAATCCTAAAATTAATACCAGTTTTAAAATTATAACTTTAGTTTTGTTTGGTTAATTTATCAAGTTGAGTGTTCACACGTTTCAACCACTAGTTTTAATCACTAGAAGGGGTAATTTAATGTATCATCATTGGAGGATGTATACATAAATTTATCGGCCATTGTTTTATCCCTTTAGAAGCAGGTTGACAATATCCATAAGTAGCAAATAAATGTTTTGTCCATTTATTTGCTACTTATTGATATTGTCATCCTTCTTAAAAGCTTCGCTTTTCTATAATCCATGTACGTCCATTTTAGGGTTGGGCCGGATATCCGGTGTGGCCGGATATCCGGCCGGATAGTTTCAATATCCGGTATCCGGATATCCGGCCGGATAGTTTCAATATCCGGTATCCGGCCCAACCCTAGTCCATTTTCAACATTTTTTTCTGTTTTTTAACAACATTTTTATATGATTTTTTTTATTTTATTATGATTGATCTGATTTTTGTATACTGATTCCTGGGACAACAAAGTACAATATTATAAGCGAATCATTTCTATAATCAAGTCCTAACAATGTAAGTATGTCTATAAACATTTTACTGCATCAAGTTATTTTTCAACAAATTTACTTACAATTTTGCTTCGACTCTTATACATTGATGTATTCTGATTATTCAGTTCTGACACTATACAATTGACAATGCAATTTTGTCATTCCGTTTTTTAGAGCTTCGGCTTTATGGATGTTGTCATCCTTATTTGTCATAACGGAAAATATCAAAAAATCAAAAATTAATTATTTAAATTAATGTTTAACAAATTAGCTTTTAATTAAAAACCAATTTATTAATTATTTGTTATAACAGTTATTTTGATACGACGATGTTATAAATAAAAACGAGGGGATCTAAAGGGATAAGACAATGGACGATAATTTAATGTATATTCCCAATCATGAATCTATCTATCTATCTATCTATCTATCTATCTATCTATCTGTCTATCTATCTGTCTGTTTGTCTATCTATCTATCTGTCTGTCTATCTATCTATCTGTCTGTCTGTCTATCTATTTTGTTTTGCGCAAAATTAAAACCTTTTACTGGCCAAAGTCAATAAATAAGGAAATTATGCCCCAAAACATGAATATCCCTGTAATAAGGTTTCCCCTCTGGTATACTGGATTTTCTTGATTTACCTCACTCAACTTTCTGGCGTGTTGTACAGTGAAAAAACTACCCCCCCCCTTATTTTTGATTTTCTTCAAAATTAAGGGGGGGGTTAAGTCTTTGCCTTGCTGAGCACTTTTCCTCCTTGCCGTTTTCCAGACATTGAAAACTACCCCCCCCTTATTTTTGATTTTTGTCAAAACTAAGCGGGGGGGGGGGGGGGGGTTTCGGTGCTCCAGTCTACCACATGTAAGCAAGTACCAAAGTTTTTGTATTCGTTGCCTACAACTTTGAAAACTTTTATTGAATTTCTATTGGTTTGATCCTTTAGTTCGATGTCCAATGAGGGTAATTTTGTGTATCATCATTAGGAATGTACAACAATTTATTGGCCATTGTCCTATCCCTTTAGATCCCTGGTATCTCCTAGTTTTTTTTTAATAAAGCTTTAGATAATATTCGAATTAAAATAATGTACTTTTATATATATCTATCTATATAAGTTGGGAATTCCGCCATTTTTGGTATGATATAATTATCTAAAAAAGGACATGTTATAATTATCCTATCAATTTTAAACTTTGCCTGATGATTCCTATGACAGTTAGGTACAATTTAAAAAACGTAGCAACTCTATAGTCGTTACCAGAAAGTCAGTACTTGCTTTGTATGTTTATCGGCTTCTATTGAAGATAGACGGCTGTAATTTTTAGTGAAGATTCCTATTATATACGTTATTATGTCCGTCTGTCAGTGGGTCATGCTTAAAAAGACAAAAAAAACTTATCATTTTAGTTCAAAAAGTCATCAGTTCTCATGAAAAATATTCTGGTTTTAATAAAGCTTTAAATAATATTTAAAACTAAGGGCTACGCCCCTAGAGGCCTCTTGGGAGGGTGGTGGTAACATCCCACAAAATAGTTATAAACCTTCTTGAACCTGTAATGAAGAAAAGCTACCCTGTAAAGATGAATCATATATCTCTCTCTCTCCCTCTCTCTCTCTCTCTCTCTCTCTCTCTCTCTTTCTCTCTCTCTCTCTCTCTCTCTCTCACTCTCTCTCTCTCTCTCTCTCTCTCTCTCTCTCTCTCTCTCTCTCTCTCTCTCTCTCTCTCTCTCTCTCTCTCTCTCTCTCTCTCTCTCTCTCTCTCTCTCTCTCTCTCTCTCTCTCTCTCTCTCTCTCCCTCTCCCTCTCTCTCTCTCTCCTCTCTCTCTCTCTCTCTCTCTCTCTCTCTCTCTCTCTCTCTCTCTCTCTCTCTCTCTCCCTCCTCTCTCTCTCTCTCTCTCTCTCTCTCTCTCTCTCTCTTTCTCTTTCTCTTTCTATCAGTTCAGCGGTTACAGAGATTCTTCGGTACAAACAGACAGACAGACAAACAGACAGACATACAGACAGACAAACAGACAGACAAACAGACAGACAAACAGACAGACAAACAGACAGACAAACAGACAGACAAACATACAGACAAACAGACAGACAAACAGACAGACAAACATACATCCTGTTACTTTATTATAAGGATTAAAATAATGTACTTTTATATCTATCTATATATATACATGTGGTAGGAATCATATATCTATCTATATCCACAGGGATCTAAAGGGATAAGACAATGACTGATAAATTATAGTATACCCTCAATGATGATACACAAAAATAAATCTTCTGTCTTCTGTAGATTACAATCAGTGCAGTGGTTGAAACGTTTAAACACTCAACCTAATAAAAACCAATCAATCAAAAGTCCCTAAAGTTAGTAATCCAACAAATAAAAAAAAACGTTATTATAAAACTTTGGGGACTAGTGTAATAAACATGCCAATGTCCCCTCCCTCCCTGATCTAACTATCCACAGAGAGGGAGGGGACAATGGACTGTTTATTACACTAGTCCCCAAAGTTATATAATAACGTTTTCTTATTAGTTGACTCAACAACTTTGGGGACTTTGATTGAGTTTTGATTGGTTGGTTTAGGAAGTGTCCAAACGTTTCAACCACTAATTTTAATCTACAGAAGGGGTAATTGTGTGTAATGTAATCGTTGGGATGTACATCAATTTATCGGCCATTGTCTTATCTTGTCTTTAGATCTCTGGGTATTATATTTATTTTTCGCTTCGTATTATAGATAGCTATCCGCGGATAATATGCGGATAGTATGACTGAGAACCGGTTCTAATCAGCGGATATTGATCGGATTCCTTCTAATCCCTGATCTAACTATCTTACAACCGCTTCCGCAATTTACAACGCGCTATACACAACTTAAAGTTCAAATCTGGGTTTAATAGTCCTAAAAATAATTCAAAATAACATCAAATTGTCAGTTTTTAAGTCCCCAAAGTTTTTTATAAAAGTCCCCAAAGTTTTCATAAAAAGTCCCCAAAGTTTTATAAAAGTCCCCAAAGTTTTTTCAATGACTCAGTGATCTAAAGGGATAAGACAATGGTTGATAAATTTACAACGCTCTATACACAAGTTCAAATCTGGGATTTATAGTCCTTAAAATAATACGCCCCCCCTAGAAGCCTCTAGGGGCACTTAAGGTAGGAGGGGGAAAAGTCGACCTCATCCCATTTTAAATTTGAGTTTCAAAAGAAAAAAAAAATATTATTTCTTGGGGGGGGAGGGGGGTGAAAACACCCTTCCCAAAAATAGTTTAAAACCTTCCCAGAACCTATAAGAAGCTTCACTGTAAAGGAGAACAATATCGGTTAAGCAGTTAGCGAGATCCTGCGGGACAGACAAAATGTTAGTTTAAAGTGCAACGCTGGTTTTAAAAAAGTTAGTTTGACTATACAATATCGCAGGGATCTAAAGGGATAAGACAATGGTCGATAAATTGATGTATGTACATCCCCAATGATGATACACAAAAATACCCCTTAGGTAAATATGGTTGCAACTGAACTTAATCAACCCAATAAAAATTTAAGAAGTTCCCAA
>NC_137274.1:20690039-20717539 GCF_053477335.1 Acartia tonsa
TTATTCCTTGGTGTAAAAACTTTAGAGACTTTTAATGAATTTTGATTGGTTGTTTTATTAAATTGATTGTCTAGACTCGTCAACCCCTGATTGTAATCTATAAAAGGGGTAATTTTGTGTATTAATTAATTAAAAATTATTTCAACAATTATTTACAATCTACAATTTCAATTCATTATCTTATCCCTTTGGATCCCTGTTTTAATAATATCGTGTGAATTGAAAAAAGATGTGTTTAGTTTAGGACCTCTAAGATTTTAAACCTCTCTCATATAATACAATTTTTCTATTTTATAATCCAACAAATTTTCATCCAACATACAAAGTAGTACAATGTCTGTTTGTCTGTCTGTCCGTCTGTCCCTTAAGATCTCGGTAACCACTCAACCTACCCCAAAATAGTTATAAACCTTCCTGGGACCTATAAGAAGCTACCCTGTTAAGGAGAACCCGACCGGTTCAGCAGTTAGCGAGATCCTTCAGTACAGACAAACACACATCCTGTTACTTTATTATAAGGATAAATTTACAAAATAGTAAATGATACATTTTAAACATTTTTACATTTGCAGGAAAATAGCTTAAAACCAGCGCAGGACCAGTATCTATATTCCTTAAAGATTAAAGCCCAAACTGATTCTGCGGTTACTGAGATCTTAAACTTTAAACAGACAGACATCTTTCTACTTTGTGTCATACTAGCAGCTTCGCCCCCTAGAAGCCTCTAGGGGCGATTAATGTGGGAGATACCCTCAGCCAAAATAGATAAAAACCTTCCCTGGACCTATAAGATGCTTCATATAAGAAAGGAGAACCATATCGGTTCAGCGGTTACTGAGATTTTAGGCTTTAAACAGACAGAAATCTTTATATTTTGTGTTATATAGATTAGTGGTTACGTAGATACGCTTCTACTAGGCCAATTTACACACACACACGCACACACACACACACTCACACACACACACACATATACACACACACACACACACTAACACAACACTAACTAAATGTCTGAAGGTCAACTTCTAAATTGTTGCGTGTGTGTGTGTGTGTGTGTGTGTATGTGTGTGTAAGTGTGTGTGTGTGAGTGTGAGTGTGAGTGTGTGTATAAGAACATTTGATATAAGTCTACAGTGATAAAGGAATACGTCATTGGACAATTAATTCAATGTAGCAATTTTAAAAATGTCTTTTGATTGATAGATAGATAGATAGGTAGATAGATAGATAGATAGATAGATAGATAGATAGATAGATAGATAGATAGATAGATAGATAGATAGATAGATAGATAGATAGATAGATAGATAGATAGATAGATAGATAGATAGATAGATAGATAGATAGATAGATAGATAGATAGATAGATATATAGATAGATAGATAGATAGATAGATAGATAGATAGATAGATAGATAGATAGATATCTTTTAATGGGATAATTACTTAAAACTTGGATTACAAATTCTAAGTTTGTCCATTAAGATACCATGATGGTTCTATGCTATTTTTATTTTGAAATTTTGAAGTCATGGGATAGTTTTGAGCTATTTTATGTTTTCTCCCCCCCCCCCCCATCCCCTTAAAAATAAAAGGCCTTTAGATGCTGGTCTTATTGTATAAAGTACTGAGGTTATTATCTGAAGCTTAAGATTTCAATAACAACTCAACTGATTTGTTTCTCCTTTATAGTGAAGCTTTACATTAACCATGGGGACTTTTATCCCTATTGCCTATTCTTTTAACTCTGATTGACAGATTGAACTTTAAGGTTGTGTGTGTGTGTGTGTGTGGTGTGTGTGTGTGTGTGTGTGTGTGTGTGTGTGTGTTTATTCATAATTTTAAAGCGGGGGGGTTGGGTTGGTGGGTTGTAAGTGGGGTTGGGGGAGGGGCCAATGGGATGGTGCATGTGAATATGGGTTAGAGATAGATAGATAGATAGATAGAAAGAGATAGAGAGAGAGAGAGAGAGACAGAGAGAGAGAGAGAGAGAGAGAGAGATTGGGGGAGGGATTGAATTTTTTTGGGGGGGAGGGTGTTGTTGAGATTTGAAATTTCAAGGTCCTATTTTGAATTTCTGGTTCCTTGGGTTTTATCTTATATGTGTGTTATATAGATTAGATAGATAGATAAAGTTTTTATGGATCTAAAGGGATAAGACAATGGCCAATGAATTGATGTACATCCCCAATAATGATACACAAAATTACCACCTCTGATATAGTTTAGATAGATAATAGTTTTAACTTTTCACAGAGATCTAAAGGGATAAGACAATGGCCGATAAATCAATTATAAAAGTCCCCAAAGTTTTTAAAACCTTTACGGAGTCAATATAATTTACGTTGGAATGAACCAGAGATCTAAAGGGATAAGACAATGGCCAATGAATTGATGTACATCCCCAATAATCTTATACAAAATCACCACCTCTGATATAGTTTAGATAGATAATAGTTTTCACAGGGATCTAAAGGGATAAGACAATGGCCGATAAATCAAATAAAAAGTCCCCAAAGTTTTTTTAAAGTCCTCAAAGTTCTAAAACCTTTAAAGAGTCAGTATAATTTACGTTGGAATGAACCAGAGATCTAAAGGGATAAGACAATGGCCAATGAATTGATGTACATCCCCAATAATCTTATACAAAATCACCATTCACCACCTCTGATATAGATTAGATAGATAATAGTTTTCCCAGGGATCTAAAGGGATAAGACAATGGCCGATAAAAACTAATGTACATCCCCAATGATGGTAAACAAAATTATTGCCCCTTCTGTAGATTAAAAATTAGTGGTTGATACGTCTGGACACTCAATTTAATAAACCAACCAATCAAAATTCAGTAAAAGTCTCCACAGTTGTTAACTGAACGAATAAGAAAATGTTATTATAAAACTTTAGGGACTAGTGTTATAAACAGCCCATTGTCCCCCTCTCTCTCTCTCTGGGAGGATGAAGGGGATATTGGACTGTATATTACACTAGTGTACCCAAAATTTTATTAACAAGTTTTCTTAACAACATTGGGGACTTTTCATGTCTAAACTTTTCAACCAATAGTTCTAATCTACATAAAGGGTAATTGTAGATGTATGCAGGGAGGGAAAGAACATTGGGCTGTTTATCATACTAGTCCCCAAAATTTTTTAACAACGTTTTATTATTCGTTGGCTTAACAACTTTGGGGACATTTTGTATATTCTTATGGGTTGTTTCATAAAGCTGAGGTAATTTTGTGTATCATTATTGGGGATGTGTATCAATTTGCCAGCCATTTTCTTATCCCTTAAATTTTATTTTAAGGTTTGGGATGGTTTTATGCTATTTTCTTTTTTCCTTTAAAGGTCAGTCACATCACCAAAGTACGTTTTTAAAAATTATCATTGGCCTAAAACCAGTAATTTTAATTTACAGAATAGGGATAAGTTTGATCATCATAATCGGGAGTATACTTTGATTTATCGTCTATTGCTTTATCCCTAAATAGACATTATTAGAAATGCGATATTTGACAAAGAGGGGAGACATTGGACTGTAAATTACACTAGTACCCAAAGAAGTTACTTAATTAGTTTTATGACTTTGGGTACTCAACTAGTAGTGTTTAAACTTTTCAACCAACAGTTATAATCTCTGTTCCTCTGTCTGTCTGTTTGTCTTTCTATCCGTATGTCTGTCTGTCCAGCTGTATGTGTTTTTTTTCTTTTGCTGGTGGTCGGACGTACGAACGTGTCGTGTTTTTAAAGTATTTAAAAAGAGATGATATTTAGAAATTATTGAACCGAGTAAATTAAGAAAAATCTAACTATCTATCCATCTATCTATCATTTTATCTATCTATTTATCATTTTCACTACCTAGAGGCCTCTAGGGGCACTTAATGGAAGGGGGAAAGTCGACCCTTTACTTTTAGTTTACTTTTTATTTATCTATCCATCTATCTATCTATCTATCTATCTACCCATCTATCTGTCTATCTACCTATCTATCTATCTATCTATATATCTATCTATCTATCTATCTATCTATCTATCTATCTATCTATCTATCTATCTATCTATCTATCTATCTATCAATCTATCTATCTATCTATCTATCTATTTGTCTATCTATCGATCTATCTATCTATCTATCTATCTATCTATCTATCTATCTATCTATATATCTATCAATCTATCTATCTATCTATCTATTTGTCTATCTATCGATCTATCTATATATCTATGCATGACTGAATTCGGCCAAGGAGAAATTTTAAAATCCAAGACATTGAACTAACAAAATGTTTAAAATAAACAAGGATGACAACATCCGAGAGAGAGAGAGGGGGGACAATGGTCTGTTTATTACACAAGTCCCCAAATTTTTTTAATAGCATTTCTTATTCGTTAGCATATCAACTTTGGGGACTTTACTAAATTTTGATTGTTTGATTATTAAGTTGACTGTTCAAACGTTTCAACCACTAATCTACAGAAGGGGTAATTTTGTGTAACATCATTGGGTATGTGTACATCAATTTATCGGCCATTGTCTTATCCCTTTAGACAAGAATTATAAATGTTTGATAATTTATAGGAAACAGCGTAGTGCGTCCAGTAAAAAATGACGTCATACAATACAAATGCCCAATTATAGGCCAGTATATATAATTTACCGTTGGTTAATAACAATGTACACAAATGGCTTCGAAACCGATTAATATCCGCTGGATTAGAACCGGTTCTAAGCCTGAAAAATAATGTATAGACAATCGTAGTACAGACAATTTTCCACAAGTATCAAAATGAAAATCATAAAAGTGTTAAATAATGCTGAAATGGATCTTTAAATCATTTCAATGGTGGGCCAAATCGGGGTGAGCCAACTTTCCACCAATGAGAGCAGAGCATTTTACGAAATGCCGCGCTGTGATTGGCTGAAATTCGGCACACCCCGATCTGGCTCACCACTAAAATGATTTAAAGATCCAGCTCTTGTTTAATACATAAATTAAAATTATAAATATATTTTCAGAGAGCTTAACCGCCCCTCTTATTTTCATAGTGGGGGAAAACGAACAAGAAACCCTCCCCCTCCCCCCCCAATTAAGGTTGACAAAATGTTGCCCTCCGCCGTGCTATTATTAGCTCTGGCCGCCAAGTTTTCCGCCGGCCAGTTTCACAGTTTTGCACCGGCTGGCCCACCACCGCCCGCGGCTGCGTCTGGAAATGCAGGTATCTATCTATCTTTCTTTTTATGTCTGTCTGTCTGTTATATGATTAATTGTTTATCTATCTGTCTGTCTGTCTATCTGTCTATCTATCTGTCTATCTATCTATCTGTGTATCTATCTGTCTGTCTGTATGTATGTATATCTATCTGTCTTTCGGTCTGCCTGTCTGTCTATCTGTCTGTCCGTATGTCTATCTGTCTGTATGTCTGTCTGTCTGTTTATCTGTCTGTCCGTATGGCTGTCTGTCTTTCTGTCTTTCTATCTGTCTGTCTCTCTGTCTGTTATATGTATAACTGTCTATCTATATGTCTGTCTGTCTGTCTGTCTATCTATCTATCTATCCTATCTATTTATCTATCTATCTATCTATCTATCTATCTATCTATCTATCTATCTATTTCTAGGATGTGCCCTGATCATACCTGGGCCGGGCAAGTCGGCGCTGTTCGACCACACCAACTCGCTGTTCGGCGGCCGTCCCAACAATTATGACGGCCAGAACACCTGCATCACGTTTGATGTAAGTATTTTGGATACTTTTTGGGTACTTTAGGGAAATTTGTGTACTGGTTCTTTTTTTTTATAAATATGTTGAAAACTTGTTTGGTTAAAAATGTCAAATTTTTAGATTTTTATCAGGCCTAGCTATTCTAACAATCAATTCTACAAAAAAAATCACACAACCTTGGGAAGTAAGGTGGAAGATTTTCTTATGTAATTGAAGAGGGGTGGGTAAGAAGGGGGAGGAAATGGGAAACGGGTTTGTGGGGAAATTTTCCTTTAGAATTGTTTGTCAGAATCACATTCCCTTTTTTATGGAATAGACAGAAATATAGATGGATAGATTTAGATTTATGGATAGGTATATAGATATATAGATAGATAGGCAGGTAGATATAGATTTATAGATAGGTAGATAGACTATCAGATATATAGATAGATAGATAGATAAACAGACATATACAATTATGTATAGATATAAATTTTTAGACAGGTAGAGAGATAAATAGATATAGATAGACACACAGGCATATAGATAGATACATATATATAGATTGGTAGATAGATAAACAGATATGTATATAGATAGATATATACATTACATATAGATGGATAGACAGACATATATTTAGATTTAGAGATAGATTAATTATGGATAAATAGACATAAGATTGATATATATAGGAAGATAGGTAGATAGATATACAGATATATAGATAGATAGATATACAGACATATAGATAGATATATACATTACATATAGATAGATAGATAGATTTACAGACATATAGATAGATAGATTTACAGACATATAGATAGATAGATAAATAGACATATAGATAGATAGATATACAGACATATAGATAGATAGATTTACAGACATATAGATAGATAGATATACAGACATATAGATAGATAGATATACAGACATATAGATAGATAGATATACAGACATATAGATAGATAGATTTACAGACATATAGATAGATAGATATACAGACATATAGATAGATAGATAAATAGACATACAGATAGATAGATATACAGACATATAGATAGATTAATTACACGACAGCTAAATTAGAAATGACAGTAATGAAATTAATTATGACGTCCTACTGTTATCGAAGCGAGGCTTCACAATACTTTACATTAACTGTACGTCCATTCCGTTTGGTTCGAATCTCGGTTAAAAATAGTTCCTACTCCTACTATATCAGGTGCGCGATCAATCAAAAAACTCAATAATGTTAACAAAGTTGTTAAGCCTACGAATAAGAGAACGTTGTTATAAAACTTTGGGGACTAGTGTAATAAACAGCCTATTGTCCCCTTCCTCCTTGCATAATGGTGTATTACCTTGTATACAAACGACTAATGATAGGCCAATACAAAGACATAAATACCGATGGCAGGACAGTAAACATTTTGATTGACCAATGGTAGGCCAGTATATATTTTAATTAACCAATGGTAGGCCAGTATATATTCTAATTAATCAATGGTAGGCCAATATACATTTTAATTAACCAATGGTAGGCCAGTATACATTTTAATTGACAAATGGCAGGCCAGTATACATTTTAATTAACCAATGGTAGGCCAGTATATAATTTAAATGACCAATGGCAGGCCAATATACATTTTAATTAACCAATGGTAGGCCAGTATTTATTTTAATTAATCAATGGTAGGCCAGTATACATTTTAATTGACCAATGGCAGGCCAGTATACATTTTAATTGACCAATGGTAGGCCAGTATATATTTTAATTAACCAATGGTAGGCCAGTATATATTTTAATTAATCAATGGTTGGCCAGTATACATTTTAATTGACCACTGGTAGGCCAGTATATATTTTAATTAATCAATGGTAGGCCAGTATATATTTTAATTAACCAATGGTAGGCCAGTATATAATTTAAATGACCAATGGTAGGCCAGTATACATTTTAATTGACCAATGGCAGGCCAGTATACATTTTAATTGACGAATGGTAGGCCAGTATACATTTTAATTAATCAATGGCAGGCCGGTATACATTTTAATTGATCAATGGTAGGCCAGTATACATTTTTATTAACCAATGGTAGGCCAGTATATAATTTAAATGACCAATGGCAGGCCAGTATACATTTTAATTGACGAATGGTAGGCCAGTATACATTTTAATTAATCAATGGTAGGCCAGTATACATTTTAATTGACCAATGGTATGCCAGTATACATTTTAATTGACGAATGTTAGGCCAGTATACATTTTAATTGACGAATGGTAGGCCAGTATACATTTTAATTAACCAATGGTAGGCCAGTATACATTTTAATTGACGAATGGTAGGCCAGTATACATTTTAATTGACCAACGGTAGGCCAGTAGGACGTCAGTTTTTATAGACACTTTAAAAAGTTTTTTTAACAATTTGTCATCCTTGTTATTTATTTCGGAAAAAAAATGTTTTATTTCAAAGGTATAATCCTAGACTTTTATTTTTATAAAAATCTGGGATCTAAAGGGATAAGACAATGGCCAATAAATTTACGTACATCCCCAATGATGATAAATAAAATTACCCCTTTTGTATATCATAATTGATGGTTGAATTGGTTGGACACTCAACTTAATGAAACAACCAATCAAAATTCAGTCCCCAAAGTTTTTAAGCAAACGAATAAGAACGCTATTATAAAACTTTGGGGACTAGGGTAATAAACAGCCCATTGTCCCCTCTCTCTCTCTGTAAATTTACATAGGTACCCAAAGTTTTATAACAAGGTTATCTTATTCGTGGGCTTTAAAACTTTGTTAACTTTTATTGATCTACAAATAGGGCTAATTTTGTGTATCATCATTGGGGATGTACATTAATTTATCAGCCATTGTCTTATCCCAAATTTTTAAACAAACTGAGTTTACTTTAAATGACTAAAACCGCTATTTCAAACAATTCGTTTCCGTATGGAGTTAAAATACTTTTTAAAAAGACAGATAGACAGATTAACAAACAGACAGATAGACAGACAGACATGGACAGATAGATATATAATTAGATAGACATATAAACAAACAAACTTACAGACATACAAATAAACATACAGACAGATAGACAGATAAACAAACACACAAACAGACATACAGACAGACAGATAGATGGATAGATATATAGATAGATAGATAGATAGATAAACAGACATACAGACAGATAGACAGACAAACAGACAGACAGATAGATAGACAGACAAACAGACAGACAGATAGATAGACAGACAAACAGACAGACAGATAGATAGACAGACAGATAGACAGACAGATAGACAAATAGACACACAAACATTCACATAGACAGACATATAAACAGACATACAGACAGAAAGAAAGATTAGCAGACATACAGATAGATAGAAAGATAGCTAAACATACAGACAGATAGACAAACATACAGACAGATACAGACAAAGAGACATATAGATAGATAGATAAACAGACATACAGACAGATAGACAAACATACAGATAAACATATAGACAAACATACAGACAGATAGATAGATAGACAGATAAACAAACATAGAGAAAGACAGCTAAACAATAAGACATCTAGAAAGATAGACAGACAAACAAACTTACAGGCATATATTCATTTTGATATCCGCGTAAAGCTGTCTATAATACGATGCGATAAATAACTATTATAACTTTTTTTCTTTTTTTTTAGGCTGTAAATGCCGCCTTTTTATCCGCCCGAGATAGAATTGGACTGCCCCCAGTTAAAGGTAAGGCACTTTTTGGATACTTTTTGGCACTATTGGTTACTTTTAGGTTTGATTTTAGTTATTTCTTCTAGTACGGCTTCAAAACCGATTAATATCCGGGGGATAAGAACCGGTTCTCAGTCATACTGAAAAAAAAAAATATGTATTATATAAAAATGTACAATCATATTATTAAAATCAGTTTTGGTAGCCCGTGCCTCCAGCATCTCCAGGCTAACAAAACTGGTTCAAAACTGAAGTGTATACAATTGTCAATGATATTATCATAGATTTTAGAATGACGATTCTTTGAACGATTAGGCAAATTATTATAATCTAAAATCATGCAACTATTTTTTTTTATTTTTTCAAGTTCTGACCTGTGTGTCCAAACTTTTCAACCAACAATTCTATTCTACAGAAGGGATAATTTTGTTTATCATTATCGGGGGGGATGAGTATAAATTTATTGTCCATTGTCTTATCCCTTAAGATTTAGACCCAGGGATCAGAAGGGATAAGACAATGGCAGATAAATTAATGTACATCCCCAATGATGATAAACAAAATTGTTTAGAAAATTCAGCCAATCACAATTTAATAAAAGTACTCAAAGTTTCTACGCCCACGAATAAGATAACGTTGTTATAAAACTTTGGGTACCAAATTCCAACCTTGTTTTTTGTTTAGGAAAGTTTAGCAGCCATGATGTCGGCGGTTTGGGTACCGTTATCGCCGAAACTGCCCGTTATCTGGCTAAACAATACGGTCTTACTAAGGTAAGTCTGCCTTCTGTCCGTCCGTCCGTCCGAAGACGGTTAGCGTAAAAACTCTAACTTTGTCTACAGAAGGGCTAGAAGAATGGTTCTTTCATTGTTAAAATAGTCTAACTGAGCCTAATCAATCTTGGACACTCGTATGTCCGTATGTCTGTCGTCTGTCCGTCCGTCCGTTTAAGTAAATTGGCCTAAGAACTCTAACTATGGCTATAATAATGCTAGAACAATGGTTCTTTCATTTTTAAAATAGTCTAACTGAGCCTAATCAATCTTGGACACTCGTATGTCCGTACGTCTGTTGTCTGTCCGTCCGTCCGTTTAAGTAAATTGGCCTAAAATCTCTAACTATGGCTATAGTAATGCTAGAAGAATGATTCTTTCATTGTTAAAATCGTCTAACTAAGCCTAATCAATCTGGGACATTCGTATGGCCGTACGTCCGTCCGTCCGTTTAACCCTTACAGATCGGGGGGGGGGGGGTCATATTGACCCCCCCCTCTAGTTTTTTCAATGTCATTTTTTTTGTAGGTGAGATAGAGAGTTGTGACTTCATGACTTTTTAAGTTTAGTAATTATACGTCGGCATGAGTTGATTTTATTAGGATATCTGGTCTGTGTCGGTCGTGGTGTCCGGTCAAAGTCGGTTGGGTAGCACAAAATTTTTTTAAAAATTCTAAATAAATCTTAATTTCTACATTATGACTTTTGTGTATAAGGTAGAAACCTAAATTTTTTTTGGTGAATACTGACCTTATGAGAAAAGTGGTGTTATGACCGTTTGACCGCACCCTGACCGACTTTATGACCGATTTTTGTCCGGCTTTTACTACAGACATATATCATGAATATCGTGGCTTCTATTACAGCTAGAGACCTATAATTTTTTTTGGTAAATCCTTGAGCAACAATAAACAGATAAAAATATTAATTGGTGCCGCCAACCGCCGTTATACCGCCGTAACCGCCGAAAATGGCGGTTTCCGTTATTTGCCGTTTTTCGGCGATGATCAGAAAAAGTAATTTTTTTGTTATGAAAAATAAAAGTTCGTCCTAAAATTTTGTCATCCTAGCTGCAAAATTGGCCGCTCTACAGCTGTTTTAAAATTTAGCGGCTGGCCGCTAAAAAGCGGCTAAGGAGCGGCCTGACTGCTATGACTAGAAAAAGTAATTTTCTCTAAAAATACACATGAACCACCAGAAAAAAAATTTACGTCTTTATCTGTAACAGAAGCTGAGATAGAGGGGGGGGGTCAATATGACCCCCCCCCCGATCTATTAAGGTGGGAATTGGGGCCCGATCTGTAAGGGTTAAGTAAATAGGCCTAAAATCTCTAACTTTGGCTATAATAATGCTAGAACAATGATTCTTTCATTGTTAAAATCGTCTAACTAAACCTAATCAATCTAGGAAACTACGGTGTCTTATTCTGTCATTTGTCCGTACGTCCGTCCGTTTAAGTAAATTGGCCTAAAATCTCTAACTTTGGCTACAGAAGGGCTAGAAGAATGATTCTTTCATTGTTAAAATCGTCTAACTGAGACTAATCAATCTTGGACACTCGTATGTCCGTACGTCTGTTGTCTGTCCATCCGTCCGTTTAAGTAAATTAGCCTAAAACCTCTAACTTTAGCTATAGTAGTGCTAGAAGAATGATTCTTTCATTGTTAAATAGTCTAACTGAACCTAATCAATCTTGGACACTCGTATGTCCGTACATCTGTTGTCTGTCCGTCCGTCCGTTTAAGACGGTTAGCCTAAAAACTCAAACTTTGGATTTACTAGGGACAGAAGAATGATTCTTTCATTTTTAAAATCGTCTTATTAAGCCTAATCAATCTAGAACACTATGGCGTTCGTATTCTGTAATTTGCACGTCCGTCCGTCCGTTTAAGTAAGTTAGCCTAAAAACTCTAATTTTGGTTACATTAATGCTAGAAGAATGATTCTTATATATTTAAAATAGTCTAACTGAGACTAATCAATCTTGGACACTCGTATGTCCGTACGTCTGTTGTCTGTCCGTCCGTCCGTTTAAGTAAGTTAGCCTAAAATCTCTAACTTTGGCTATAGTAATGCTAGAAGAATGATTCTTTCATTGTTAAAATCGTCTAACTATGCATAATCGATCTAGGATACTTCGGCGTCCGTATTCTGTCATTTGCACGTCCGTCCGTCCGTTTAAGTATGTTAGCCTAAAATCTCTAATTTTGGCTATAGTAGTGCTAGAAGAATGATTCTGCCATTGTTAAAATCGTCTAACTATGCATAATCAATCCAGGATACTTCGGCGTCCGTATTCTGTCATTTGCACGTCCGTCCGTCTGTTTAAGTAAGTTAGCCTAAAACCTCTAACTTTGGCTAAAATAATGATTCTTTCATTGTTAAAATCGTCTTACTGAGCCTAATCAATCTAAGATACTTCGGTGTTCGTATTCTGTCATTTGTATGTTCATCCGTCCGTCCAAAGACGGTTAGCCTAAACACTCTAACTTTGGCTATAGTAATGCTAGAAGAATGATTCTTTCATTGTTAAAATCGTCTAACTATGCATAATCGATCTAGGATACTTCAGCGTCCGTATTCTGTCATTTGCACGTCCGTCCGTCCGTTTAAGTAAATAGGCCTAAAATCTCTAACTTTGGCTATAATAATGCTAGAACAATGATTCTTTCATTGTTAAAATCGTCTAACTAAGCCTAATCAATCTAGGAAACTACGGTGTCCGTAGGTCTGTCGTCTCTCCGTCCGTCCGTTTAAGACGGTTAGCCTAAAAACTCAAACTTTGGATTTACTAGGGACAGAAGAATGATTCTTTCATTTTTAAAATCGTCTTATTAAGCCTAATCAATCTAGAACACTATGGCGTTCGTATTCTGTCATTTGCACGTCCTTCCGTCCGTTTAAGTATGTTAGCCTATAAACTCTAATTTTGGCTACATTAATGCTAGAAGAATGATTCTTTCATTATTGAAATCGTCTAACTATGCATAATCGATCTAGGATACTTCGGCGTCCGTATTCTGTCATTTGCACGTCCGTCCGTCCGTCCGTCCGAAGACGGTTAGCGTAAAAACTCTAACTTTGTCTACAGAAGGGCTAGAAGAATGGTTCTTTCATTGTTAAAATAGTCTAACTGAGCCTAATCAATCTTGGACACTCGTATGTCCGTATGTCTGTCGTCTGTCCGTCCGTCCGTTTAAGTAAATTGGCCTAAGAACTCTAACTATGGCTATAATAATGCTAGAACAATGGTTCTTTCATTTTTAAAATAGTCTAACTGAGCCTAATCAATCTTGGACACTCGTATGTCCGTACGTCTGTTGTCTGTCCGTCCGTCCGTTTAAGTAAATTGGCCTAAAATCTCTAACTTTGGCTATAGTAATGCTAGAACAATGGTTCTTTCATTGTTAAAATAGTCTTACTGAGCCTAATCAATCTTGGACACTCATATGTCCGTACGTCTGTTGTCCGTCCGTCCGAAGACGGTTAGCATAAAAACTCTAACTTTAGCTATAGTAATGCTAGAAGAATGATTCTTTCATTGTTAAAATCGTCTAACTAAACCTAATCAACCTAGGACACTATAGTGTCCGCATTCTGCATCCTGTCCAACCATCCATCCGTCTGTCCGTCCGCCCATCCGTCTGTCTGTCTGTCTGTCTGTCTTTCTGTCTGTCTGTCTGTCTGTCTGTCTGTCTGTCTGTCTGTCTGTCTGTCTGTCTGTCTGTCTTTCTGTCTGTCTGTCCGTCCATCCGTCTGTCTGTCTGTCTGTCTGTCTTTCTCTCTGTCTGTCTGTCTGTCTGTCTGCCTGTCTGTATGTCTGTCTGTCTGTCTGTCTGTCTGTCTGTCTGTCTGTCTGTCTGTCTGTCTGTCTGTCTGTCTGTCTGCCTGTCTGTCTGTCTGTCTGTCTGTCTGTCTGTCTGTCTGTCTGTCTGTCTGTCTGTCTGTCTGTCTGTCTGTCTGTCTGTCTGTCTGTCTGTCTGTCTGTCTGTCTGTCTGTCTGTCTGTCTGTCTGTCTGTCTGTCTGTCTGTCTGTCTGTCTTTCTGTATGTCTGTCTGTCTGTTGAAACTTTTATGATAGAATAATCCTCTTAAATTGAAACCTTTATGATAGAATAATCCTCTTAAATTGAAACCTTTATGATAGAATCAACTGCTTAGTGTAAAACCGTTGTGATGGAATCATCCTATCAGTGATAGTGTTAGAGAATCGTCCTATAAATATAAAACTTGTATGATAGAATCATCCGTTGAATATGAAACTTATATGATAGAATAATCCTATCAATGTGAAACCTTATTGATAGAATCATCCCATTAATATGAAACCTTTTTGATAGAATCATCCTATTAATATAAAACCTTTATGATAGAATCATCTATTAAAGTTTAATCCTTTTTGATTCAATTATCCTATAAATGTAAAACCTGTATGATAGAATAATCCTATCAATTTTGAAATTTATATGATAGAAAACTATTCTTTTTGTAGGATGCTGTGGCCAATGGCCTGCCCCTGATTGATACAACCAAAACCCTTGTGGAGGGTTACTGTCCCCCCTTCCTCATGACCCCAAAGTGTGAAGTTCAGAGATACAGGTAAAGCTTCATAACTTTGGGGGACTATATCTTTGGGGACCTATAACTTTAGGGACCTAAAACTTTGGGGACCTAAATACTTTGGGGACCTAAAACTTCGGGGACCTAAAAAACTTTGGGGACCTAAAAACTTTGGGGACCTAAAACTTTGGAGATCTAATAACTTTGGGGACCTAAAAACTTTGGGGACCTAAAACTTTGTGGACCTACATACTTTGGGGACCTAAAACTTTGGAGACTTAAAAACTTTGGGGACCCCAAAGTGTGAAGTCCAAAGATACAGGTATAGCTTAAAAACTTTGAGGACTTAAATATAAAATAGACAGATAGACAAACAAACAGACAGACAAATAGACAGATAGACAGATAAACAAACATACAGACAGATAGACAGACAAACAGACAGACAGATAGACATACAGATAGATAGACAAACAAACATACAGACAGACAGATAGACATACAAATAGACAGATAAATAGACAGACAAACATACAGACAGACAGATAGACATACAGATAGATAGATAAACAAACATACAGAGATAGATAAACAGACAAAAAAACAAACAGACAGACAGACAGACATACAAATAGACAGACAAATAGACAGACAAACAAACATACAGACAGATAGATAGACATATAGGTAGATAGATAAACAAACATACAGATAGATAGACAGATATAAAGGTAACAAACATACTGATAGATAGATAGACAAATAGAGAGACATATAGACAGATAGACAGACAAACAAATATACAGACAGACAGATAGACATACAGATAGATAGATAAACAGACATACAGAGATAGATAAACAGACAAAAAAAAAAAAACAGACAGACAGATAGACATACAAATAGACAGACAGACAGACAGGCAGATAGATAGATACATGACCCCAAAGTGGGAAGTGCAAAGATACAGGTAAAGCTTAAAAACTTTGGGGACTTATATATGTAAAATCTTGATTTCTCAAAGAGATAGGGGACAATTGGCTGTTTATTATTACACTAGTCCCCAAAGTTTTATAACCAAGTTGTCTTATTTGTTGGCTTAAAAACTTTGGGGACCTACATATATAAAATCTTGATTTCTATGAGAGAGAGAGGGGACAATTGGCTGTTTATTATTACACTAGTCCCCAAAGTTTTATAATAATGTTTCTTATTTGTTGATTTAACAACTTTGGGGACTTTTATGGAATTTTGTTTAGTGTTTCAACCGCTTATTGTAACTTACAGAAGGGTTAATTATGTGTATCATCATTGGGGATGTACATCAATTTGTCTGTTCACGTGTGCTAATGGTCTTTGACCTAAAAGCTTTGCATGGGACCTAAAAAGTAATCTGTTTAGGTAGGGTTTAGGTAGGGGGATGGGACACTGGCCAGTAAATTATACCCAAACTTTTACAAACATTGTTTAGGTCTGTTGAGGGTCTGTGTAACAATTTGGAGCATCCCGAATGGGGAGCAGCTATGAATGCACACAACAGGTAAAAAACTTAAAAGACGCCTACCTTAAAAATCGTCTTTCTCAGAAAACGCCCATCTCAAAAAACGCATATTTATGAAACATCCACCTTCAATAACGCTTTCCTTAACAATGCCCATCTCAAAAAACGCCTGTCTCATAAAAGTCTACCTTAAGAACGCACCCAGAGTGGGGAGCAGCTATGAATGCTCATAATAGGTAAAAAAAACTTTAAAAAACGCCAATCTTTAAAAACACCCTCTCGAAAAACGCCCATCTCAAAAAACGCATATCTCATGAAACGTCTACCTCAAAAATGCCTCTTAAAAAATGCCTACCTCAAAAAATGCCCATCTCAGAAAATGCTCTACTCAAAAAAACTAATAAACTCCAATGTTTTTAAAGAAACAGGATGTTTGTGAGTCTAATTTCAAGGATCTTACTTGCTGCTAAACTGATATGGTTCTTCTTTACAATGTAGCTTCTCATCGGTCCTGGAAAGCTTTATAACTACTTTGGGGAAGGGTACCAGGCCACCACCCTTCCAAGAGATAAAAAAACTTTCACTCCAATCCAACCATTTGAAAATCTATAAATATGGTTTTCTGCTCTTTTGAAGCATCATGCTATATTAATATTCCCAATGCTATTGATTGATTTGCAAAGACCTAATTGGAAGTCAGGACAGTTTCTTAAGGGTGGGGATATACAGTTATTTAACCCCTTCCCCCCTCTAATGTTTTACTTTAATTTAAAATGCAATCCTTATACTAAAGTAACAGGATGTTTGTCTGTGTGTCTGTCTGTCTGTCTGTGTGTACCGAAGGATCTTGCTAACCGCTGAACCGATCGGGTTTTCCTTAATAGGGTAGATTCTCATATGTCCTGGGAAGGTTTTTAACTATTTTGGGGGAGGGTACTACCACCCTCCCAAAAGAAATGACAAAAAAATTGAAAATTTTCCTTAATTCTGGGAGACTTCAACGTCAAATAAGGTGATATCGTACATAAAAAATTAACTTTAACAAACAAAAACATTTAAAGTGCCAATAGAGGCCTCTAGGGGCGTAGCCGCTAGTATTTTAAAAAGCAAATCTTTTCTATAATTAGGGTCAGTCCGTACGTCCGTCAGTCTGTCCGTCCATCCGTATATATCCGTCTGTCTGTAACACATAGCTTTTTTGTTAATTTATGCATGTTAGAATTATCCCATCTATTTCAAACTTTGCATGTCTATTCCTGTAGTAGTTTTTCAACAAATTTACTTACAATTTTGATTCGACATTTAAACATTTATGTTCTGATTTTTAAGGTCTGATCAACACTCTTCAATGTTTGTCCAACTGTTTCAGAGCTTTGCTTTTATGGATGTTGTCATCTTTGATTTTTTTCTTCAGATTTTTGCCTCCTGATTATGGAGATGGTATCTCTGAACCTAGAAAGTCTGTCACAGGTAATTTATTGATTAATTGATTGGTTTGTTTGTTGATTTGTCGGTTGATTGATTGATTTGTTGATTGATTAATAGATTTGTTGCTTGATTTGTTGAATGTTTGATAGATTTCTTGATTGATTGATTAAATTGTAGTTGATTGATTGATTTGTTGAATGATTGATATATTTGTTGTTTGGTTTGTTGATTGTTTGACTGAATTGTTAAATTTGTATTAACTGTAAATTTATTGATTTGTTAATTAATTGATTTGTGGATTTATGATTGATTGGTTGGTTGATTTTTTGATTGATTTTTTGCTTGATTGATTGGTTGATTGATTAATTGAAGTTTTGATAGATTTGTTGAAAAATTGATTTCTAGCATTTTTGTACCTGAAGGGAAAAATTAGCATAAAAAACATTCACATGACTTAAATCTGATAGTAAATAGCCTACTACCATACAAGGCCATATGTTAAGAGTTTCTGCAGATATTAAAATGAAAAAATTATAAGATTAAAGTAAGCTTTGTTAGCCCTAAGGGCCGAAGGCCTAGGCTAACAAAACTGGTATTAATTTCATGATTTTTGTTTTGATATCCTTGAAATATTGTCTGTAATACAATGCTATGTATGAATTTTCAGTATGGCTTGGAATCCGTTCTTATCAAGCGTATATTAATCAATTTTGCAGCAATACTGCAAACTTATTTACTACTTTATATAATAGGATAGAATATAGAAAGACTGGATTCATAACTTTAATCCAAAGATGTTAGGACAGAATAAAAACCTTTCTCGTATTCATTTGAAACTGGTGGTTTAGAACTGTGTCAGAAAACTATGTCTAGCATTGTATTATATCCAGTTTTCTACGAATACAAAAATGTACAATCATAAGATTAAAACCAATTTTTTCAGCCCGTGCTTTCGGAATCTCGGCGCTAAAAAAACTGGTTTTAATCTTGTAATGCACATTTTATATCTGGGAGCTGTTTAGAATATGATGCGAGAAATAACTATTATATTTTAAAATCTTACATTGTATATATTTTTAGGTTACCCCCTTCCCTCCCCCCGTTCCGTGTCTTCTCATCTCCACAAGGTAAAATAACGCGGCATTTTCAGGTTTATTGCGCTTCAACATTTCTTTCGCGCATTAATTTTCTTGAAATACAAGGATGACAACATCCATAAAAGCAAAGCTTTAAAATGATAAGGAAGGAAAAATGAACAATAAATCTTGTAGAGTGTTAGAATTTTATAAGCAGAATATAAATCATCCTATTAATTTAAAACCTGTGAAATAAAATCATCCTATTAATAAAAAAATTGTATGAGAGAGTCATCCTATTAAAGGACGCCTGCAAGAAATAATACGCTTTAACTGCTGAAAGACTGCCACAAGAAGACCCAATACCCAAAATTTAAAGCCTTCAGCTTCAATAACAAAAAAGTTCTAGGCATTTCAAAATAGCATTTTATGTACAATGGAATATTTGAAAGATTTTCAATGCTCATAAAAGAAAAAACAATATTAAATTACGTCGCGTAGACACAAAATTATAACCTTATCTTTGTCAGAAACTTAGATTGCCTGTAACTGATTACATTTTTACAATAAAAACACCACATTTATTAGTCAAAATCTATGAAAAAAAATCGATTTAAATTGCATTTTTAAACGAAAATCATAGCGGAAACAAAGGGGTAAACTCATACAAGCTTAGCTGTGATTGGTTGTTAAGCTGATTCAGCCTTCTGATTGGCTACAGTACATTCGGTACAACGCAAGTAAAACCTAATTTTTTTTAATGATTTTGACTATAAAAATGGGTATTTTTATTGTAAAAATATAATTAGTTACTGGAAACCTAAATTTATGACAAAAATAAGCTTATAATTTTGTTTCTAGGCCACGTAGTTTAATTTTAAAGTTTTCAACATGAGCATTGCAATTCTTTCAAAATTTTCATTGTACATAAAATGTCATTTTAAAATGCCTAGAACTTTTTTGTTATAGAAGCTAAAGGCTTCAAATTTTGGGTATTTGGTCTACTTGTGGCAGTCTTTCAGCAGTTAAAGCGTAGTATTTCTTGCAGGCTTCCTTTAAATTATAACCCCTATGGTAAAATCATTCTATTAATATTAAATTTGTATGATAGAATTGTCCTATTAATGTAAAACTTTTGTGATAGAATCGTCCTATCTATGTAAAATCGTTGTGTTAGAATTGTCCTATCAAATTGATTTTTTTATGCTAGAATCATCCCAATCAATTAAAATCTTTATGATAGAATAATCTTATTAATGTGAAACCTGTGTGTTTAGGATGAAGGATTCCATGACCATGCTGTCACTATCCTGCTGGTTGCATGGGGACAGTTTATTGATCATGACATCACTCTGACCGCTGAAACCAAGGTAAAACCAGTGGGCCCAATATGCTACCTTAGGGCACCCCATTCAAAAACACCAATATGCTACCTTGAAGCACTCCATTATAAAAATATCAGAAGACCTAATATGCTTCCTTGAAGCACTCCATTCTAGAAATATCAGAAGACCTAATATGCTACCTTGAAGCACTCCATTATAAAGTATCATAGGACCTAATATGCTACCTTGAAGCACTCCATTATAAAAATATCAGAGGACCTAATATGCTACCTTGGGGCACTCCACTGAATTTTTAATGGTTTGTTTTCTAATTAAAGTGTTCAGACTATCAACCAGTAATTTTTAACTACAGAAGGGGTAATTTTATGTATAATCATTGGAAGATGTACATCAATTATTTGGCTATTGTCTTATCCCTTTAGATCATGTCATCATGTGACAAAATTTCTAACTAAAATTTATTTTAAGGATCCTAAGACAAAGAAGCAGCCCAAGTGTTGTGATGGGGGCTTTGAGGCGAACCATCCCAACTGTCTGCCCATCGACATCCCAGCTACTGATCATTTCTACGCCCAACATAAGAGGAAGTGCATGAACTTTGTGAGGTCACAGGTAGGGTATAAAACTTTGGGTACCAGTTTAAAACTTTGAGTACCAGTATAAAACTTTGGGTACCAATATAAAACGTTAGGTACCAGTATAAAACTTTGGGTACCAGTATAAAACTTTGGGTACCAGTATAAAGCTTTAGGTACCAGTATAAAGCTTTAGGTACCAGTATAAAGCTTTGGGTACCAGTATAAAGCTTTAGGTACCAGTATAAAACTTTGGGTACCAGTATAAAACTTTGGGTACCAGTATAAAGCTTTGGGTACCAGTATAAAACTTTGGGTACCAGTATAAAACTTTGGGTACCAGTGTAAAACTTTGGGTACCAGTATAAAACTTTGGGTACCAGTATAAAACTTTGGGTACCAGTATAAAACTTTGGGTACCAGTATAACATCTATTGTCCATCTATTGTGCATTTATTGTCCATCTATTGTGCATTTATTGTCCATCTATTGTCCATCTATTGTCCATCTATTGTCCATCTATTGTCCATCTATTGTCCATCTATTGTCCATCTATTGTCCATCTATTGTCCATCTATTGTCCATCTATTGTCCATCTATTGTGCATTTATTGTCCATCTATTGTGCATTTATTGACCGTCTATTGTCCATCTATTGTTCAATCTATTGTTCAAAAATGTCCTCTATTGTTTCGATTTTCCTTCTATTATACATCTATTGATTTACCTATCTATCTATCTATCTATCTATCTATCTATCTATCTATCTATCTATCTATCTATCTATCTATCTATCTATCTATCTATCTATCTATCTATCTATCTATCTATCTATCTATCTATCTATCTATCTATCTATCTATCAATCTATCTATCAATCTATCTATCTATCTATCTATCTATCAATCTAGGCTGGCCTGAGGTTCAACTGCAGAATTGGCCCCAGAGAACAGTTCAATGAGATCTCCTCTTTCCTGGATGCCGGCACCGTGTACTCAAACAGGCCGGAGAGACTGGAATCACTCAGGTACAATCCGATTAATATCCGCTGGATTAGAACCAGTTCTCAGTACCATATTATCCGCATAATATCCGCGGAAAGCTGACTATAATACTAAGCAATATATGCTGACACAGTTTACTCAAACAGGCCGGAGAGGCTGGAATCACTCTGGAATGTAACCGATTAATATCCGCTGGATTAGAACCGGTTCTCAGTATAATACTATCCGCATAATATCCGCGGAAAGCTGTCTATAACTTTATTTACTGCTGGTAAATTATCTTGTTGCCAGTTACCAGGAACCTAGGCTTTTGGGGAAATATTTGTGTGCTGCTGGTTCCAGGAACCTTGTAATGATCCTTGGAACCAGGAACCTTGTAATGATCCTTGGAACCAGGAACCTTGCAATGATCCTTGAACCAGGAACCTTGTAATGATCCTTGGAACCAGGAACCTTGTAATAATCCTTGGAACCAGGAACCTTGTAATGATCCTTGGAACCAGGAACCTTGCAATGATCCTTGGAACCAGGAACCTTGTAATGATCCTTGGAACCAGGAACCTTGTAATGATCCTTGGAACCATGAACCTTGTAATAATCCTTGGAACCATGAACCTTGTAATGATCCTTGGAACCAGGAACCTTGGAACCAGGAACCTTGTAATAATCCTTGGAACCAGGAACCTTGTAATGATCCTTGGAACCAGGAACCTTGTAATAATCCTTGGAACCATGAACCTTGTAATGATCCTTGGAACCAGGAACCTTGGAACCAGGAACCTTGTAATAATCCTTGGAACCAGGAACCTTGTAATGATCCTTGGAACCATGAACCTTGTAATGATCCTTGGATCCAGGAACCTTGTAATGATCCTTGGAACCAGGAACCTTGCAATGATCCTTGGAACCAGGAACCTTGTAATGATCCTTGGAACCAGGAACCTTGTAATGATCCTTGGAACCAGGAACCTTGTAATGATCCTTGGAACCAGGAACCTTGTAATGATCCTTGGAACCAGGAACCTTGTAATGATCCTTGGAACCAGGAACCTTGTAATGATCCTTGGAACCAGGAACCTTGGAATGATCCTTGGAACCAGGAACCTTGTAATGATCCTTGGAACCAGGAACCTTGCAATGATCCTTGGAACCAGGAACCTTGTAATGATCCTTGGAACCAGGAACCTTGTAATGATCCTTGGAACCAGGAACCTTGTAATGATCCTTGGAACCAGGAACCTTGTAATGATCCTTGGAACCAGGAAACAATTTGTTACCAGCAATATTTCACCATGAACTTGAATCATCCTATTATTAAAATGAAACATGTTTGATAGAATTTTCCTATAAATACGAAACCTTCTATTAATAGAAAACTTTTATGATAGAACCATCCTATTGATGTAAAACTTGTATGACAGAGTCGTCCTATTAATATGAAACCTGTATGATGGAACTATCCTATTAATGTAAAACCTGTATAAAAAAATTATCCTATTTATATAAAACTTATATGGAACAAGTTTAATAGAATCTTCCTATAATTTCAAACCTTATATATAAAATCATCCTATTAATATGAAACCTTGATATTAGAATCGTCTTATTAATGTAAAACCTGTTGTTTAGACTGTACAAGAAGGGACTGTTGAAAACCCTGCCCGCTTTTGCTGAGCTCAACATGAGAGACCTGCTCCCACTGAACCTGGAGGAACCAGATGAGGGCTGTATCAGGTAAAACTTTGGGTACTCTCATTACTTTGGGTACTGTGTATGTGTGTATGTGTGTATGTATGTGTGTGTGTGTGTGTGTATGTGTATGAGAGACCTGCTACCATTGAACCTGGAGGAGCCAGATGAGGGCTGTATCAGGTAAAACTTTGGGTACTTATTACTTTGGGTACTGTGTATGTGTTTGTGGGTGTGGGTGTGTATGTGTATGTGTGTGTGTGTGTGTATGTGTATGAGAGACCTGCTGCCACTGAACCTAGAGGAACCTGATGAGGGCTGTATCAGGTAAAACTTTGGGTACTTATTACTTTGGGTACTGTGTATGTGTGTATGTGGGTGTGTGTGTATGTGTGTGTTTCTGTGTACTAATGACTAAACATGAGAGACCTGCTGCCACTGAACCTGGAGGAACCTGATGAGGGCTGTATTAGGTAAAACTTTGGGTACTCATATTACTTTGGGTACTGTGTATGTGTGTATGTGTGTATGTATGTGTGTGTGTGTGTGTGTATGTGTATGAGAGACCTGCTACCATTGAACCTGGAGGAGCCAGATGAGGGCTGTATCAGGTAAAACTTTGGGTACTCATATTACTTTGGGTACTGTGTATGTGTGTGTGTGGGTGTGTGTGTATGTATGTGTGTATATGTGTGTGTATGTGTATGAGAGACCTGCTACCACTGAACCTGGAGGAGCCAGATGAAGGCTGTATCAGGTAGAACTTTGGGTACTCATATTACTTTGGGTACTGTGTATGTGTGTGTGTGTGTGTATGTATGTGTGTATATGTGTGTGTATGTGTATGAGAGACCTGCTGCCACTGAACCTGGAGGAGCCAGATGAAGGCTGTATCAGGTAAAAGTTTGGGTACTCATATTACTTTGGGTACTGTGTATGTGTGTATGTGTGTGTGTGTGTATGTATGTGTGTGTGTGGGTGTATGCATGAGAGACCTGCTACCACTGAACCTGGAGGAGCCAGATGAGGGCTGTATCAGGTAGAACTTTGGGTACTCATATTACTTTGGGTACTGTGTATGTGTGTGTGTGTATGTGTGTGTGTGTGTGTGTGTGTATGCGTATGAGAGACCTGCTCCCACTGAACCTGGAGGAACCAGATGAGGGCTGTATCAGGTAAAACTTTGGGTACTCATATTACTTTGGGTACTGTGTGTGTGTGTGTGTTTGTATGTGTGTGTGTGTGTATGTGTGTGTGTATGTAGGTGTGTGTGTATGTGGATGTGTGTGCCTGTGTGTGTATGTGTGTGTATGTGTGTGTATGTGTGTGTGTATGTGTGTGTGTGTGTATGTGTGTGTGTGTGTGTGTGTATGTTTGTGTGTATGTGTGTTTCTGTGTAGTTATGACTCAACATGAGAGACCTGCTACCACTGAACCTGGAGGAGCCAGATGAGGGCTGTATCAGGTAAAAGTTTGGGTACTCATATTACTTTGGGTACTGTGTATGTGTGTGTGTGTGTATGTATGTGTGTGTGTGTGTATGAAAGACCTGCTACCACTGAACCTGAAGGAGCCAGATGAGGGCTGTATCAGGTAAAACTTTGGGTACTTATATTACTTTGGGTACTGTGTGTGTGTGTGTGTATGTGTGTGTGTATGTGTATGTATGTGTGTGTGGGTGTGTATGTGTGTATGAGTGTTGTATCAGGTAAAATTCATCTGGACAAAAAACGGTTTGATTTACAAAAAAAGCTACTACACATGAAATTTAGCCAATTGAATTTTCAGAAAAAAAGTATTTCAAAGTCATCTTGATTTGACAACTCCTTTCCCCTCCTAAATGACCATTAAAACCTTGGGA
Organism: Acartia tonsa; assembly: GCF_053477335.1. Lineage (NCBI taxonomy): Eukaryota > Metazoa > Arthropoda > Copepoda > Calanoida > Acartiidae > Acartia > Acartia tonsa. Next base: position 20,715,340 of record NC_137274.1, read on the forward strand.
ACTTCAAAAATTCCGCCTTCGGCAGCGAATACAGACAAACAAACAAACTCATCTATCATTTTTTTTGTCTATTATCCATCTATTTATGTCCATTGTCCATCTTTTGTCCATCTATTGTCAAAAAATGTCTATCTATTGTTTAGATATTGTCTTATTGCCTTAACGACTAACAAACATACAGACAGACAGACAAACAAACATACAGACAGACATACAGACAAACAAACATTCATACAAACATACATATAGACAGACAGACAAACAAATATAAAGACAGACATACAAATATACAGAAGACAAACAAACAAAAATACTGACTTACAGACAGACAAACATACAGACAGACAAACATACTGAGTGACAAGGAAAAATACGGACAGACAGACAAATATAAAGACAGATAAACAAACATACAGACAGACTAACATTAAAATATACAGACAAACATACAGACATACAGACAAACAGACATACAGACAGACTAACATACAAACAAACAGATAGACAAACAAACATGCAGACATACAAACAAACAAACAAATAAACATACAGACAAACAGACAGGCAGCAAAGCATATTATACAAACAAATAAACATACAGACAGACAAACAAACAGACATTCAAACATCTAAATGTTTCAGACCCCAAGAGGATGTTTTCTGTTTCTTGGCCGGAGATCCACGAGTGAACGAACAGACTGTCCTTGCTATGATCCACACCCTACTTGTTAGAGAACACAACAGGTATGTAACATTATAATTAGTGGTTGAAATGTTTGAACACTCAAAGTGTAACAATGTCCTTACTATGATTCACACCATAGTTATGTACCATTATGATTAGTGGTAGAGCGTAACAAATTCAGCGGCATTTTGTGCGCTAGTCCCCAGAGTCTTTTAAATAAGGGAAATTAATGAAAGTTGCACTAGTCCCCCAGATACTTTAAATTAAGGGAAATTAATAAAATTTGCACTAGTCCCCCAGAGTCTTTAAAATATGGGAAATTAATAAAAGTTGCACTAGTCCCCCAGAGTCTTTAAAATATGGGAAATTAATAAAAGTTGCACTAGTCCCCCAGAGACTTTAAAATAAGGAAAATTAATAAAAGTTGCACTATTTCCCCAGAGTCTTTAAAATATGGGAGATTAATAAAAGTTGCACTAGTCAGAGTACCCAGAGTCTAAAACACCCTCCTTGTTAGAAAACACATTAGGTAAAGTACTTATTATTTTGGGTACTTAATACTTTTGGTACTAATTACTTTGGGTACTTATTACTTTGGGTACTTATTACTTTGGGTACTTATTAATTTGGGTACCTTTTACTTTGGGTACTTATTACTTTGGGTACTAAATACTTTGGGTACTTATTACTTTGGGTACTAAATTCTTTCGGTACTAAAGAACTTGGGTACTTATTACTTTGGGTACTAAATACTTTGGGTATTAAATACTTTGGGTACTAAATAATTTGGGTACTTAATACTTTGGGTATTAAATACTTTGGGTACTAAATAATTTGGGTACTTATTAATTTGGGTACTTATTACTTTGGGTACTCATTAACCCCTCATTAAAGAGAGAGGGGACAATGGGCTGTTTATTACTCTAGTCCCCAAAGTCTTATAATAACGTTTTCTTATTTGTTGGCGTAACAACCTTGGGGACTTTTATTGAATTTGATTGGTTGGTTCATAAATCTTATATTTCAGAATCGCCTCAGAGCTTGGCAAAATTAATCCCCAATGGAATGATGAAACTTTGTTCCAGGTAGTCTTTTTGTCTATCTATCTATATATCTGTCTGACTATCTATCTATCTGTCTGTCTGCATGTCTCTCTATCTATACAACTACCTATCCATCTATCTATCTTAGCAAAATTAACCCTCAAGGGAATGATAAAATTCTCAGATTATATCTATCTATCTATCTGTATTTCTGTTTATCTGTCTATCTATCTATCTGTCTATCTGACTGTCTGTCTATCTATCTATGCAACTACCTATCCATCTATATATCAAAATTAACCCCCAATGGAATGATGAGACTTTGTTCCAGGTACAAATCTATCTGTCTGTCTGTCTATCTATCTATACAACTACCTATCTACCTATCTATCTGTCAGTTTTTTTGTCTATCTTTCTAGCTATCAGTCTATCTTTATATCTATCTATCTATTTATATCTCTATCAATCTGTC
>NC_137274.1:20722539-20926123 GCF_053477335.1 Acartia tonsa
CCCCCTAATGTAGCTTGCAATAAGTGGTTGAAATGTTTGGACGCCAAACTTAATGAACTAACCAATATAAATTCAATAATAGTTATTTCTAGCATTGTATTATTAACAGCTTTCCGCGGATATAGAATGTACAATTATAAGATTAGAACCAGTTTTTTAGCCCCGAGGTGCCGAAGGCACGGGCTAAATACGATGGGCTATAATACGATGTTAGACATAGTTTTTTCGTATGGATGAGAACCGGTTCTTATCCACCAGATTCGAATGAATACGATAAACGTCCCTAAAGATGTTAAGCCAACAAATAAGAAAACTTTATTATAAAACTTTGGGGACTAGTGTAATAAACAGCCCAATGTTCCCTCTCTCTGGAGTTTGCAAGTGCTTGACATAGCAGCAGATCTGTTAGCTGATTTGTTAAATCTTTCTCTTTGTATTATAGACAGCTTTCCGCGGACGTTATCCGCGGATAGTATGACTGTCACAACCGGTTCTAATCCAGCGGATTGGTAAGCGGATTTGTATAAAATGCATGATTAACAAATTTCAAATATTTTAGGTTGCTCAAGCTTTGGACGATTCTGTCACTCAAGAAGTTACCAACCATCTCTTCCAGGTATGATATGCCCTCCTCCTATTGGCTGACTTTTTGTCACGTGTCAAAATAAAGCCCTCCTATTGGCTGGTTTTTGTCACGTGACAAAATAAAGCCCTCCTATTGGCTGATTTTTGTCACGTGACAAAATAAAGCCCTCCTATTGGCTGATTTTCGTCACGTGACAAAACAAAGCCCTCTTATTGGCTCAATTTTGTTACTTGATGAAATAAAGCCGTCCTATTGGCTCAATGTTGATACTTGAAAAAATAAAGCCCATCTGTTCCAGGTATAATAAAGTTTTCAACCAATAATCTATCTTTTTATCTATCTTTCTAGAGTATTTAAAAGATAGTTGTTACTGAAGATTGCTTTAATGCATGCATGAAACATGATGTTTTACAAATAATCTTTTCTTATTCATTCTATGTGGACTATATCTATCTATCTTTCTAATTTTCCATCTGTATTTTTATCTACCTTATTATCTATCTCTGTGTCAACATTTTCTGTCAACATTTCTATCTGTTTTTCTATATGTTTTTCCTTCTATCTTTCTATCTATCTTTATGTCTTACTATCAATCAATCCATATAACAATCTTTTTATCTATCTTTCTATCTATCTTTCTGTCAATCTGTCTATCTATTAATTAATCGATATATCTGTCTATCTTTCTAATTATCAATCTGTATTTTTATCTATCTTTCTGTCAATCTATTTTTCTTGCTATCTTATTATCTATCGTATCATCTATCAATCAATTCATCTATCTATCGATCTATCTACCTAATGAAAACTAGTTGTAACTTTTCAACCACTTGTTTTGTGCAGGAGCCATGTCACATAGTATATATATCCTTGTTCTCTATACATTTCCACATAAGAATATATAAAAGCTTTGTGCAGGAGCCTGGCAAGATGTTTTGCCTGGATCTCTCTGCCCTGAACATCCATCTATTCATCTATCCATCTATCTATCTATCTATCTATCTATCTATCTATCTATCTATCTATCTATCTATCTATCTATCTATCTATCTATTTATCTATCTATCTATCTATCTATCTACTATCTATCTATCTATATATCTATCTATCTACTATCTATCTAGGAACCTGGCAAGAAGTTTGGCCTGGACCTGGCTGCCCTGAACATCCAGAGAGGTCGGGACCATGCTATTCCCAGCTACAACAGGTAAGAAAAACTTTGGGTACCAAGTAAACTTTGGGTACCAAGAAAACTTTGGGTACCAAAAAAACTTTGGGTACCAAGAAAACTTTGGGTGTCAAGAAAACTTTGGGTACCAAGAAAACTTTGGAAGCCAAGAAAACTTTGGGTGCCAAGAAAACTTTGTTTGCCAAGAAAACTTTGGGTACCAAGAAAACTTTGGGTACCAAGAAAACTTTGGGTGCTAAGAAAACTTTGGGTACCAAGAAAACTTTGGGTACCAAGAAAACTTTGGAAGCCAAGAAAACTTTGGGTACCAAGAAAACTTTGGGTACCAAGAAAACTTTGGGTAACAAGAAAACTTTGGGTGCCAAGAAAACTTTGGGTGCAAAGAAAACTTTGGGTACCAAGAAAACTTTGGGTACCAAGAAAACTTTGGGTGCTAAGAAAACTTTGGGTACCAAGAAAACTTTGGGTACCAAGAAAACTTTGGAAGCCAAGAAAACTTTGGGTGCCAAGAAAACTTTGGGTACCAAGAAAACTTTGGGTACCAAGAAAACTTTGGGTACCAAGAAAACTTTGGGTACCAAGAAAACTGTAAGATACAGGATGTCCCAAATAAAATACAAAGGTTCTAATCAGAAAGAAACAGGGTGTTCCAGAAAAATGACGTAAATCTATGGAGCAAGAAAGGATATCTCAAAAACTTCAGGGACAATGGATCGAATATTCAATTTTTAGGAGTCTCAGACTTTGGGGACTGGCTTAAAGGGAATGTGCAAGAATTTAGCAGTTTCTAACTGAGTTTGGGGACTTGCGCATAGAATGCCGCTACTTGTTATGTATGTTTTGAATATTGCAGACGGGGAGAAGGGATAAGGGAAGTGGGGGGAAGGGAAATAAACGATGAACTGAAATTAGTTTCCGAATGTGAACACATTTTCCTAGGTGTTTCCCAATCCTATCTTAATATTTGCTACTAGCTAAAAAACCTTCAAACTTCAAAAAAAAATCAAAATTTGAATGTATTAACGATTTATACATTATACATTCAAAGTTTTAATTTTTCAAATTTTAATTTTTTTTTTGGAAGTTTGAAGGTTTTTTAGCTAGTAGCAAATATTGAGATAGGATTGGGAAACACCTAGGAAAATGTGTTCACATTCGGAAACTAATTTCAGTTCACCAAATAAACACTCGTTGTGTTAGTTTGGAATGTAGCAGACGGGGAGAAGGGAGAAGGGAGGTGGGGGGATGGGGCAAGGGAAATAAACAGAATAAAAAGGGGCAGTCATATTCTTGCTAGCAGCTGGCCGGGTCTAATAATCTTTTAATATAAAAATCACACCAAAAAAACCTCAATATATTTCATCAAAAACAAGTTGTGATTTTACTTTACATGACGCTATGGAAATCTATTTTTCAATTAACAATCCCTTTATGATTTCCTACAAATTTATTGGATTAAACTGGATTTCAGGCCCTTTCTTTGATAACTCTTATATTGAATTAATTGCCCATTGTCCCCTCCCTTACTCCCTGCAAAAACTTACTAATAACTCATGCAGTGAGCTAAAGGGTGCACCAAAAAAACATGCAAATATTCAAGGATACTGTGTGTCCTCAGAAAAGTACAAAAACACTAAATTACCCCTTCGTTAAAAATGTTTGGACACTCAACTTAATGAACCAACCAATCAAAAAATTGAATAAGTTCCCAAAGTTGAAAAGGCCATAAAAGAAATCATTATTATAAAACTTTGGGGACTAGTGTAATAAACAACGATTAGCATAAAATGCGCAAATCTTTAATTGAAAACTTTATCAGACTTTCTTTGTGAAATAAGAATTAATGTGTTTAAACTTCGAGTATTGTCAGTTGAGGAATTTTTTCAAGTGACATTTGTCCGCTTACAATCCGCTGGATTAGAACCGGTTCTCAGCCATTTTATCCGCGGATAATGTCCGCGGACAGCTGTCTATAATACTGTCAGTTGATGAAATTTTTTCAAGTGACATGCATCCAGGGATCTAAAGGGATAAGACAATGGGCGATTAAATTATGTACATCCCCAATTATGATTTACAAAATTGCCCCTTATGTAGACTACAATTAGTGGTTGAAAAGTTTGAACACTGAACAAATATAAAATTGAAAGGTCTCCAAAGTTGTTAGGCTAATGAATAAGAAAACGTTAAGACTTTGGGGACTAGTGCAATAAACAGCCCATTGTCCCCTCTCTCTGAGATAAATGGACAATGGACCGTTTATTACACTAGTCCCCAAAGTTTTATGATAACGTTTTCTTATTCGTTGTCTTAACAACTTTGGGGACTTTAGTGAATTTTGATTGTTTTTTTTATTAAGGGATCTAAAGGGATAAGACAATAGCCGGTAATTTGACATACATCCCCAATGATGATACACAAAATTACCCTTTTCTGTAGATTACAATTAATGGTTGAAACGTTTAGACACCTAACTTAATGAACCACCCAATCAAAATTTATTAAAAATCTCCAAAGTTGTCAAGCTAAGGAAAAAGAAAACTTTGGGGACTAGTGTAATAAACAGCCCAATGTCCCCTCACTCCCTGGGCAAACATGCAGAGACATTTAAACTAAACAGATGTCATTCTAACCCTTTGAGTCAGACTTGGCCGTTTTTGAGATTTTATTGGACATACAAACGTACACATTTTAAAATATAGGATATATTTTAGGGAGGGAGGGGACAATGGGATGTTTATTACACTAGTCCCCAAAGTTTTATAATAAACGTTTTCTTGATTTTGATTGTTTGGTTCATTTAGTTGAATGTCCAATAATTATAATCTACAAAAGGGGTAACTTTGTGTATCTTCATTGGGGAAGTATATCAATTTATCGGCCATTGTCTTATCCCTTTAGAAGTTTAGATCCATGGTTTGTTAAACTTTTTTGCAGCAAATATTTGTCTCGTCCAAAAAGGGTTAAACTGTCAATTGACAAGAATTAGTTTACTTACTTACAATGTGGCTTTTTAGAAGCGAAGCTACCCTAAAATTAACAAGTCATGGATATACGTCAGTCACAAGAATTTCATGTTCTCTAATAATGTTAAACTTGCAGCTGGCTAAAATAACAAATTCCCCTTTTCACCATTCTTTACCCCATCCCCCCTCCCCTCCTACTGGATGAACAAACTGACCAATATGTTGCTACGCTTTTCAAAGCATACCTAACTATTATAGGAATTGCCATGCAAAGTTTTAAAGCCGATAGAACAATACTAACATACTTAAATTTACAGATGTATTGACCGACCCTAATTGAAGAAAAGGCTTAGCTTTTAAAAATATTTCAATTAATCGTTTGATTAAAAGATATACTGTTTTTGTGCAGTTTCCCAGGTGCAGGACTTAAAAAGCTAGTTTTCAAACCCCTATCTGTTTAAAATATATTTATCTATCTTTTGATTTTTCTTTCTGTATATCTCTTTATATATCTGTCTATCTACATATCTATCAGTCTATCTGTTGGATCGATTTATTATTTGTCGATCTATTTAATTATCTGTCTATCTATCTATTTATCTATCTGCCTTTCTGTCTGTTTATATATCTAATTATCTATCTATCTATCCATCTTATTTTCTATCTATCTATCGACATATCATGCAACCTGCCTGTATGTTATAAATGTCTGATCATTATGATCCAAAAATTTTAGATTTTTTTTCTACACTAGCGGCTAGATAAAAAATAAATAGCCTAAAACCACCCAGAAATCCATAAAAGCGTTCTTAAAATGCAGACATTATTCTGTTCAGTAGTTATTGAAATCTTCAGCTACATTAGTTTTTTTCTACACTAACTAATGCGCTTTGAAAGACTTAGGAAAGAAGGAAAATTGCATAAACTTTAGACTTAGATATAAAAATAAATAGCCTAAAACCACCTATAAAGGCGTTCATAAAATGTAGACATTATTCAGTTCAGTAGTTATTGAAATCTTATGTTACATACAAATAAACTTATAAAGAGTGAGCAAAAAAAAAGATTTTTAAAATTAAAATTGCGGGGCTTGAGATAATGGTGGAAAAAGGTATGCATATCAATAGAACCTCTATTAACTCTATTTTTTTTTAAACTATAAGAACCAGCTTTGAATAGTTTAGCAGCTACTTGTTAAAACTTCCCAACTGACATGAAACTTGACTCGTGTGTAAATCATTAAAGGTTAAAGAAGTTTTTACATGTAGCTCATAAATTATGCCTAGCACTGGAATGGTTTTTATATTTCTAAAAATAGAGTTCATAGCCATTAACACAAGCCGTGCAATTTGAATTTTAAAAATCTATGCATTTTTTTTGCTCACCCTTCATAATCCTTATACAAAAGTAACAGGATGAAGGGTAGCTTCTTATAGGTCCCGGGAAGGTTTATAACTATTTTGGGGGAGGGTACCACCACCCTTCCAAGAGAAATCACAATAAAATCGAAAAAAAATTGAAATATTCCCACCGCATAGTGTCGCTAGCGTAGTGGCGCTGCGTAGAGACATGAATTTAACAGCTGATTGACCATAGACAAATTATTTCTTAAATTAGATATTTAAAATTAAAAAAAATAAATTTAAATGCCGCTAGTAAGAAAAAAAATAAAAAAAATGAGACGAGATGGCCCACTTTAAAATAATAGGATTTCACTTAATTCTTCAGGTCAAAATGTCAGGAAATATTTCAACACTTGACAAAGATTTAATCTAGAGTGTAAACATAGCAGCTAAGAAATACAAATCCGCTTACATTCCGCTGGATTAGAACCGGTTGTCAGTCATACTATCTGCGGATAATGTCCCCGGAAAGCTGTCTATAATACAAAGAAAAAGATTTGCTGCTATGTCAGGCACTTGTAGAGAGAGAGAGAGAGACGGAGAGAGAGAGAGAGAGAGAGAGAGGGGGGAGGGAGGGAGAGAGGGAGAGAAAGAGAGAGAGAGAGAGATAGAGAGAGAGAGAGAGGGAGGGAGGGAGGGAGGAGAGAGAGAGAGAGAGAGAGAGAGAGAGAGAGAGAGAGAGAGAGAGAGAGAGAGAGAGAGAGAGGGACAATGGGCTGTTTATTACACTAGTCCCTAAAGTTTTATGATAACGTTTTCTTATTCGTTGGCTTAACAACTTACTTTGTGGAAGAGTGAATTTTTGATTCATTAAGTTGTGTATTCAAACGTTTTAATGTACAGAATTGGTAATTTGTGTATCATCATTGGGAATGTACATCAATTTATTGGTCATTGAGGCACAGAAGCACTTGACTATTCATGTAAATAGGGGTTATACCTTGACTTATAAATTTGTTCAACTTCCATGCATGGTTAAGGACTTTAAGGCAAAGGTTGGATAATCAAAGAGTTTGTTGTCTGTTTCTGGTACCTGTCCTCTAGAGGTTATCGAGGTTCCAAAATAAGGCCTTATCCTATCATTTAAAGTTGTAGAAAAGGATCTTGCTAACCGCCAAACCAATATGGTTCTCCTTTACAGTGTAGCTTCTTATGGGTCCAGGGAAGGTTTTTAACTAGTTTTGTGGAGGGTAACCCCACCGTTTAAATAAAAAATGACACCACCCCTCGAAAAAAAAGTTTTATTTTTACTTTTTTTTTGAAAACTCAAATTGAAAATGGGGAGGGGATTGACTTTCCCTCTTCCACCTTAAGTGCCCCTAGAGGCTTTTAAGGGCAAAGCCGCTAGTTGAAAATAAAAAGACTTTACTTTACTTTCTTTGAGACAATTTAGAGATCTATTAAAATATTTTGAATTCTTTCTAATTAAAAGGATAAAAGACAACTAACAGATTTGCAAATAGACTATCTATCTATTTCTTAATCTGTCAGTCTATTTATTTATCTATCTGTCAATCTATCTATCTATCTATTTCTTAATCTGTCAGTCTATCTATCTATCTATCCATCTAACTATCTATCTATCTTACTATCTATCTATCTTTCTATCTTTCTATCTATCTATCTAACTATCGATCTATCAACCTATCTATATTAAAATCGTTCAATCTATCTATCTTTCTTAATCTGTCAGTCTATCTGTACCAAAAAAAACTTAAGGTAGCTAGAAAACTTAAGGTACCAAGAATAACTATCTAATAACTCTTTTATTTAGATGGAGAGAATGGTGCGGAATGAAGCCTATGACAACCTGGGATGATCTCCACGGAGTTATGGCTAATAAATCTATCAAGGTAGGTTATCTATCTATCTATCTATCTATCTATCTATCTATCTATCTATCTATCTATCTATCTATCTATCTATCTATCTATTTATCTATTTATATATCTATCTATCTATCTATCTATCTATCTATCTATCTATCCTAGGCCTACGCAGACGAGTACGCCACCCCCGAGGACATTGACCTGTGGACGGCCGGAGTGACCGAACAACCGTTGCCCGGCTCCATGGTCGGTCCAACCTTTGCCTGCATCATCGGCAAACAGTTCCACAATTTCAGGTATGAGTATAAATCTTTGTGTACCAGTTTAAAACTTTGGGTACCAGTATAAAACTTTGGGTACTAGTTTAAAACTTTGGGTAAATACCATCTACAGGTAAAAATCCGCTGGATTAGATAAATATATAAAACTTGGTGATCTAATGGGATAAGATTCAAATAATGGATTTATTTATTACTTGGACCTTACACCAGATTTTCATGTTCTCTAATAAAGTGATACTTGAAGCTGGCCAGGTCCTCAAAGTTTTATAATACCGTTTTCTTATACATTTGCATAACAACTTTGGGGACTCTAGTGAATTTTGATTGGTTGGCTCATGAAATTGAGTGTTTAATCTTCAGACAGGGTAATTTTGTTCATCATCTTTAGGGATGTACATCAATTTATCAGCCATTGTCTTATCCCTTTAGATCCCTGATTCTACATCCATCTACATTGTTAGTGTCCAAACTTTTCAACAAATATTTTAGGTATGGGGACAGATTCTGGTATGAGAACGGTGGCTGGCCCAGCAGCTTCACCCTGGAGCAGCTGAATGAGATCAGACACGTCAAGCTGTCAAGAATCTTGTGTGACAACTCTGATGATCTGGAAAATGTCCAGGTATCTATCTATCTATCTATCTGTCTGTCTGTCTGTTTGTCTGTGTGTTTGTCTGTCTGTGTATAAGTCTGTGTGTTTGTCTGTCTGTCTGTGTGCGTGTCAGTCCGTCTGTTAAGCTGTAAAGAATCTTGTGTGATAACTCTGACGATCTGGAAAATGTCCAGGTATCTATCTATCTATCTGTCTTTCTGTCTGTCCATATATATATCTGTCTTTATGTCTGTCTGTCTGTCTTTCTGTCTGTATGTCTGTCTGTCTGTCTGTCTGTCTGTAAAGCTGTCCAGGATCTTGTGCAACAATTTTCTGATGATCTGGAAAATGTGCAGGTAATCCTATCTGTCTGTATGTCAGTCTGTCTGTCTGTGTGTTTGTCTGTCTGTCCGTGTGTTTGTCTGTCTGTGTATTTGTCTGTCTGTTTGTCTGTCTTTCTGTCTGTGCGTGTGTCTGTCTGTCTGTAAAGCTGTACAGGATTTTGTGCAACAACTCTGATGATCTGTAAAATATCCAGTTATCTATCTATTTATCTATATGTCTGTCTGTTTGTTTGTTTGTCTGTCTGTCTGTCTGTATATCTATCTATCTAACTGTCTGTCTATCTATATGTTTGCCTGTCTGTTTGACTATCTGTTTGGCTGTTTTTCTGTCTGTCATTCAGTTTGTCTGTCTGTTTGAGTGTCTGTTTGTCATTCTGTCTATCTATCTATCAATCTATCTATCTATCCAGGTGTACGCTATGGTGCTGCCTGACCACGAGATCAACCCACGTATCCCGTGCAAGTCCGGCGTCCTGCCCAGGATAGACCTGTCCAAGTGGAAGGATGCCACCTACCACCCTCCCCCATCCTCCTTCCATGGATTCGGAAAATAGAAGACCCCTAATATGCTACCTTGGAGCACTCCATTCTAAAACATAATAGGACCTAATATGCTACCTTGGGGCACCCCATTAAAAAACACCAGAGGGCCCAATTTGCTACCTTGGAGCACTCCATTATAGAAACATTATAGGACCTAATATGGTACCTTGGAGCACTACAATTATAGAAACATTATAGGACCTAATATGCTACCTTGGAGCACTACAATTATAGAAACATTATAGGACCTAATATGCTACCTTACATAATAGGACAATTGTCTGTAATTTTATAACTCTTGCTATGTTTTTAAGAATGGAAACTTTTAATTTTAAACAACATTTTGGATATTATCATAGATATCATAGAATATGAAGTAATAGAATAGAAAAGCCTAATTTTTCTTCTGAATCTTATTATTCTATGATTTTATAGTCAGACATTGAAAGGAGGGTGGAAACCGCCCAAAATACCCCCATATTAATAGCCATTTTTGTATTTATAGAAAAATAATTATTAAAAAAATACTTTTTTATTAAGTTTTTTATATTTATATTGTTTTATACTGTTTCATTTAATTTTCAATTTTATTGTTTTTTTTTGTAAAAAAAATATAATGTTATTTTTTAACAAATTATTAGGGCATTTATTTTTGAGTTTTTTTTAAATAACATTATTATAACAACCTAGTCATTTATTATTTATTTATTTATTTTTATTTAACATAATGTACCTAAAGTTATGATTTAAATTTATTTTGATTTTTAGAGAAAATAAATTTAGATACTTAGATGTAAAATGTATGTAGTTTTGTTAAAAAAAAGAACTTAGCTAATAAATTATTTAATTTAGAATTTTTTGGAAGCAAAGCTACTCTATATTTCACTTTGTCTGTCCGTCAGTAAGTCTGTAACGCTATGGGGAAAGCGTGGTTTTCTCGGCTTTTATTAAAGATAGACAGCTGAAATTTTTTGTGAAAACTCCTATGACACATACTCATCTAATCTATACATTGTATTGTCCGTCTGTCTGTTAATTGGGGTGCCAGATTGATTCCTAGATTTTCACTTGTTCTTATTATCTTAATGCTTCAAAAGACCATTAAACATTTTGAAAAGGTTTTGTCATAGTGTCTCAAAAATCAGCCATGTGACATCATAAACATGAGGAGAAGTGGGAAACCCCTAAAAAAAGATGGATAATTCCTCATTTTTATGACGTCACATGGCTGATTTTCAGATACTTTGTGCCGCTACTTGTTTTTGTGAAAATCCTCTAAAATCATTAAAAAATCTAAAAATATCAAATAAATCTTATGTTAATAAGCCTTCGATGCCTTTAAATCCTTTTTTTTATAAGGAACATGTCCTAACTATTGTGATTTTTTTAACCCATTAGTGACAAGCTCCCAAAGTTAAAAGTTTTGATTCAACGGGGTTCAACAAAATAGATTTTTCAATAATTACTCAACAGAATTTAAAAAGTAAGGTGTCAAATTAAAGATTTTACTGTTTTTGTTTATAATGGCAATTTTCTTCTTTTTTTGTTTTGTTTTAGTACCTTAAAACAAGCATAATTTATTTAAATTTAAATTACTTCAAAAATAATTAATTGCATATCTAAATTCTAAGGATCATTTTTTATCTACTACTTACTAAAAACGCGGACTACTCCAGCAGCAACTCTGTAGTTGTACAATATGATTATCTGATTTTTTGAATTTTTAGACTTAGAAATTAATGTTCTAATTAATGGAGAAAGTCGCTCAATGTGACGTCATAAAAATGGGGGGAGATGAGAGGAAAAGTGGAGAAGAAACCCCCTGAACAAGGGATGGATAATCACTCATTTTTATGACGTCACATGTCTGATTGTTCAGCAACTTTCTCCATTAACCCATTAGTGACGAACCGGGTATTAAAACCCGGTTCCGACAATTGAAAAAAAAACGGTTTCCAGTCTTCAAATTTCATCATTCTTTTGTGAGCCTCCTCTTTACTCCGTTCTTTATCTATTGTCCCCAGAGAGAAGTCTCAGATATGGATCTATGATATGGATAATATGGATCAACCACGAAAAAAAATGGTGCTTTAGAAAAACGTTAATAACTTTTTTGTTTTTATAGTTAAGTTGCTGATTTTTTTTGTAAAATCATATGTTTATTGACAAGTACATCTATTTGTGAATACGTTTTATTCAAATTATTATTTTTCATATAATTTTTTTATCATTTTTTTACGCCCTATTAGGACCCGGTTCGGCATGGCCATAAATACCCAACAGTTTTAAAACCCGGCTCGGTTTTGGTTTTATTACCCGGTTTAAATTTTCAACTATTAAATATTTTTTTATGATTTATTATTCTTGAGCCACCCTAATCAGTATACCCTAGTAATCTCTATATGTGTCCTCCAATAGTTTTATGCTCTTTTTCTGATATGTATCATCCAATTTTTATATGTTCTTTTTTGTGTATGTCAGGTTTTAAAACTTCGACTTCGGCGGAAACACTAAATTTGAAATAAATCGCTTCGTATATTACTTGTAGCCCTATAGATTACATGAGGTTGTGTAGTTTTCAATTACGGATCGTATCAAAGTTCTAAAAAGTGTTCATCTCACTTTGGGCGTTCAAAAATTACATTTTTCATTTTTTTGTCAAAATAACCAGGTATTTAGGAAAAACGGCTTTTAATGCCGGCAGAAAACCACCCAAAACAGGTTTAAATACCAGTTGTGCATTTATGACCATGCCGAACCGGTTTTTTTTGCAGCTTTCCTGTGCACGCCACTAGAGCAAAACCAAAAAATTGGAATTCCGTTTTGACCATTATAAAGCTTCCCTGAAATTTTCAGCTCGCTCGGCCCATAAAAGTGGCGCTCAGCACTAATGGGTTAACTAACCATATAAAGAAACAACTAAAGAGGGTTAACCCTTTACAGTCAGGCCCCTTGCCGCACCTTAATCGGTTGGGGGGGGGGGGGGGGGCGTTCAACGGCCCCCCTTATTATTTCAGTTCCTATTAGATCTAGAGGGCAAAATTTTTTTGTGCAAGTCCCCTGTTTAACCCATTAGTGCCGAGCGCCACTTTTATGGGCCGATCGAGCTGAAAGTTTCAGGGAAGCTTTATAATGGTCAAAACGGAATTCGTATTTTTTTGTTTTGCTCTAGTGGCGTGCACAGGAAAGTTGCAAAAAAAAACGGTTCGGCTCGGCCATAAATACCAACCAGGCATTATTACCCGTTTTGGGCGGTTTCCGCCGGCGTTAAAACCCGGTTTTGCAGTAAAAACCCGGTTATTTCGACCAAAAATCGAAAAATGTAATTTTTGAACGCCAAAAGTGAGATGAACACTTTTTAGAACTTTATTACGATCCAAAATTGAAAACTACACAACCTCATGTAATCTATAGAGCTACAAGTATAATACGAAGCGAATTATTTCAAATTTAGTGTTTCGGCTATAGGTGCCGCCGTTTTCGGGTAAAAAAAACCCGTTGCTCGAAGTTTTAAAAGACACACACTACAAAAAAAGAAACATATAAAATTTGGGTGTTACATACCAGAAAACGAGAATAAAACTATTGGGTGACACCTACAGAGATTACTAGGGTTATTAGGGTGGCTCAAACCCTTACTAATGACGTAAACTGTTATTTTTATTGGTTGAAAAGTTAAAACCGGGTAATAAAAACCGAAACCGAGCCGGGTTTTAAAACTGTTGGGTATTTATGGCCAAGCCGAACCGGGTCATAATAGGGCATAAAAAAACGATAAAAAAATCATATAAAAAATAATAATTTGAATAAAACGAATTCACAAATAGATGTACTTGTCAATAAACATTAGATTTCACAAAAAAATCAGCGACTTTACTATAAAAACAAAAAAGTTAGAAGGGGTATTTTGAATTTTCATGATTTTCAAATTTTGTTGAGCTATACTGGCAAACGGAAGTAAGCTAAACTGCCTGCTCCAGGGGGAAATGAAAGCCAGGGTAGTAGAGGGGGGATTCATACTGAGAATGATGCAATTATGAAGCCGGAAACCGTTTTTTTTCCATTTTTCGGAACCGGGTTTTTATGCCCGGTTTGGCACTAATGGGTTAATAATGAATTTCTGACCTTTTATAAGTCTAAGTTGTTTTTAGGTCTTTTTTTAGAAAATGTAAATTTTACATTAGAAATATCAAAATATAAATTGCAGCGGCCGCAGCTGTACTTGGCAGCTGCCAGCCGCCGCAGTTGGCTGTCGGCGGGAAAACGGAGGCAGATCTTTATGAAAATTTAATATGTTATGTAGACATGTAAGAATAGCTTTAAAATTTGAAGTCTCTAAGTCAAAATTAAGGCCACAGGAGCCTTTTAAAGATTTCTGGAGACCTGGAGGATCAGGACCTGCAGGATTGTACCTGGAACCTGAAAGTGACTTGAACACCTGTATTTCATATAAGGATGTACTACTAGAGGATTTTTTAGTATTTTGATATGATAAAATGCTTTGTTTTAGTCAAAAAAATATTTTTGCTCTTTACCTGGATGACCCTGCCAGGTTTGCTGGCATCCTGTGCCCGCCAGGATGGAGATATTCAAAAAATTCCAACTCTCAGTTATGTGTCATACCCATACTTAAAAAGTCAAGCAGTTTGGGCTCTTTATCTTTCACACACAGAAAATGAGATAGAAAAAACCGGATGGGGGAGCGTTCAACGCCCCCCCCCCCCCAACCATTGAGGGTTAATATATTTCTGTTTTTTTAATTGTTTAGTAGCATTGCTACTGTGTAATTGGGGAAATGCAATTTTCTCAATTTTGTCTGTCAGTCAAACATAAAAAAAAAACATTTAAAAAATCTTTTATTAATATATCAGAAAGGTTTCGTGATTTCTTAAAATTAAAGCACATTTATCAACTGAACATATTCTCTATAATTCATTTTGTCAGTTTGTCCTTCCATATATTTTTAGTGCTTCACAATTTAGTGACACTCTACAAGAGTTATTGTTCATTTGTAATTCCTTCTGATTTTAGAACTTTATAGATGTTGTCATCCTTGTTTTAACTTACTTTTAGAAAAGGTTCAGTTGGACATAACCAATACTTCTCTATTCCCTAAACAAAAAATTTGGTATATCTATAATACAAAGTAGAATGATGTCTGTCTGTGTGTCCATCTGTCTGAAGCTTATAATCTCAGTTCCCACAGAACTGATTTGGTTCTACTCTTCAGGGATTATACCTACTAGTCCTATGATGGTTTTAAGCTATTTTCTTGGGGGTGAGTCATCCCCAACCCCAACACCCCCCAAAAAAAAAAAAAAAAAAGTTTTATCAAATCCCTTGGGGAAAAGCCCCTAGAGGCTATGGGCGAAACCGCTAGTTAACTATAAGAAACAACTAAAGAACGAGGGTTAATATATATTTATGTTCTTTTAATTTTTTTAGTAGCCAAGCTACTCTATAATTGTTTGTTCAAGTTAAAACTTTGGAGAATTTAATTGAATTATGATTGCTTGGATCATTTATAGTTGAATGTCCAAACTTTTCAACCACTAATTGTAATCTACAAAGGGGGAAATTTTCTATATAATTAAGGGATAAGACAATGGTTGATGAATTGATAAACAAATATTTCAGAAAGGTTTAGTGATTTTAAATATATAAATTACCATATTCTATCTATCGATCTTTCTATCTTTCTATTTATCGATCTATCTGTCTAATATTAATCCTAAAATTTAAGAATGGTTTAGTGGTTAAATTTTTTTTTAATATATTTCTAAAATATATATATATCTACCTATCTCTTCGTTAATATACCTAGTTTCAGAAAGGTTTAGTGATTTTTAATATACAATACTATAATATATCTATCTCTATAATCTTAAAGAACCTCTACAAATGGACAATTCTCAATAAAAAATGATGGTTTTTTAGTCATTTTGAAGGCTAGTAACGAGATATTTTGAAACAGACAAAAGTTCCTATTATACTCATCAAGGCCTTTCCTGGAAGTACCATGAAGCCATGGTTCTGATTCAATAAATTTTTACTCTCATTTACAAATAGCTATACAATTGTATGTCTGGTTGTTGGTAAAAGGTTGGTAAATATAGGGTAAGGAAGAAAAATATGACTTTGACTGACTTATAGTTGGAAATTCATTATTAAACTTGGAAAATGCACAAAAATATTTAGCACTTTAGCACTAAAAGGAACTGAGATAATAAGAGGTTAGAACTTGAATGTCGTCTTTGCATATTTTTATTAATGAAATACGTTTTTAAGTGCTGGTGTTCTACAACTCTTTGTCTAATTCTGCCCTACTGTATATCTGTCCATCTGTCTGTCCATAACTCTGTTCATTTGTCTATCTGTCAGTCCATCTGTTTCTCCCTCCACATGACTGTCTGTCTGTTCTTCTGACCAAACTTAAAATGCATTCAGCTACAAAACGCCAATAGAACCATAATTGAAAGCTCCATAATTATACACAAATGATACACAAATTACCCATTATGTAGATTATATTTAGTGTTTGAAACATTTTGACACTAAACTATATGATCCAACCAGTAAAAAGTCACCAAGGTTGTAAAGCCAATGAATAACAAAACTTTACTAAAAATACTTTGAGGACTAGTGTAATAGATGAATGGATACGCCTTAATTCTATCATATTATGTTTTTGTCTTATTTTGATTTCAATTATGTGTTGTAAAATAATATTTATTTAATTTTTAGAGGTTTAGTGATTTTAATTGTTAATTTTACTCAGATTTAATGTAATAATATTTTAACCATTTTATGAAATAACAAAGTTCATGAAGTTAAAGGGGCTTTTTAAAATATTTTTTGAAATAAAAAGGAAGCAGAAAACTTTCTATAACATGAACAGAATAATAAAAAAGTAGACTCATTACAGACATACAAAGTTAAAAGTTAAAGATATTTAAAGCATTGAATGCTAATAATTTTATTGGTTATATATCAAGGACAATTAATCCATTATAATAAATGTTTATAATCAAAAAGTTTAGAGTATCCAAATCTAGAATTTTTTTAAAAATATTGCTTTAGATTAAACTTGAATAAAAAAATCACTTTTTACAAATTTATAAGAAAAAAATTTATAGATTTGAATTGATACAAATTAACAAAATATAAACTTACAAACTAAATTAATATGTTATATGATTATTATATCTGTAAATAACTAGCTATATAATGTTTAGATAAAAAAAATTGCAAATAAATAACAGGAATTTTTATAAAATTTGTTTCAAAAGTAATACAATTACACAGGAGTCTAAAGATCTGTGGAAATAAGGGGAAAAATTAAATTATCCTGGCAATTGGATAGGTTTTTTATATAAAAAATAAGATAAGTATTAGAAAATATTTTAATAGCCAGGTTTTAGTATAAAAAAATGCAAATTCATGTAAAGGAGATTTGGATAGAAACAGCAAACTTAAAACTAAAGATGTTGTGCTGGTTTTAATTTTATTTGCAATATTTTTTTAAAAATCAGCATGAGTATATATAATAATTTATGAAATATAGTAAAACACAACATGTTACTGTTGAATATATACGATACAAACTTTTTTTAATTAGTATGTTCAAAAAAATCTTCCAAATATTTGTAAAAATCCTGTAAATTTAAATTTATTTAAACTTTAGTTTTACATTGACAACTGATGAGTGCAAACATCCACAAAACAATTTTGTAATGTCTGAATAAATATGTAAAATTCATATTTTGTTTGTGAGTTAACCTCTTAAATGATACAAAATATATATTCAACAGATAATAAATCAAACTGGCAGAATCTTGAAAGTACAAACATTATTGATTTAATTGAAAGTATTTTATTTTGCTTTTTAAATATCTTATGTTTCTAATACCCACAAATCTAGATTATTTTGTTAGTAGACTGGACCAAATTATATCTTTAATATCAAATTCTTATAAATTAGTCAAAATTCATGCCAATTTGCTTCAAATACCATGTTTAGTAGACACTCAGTCCCTTAATGTAATTAAGATATTCAACAAGACATAAAAGACCAATTAGTCAGTAAACTAGATTATTATCTTTAATAAATCCTTATAATAAAGTAAAAGGATGTTTATATATTTGTTTGTTTGTCTGTGTGTCTGTCTATAAGAATATTGTAATGGTTTCTTTTAAGATATTTTGATCTTTTATTGTCTCTTAATTTGAAATGATTGAGGACACAAAGAAAAATTTCTTTTCAAAATCAAACTTGAAGTAGCAAAAATGGATCATATTCTACATTTTATAAATTGTTTATTTGATAACTCCTTTCAGATACAATTATTGTTTTTTCATCTAAAATATTAAAAATGATAACCAATATTCAAATCATTTCTCGGATGGTGGTTTAGTTTGATCTTTATGAAAATTTTTGTCAAGCAATGTATTATATCCCATTTCCTAAGATTATGTACAATCATAAGATTAAAACCATTTTTTTATGGACCAAGATGCTGAAAGCATAGAATAAAAAATCTGGTTTTAATCTTATGATTGAACATTTTATATCTGCAGAAAGCTGTTTATAATATGATGCTAGAAATAACTATCATTACATTAAGGGAGAAGGTTTGTAACTGGATATAAATTGAGTAAATAGTAATATATATAGTTAATAAAAAAATATGGGGTCATGTGAAGGAAACACAGGTGCAAGTTTTGTCATATTTTCACAGTAGGTTTTAAAAGGTTATTTTAGGTTAGGTTATGTTAATTTAGGTGATTGTCCAGCAGGTTAAGAGCCCACCACAGGGGCTAGAAAGAGCAGAAAAGCTTCTGTGAAAATATGACGAAACCTTCTACTTTGTTTACTTCACATGACACTAAAATATGTTCTGTGAAGGATCTTTATCTGCTGCCGTTGTCAATTCTGAAGTATTAACATTGAATATTATAAGAAAATAACAAATAAATCAACAACAACAAAAAAAGATTTGCTGGGCTGAACTTATTCATAGATTTAAATATTCTACAACAGAAAATTAATAAAAAAAAAGGCTGTTGGAATTTGGTACATTATTCTTAGTTTAATTAAAGTATGGAATTTCAGCTTGAATGATTAAAGAGAATATCCATCTTTAAGGTTTTTTTCTTGCTAATTGCATATGTCAAATTTATGTCATGATTTACCTACTTTTATTGTTGTTCAGTTACTCAATATCAATTCATCTCTTAGCTCCTGAAATATTCATTACATGTTTAAATAAAATAAAATAACAGGATTTAGAAATTTATAATTCTGTTAGCGGTCATTGTGACCAATTAAAGTTACCAAAGATTCACAAAATTATTAATAAATCTTGGTTCATAGAGAATAGAATTATAGAAGAATTTAGTACAAAAAAAAGATTGTCGATGTCAATCTTAAAATTTGTAGCCTCAACACTCGACTCTTTATTTTTTTATCTGTCTGTCTGATTGTCTGGCCCTCTAAAAATTAAGAAACCACATTATTCTTTATCTACCAGGAGCCAATTTATAGGTACAAAAGGGACCTACAGATAAGGGCTGCTTGATAATATGGGTAAGGAAGCAAGCCAGAACTATAAAAAAGGGAACTCCACATACACATTCAGCACTCTAGCTCAACTGTAAGATGGTCAACCCTCTCTTTATCCACAAACCAATGAGAACTCATTTAGGGTTCAGTGTATTAGAGCGAAAACAGAAAATGAGAAAGAAAACATGTTTCCTGCAACAGCTGAGGCTTAAACAAGAATAGGACTTACCATTTTCTCTGAGTACTTTTGCAGTTTCAGTATGCCCTCCACGAAATGCCACATCAAGTGCTGTTAAACCTAGACACATTAATTTCTATAATAAACATTTTAGAGTCACAACTAAATATTTAGCCAAAAATAGTTGGGACAGAAAAGACAAATTGTAAACAGATATATACAGGGTGGGAGGGTAATAGTGGAAAATTCCATGTAGCTTCTTTGTTTAGAAGATAAAAGAAAGCATTGAACATCCTATTATGTAATATAGGAATTCAAGTCAATTTCAGGTTCTCATATCCTCCAGGTCATAGCTCATGTGAACTTAATTTTTTACTTAAGGACATTAAATTTTAAACTTTAGCATTAGTTCACATAACATTTTAAATTTCCCTGCTTACCAACAATTGCTGCAGCTGGACCTGCCAAGTACAGCTGATGCTTCCAAAAATTTTGTTTAGAGAATTCTAATATGGTTCTTTTAGCTTCAAAAATAAAAAAAATACAGCCATTTAAATTTTTCAAAGTTACAAAGCACCTAAAACCCAGGAACTGCTATTCAGCCAATTAATTCCATTTGAAATTGCCAAAAGTTAAGAAAGTATTTTGTTGGCATTTAGGTGTAAAAATTGTTTTTTATCTAACGGAAGGGGAGGGAAAAAAAGGGGAGAAAAATGTGAAGGGGTTGTAGAAAAATTGTCACTCAGAATTGTTTGTCATAATCACATTCACTTTTCCTTGCCTAAAACTAATGGTTGTTAAATACAAGGGCAAAGAAAGCAAAATATGAAACAGGAGACATCCACAAAATGTTTTAGCTCTAATAGGAGCTAAGAGGGGTGTTGACCCTAATCCAGTAGTTACAACTATAATAAATTAAGGAACTAACCATATATATCCTGTTTATTGACATCAGCTCCATTTCCTAGAAGAATCTTCACAATATTATTGTATCCTTTCCATGCTGCAAGTATAAGACTGGTTTTTCCTAGATGAACATACATTTGTCTAATCTATAAACATTATATAAAATAAAAGTATTGTGTAGCTAACAATTGTTTTAATAAAGAATTAAAAGGTAGATGGTTAGATACATATAAAATAAATTAAGAAACTAACCATATATATCGTGTTTATTGACATCAGCTCCATTTTCTATTAGAATCTTCACTATTTCAGTGTGTCCTCTGTATGCTGCATTTATAAGACTGGTACTTCCTATATAAACATACATTTGTCTAATATATAAGAATATTATGCAATAAAAGTATTGTGTAGCTAACCATTATTCTCCTATGAATAGTCATCAACCCCATGTTCTTATAAATAATTAACAGGTAGATGGATAGATACATTTAAAATAAATTGTTTAACTAACCATAAATGTTCTGTATATTGACATCAGCTCCATTTCCTAGAAGAATCTTCACTATTTCAGTGTGTCCTGCCTTTGATGCATACAAAATACTGGTCATTCCTAGAAGAACATACATTTGTCATATATATAAAAATATTATAAAATAAAAGTATTGTGTAGCTAACCATTATTTTCCTTTAAATAGTCACCATCTTTATGTTCTCAAAAAGAATTAAAAGGTAGATGGAGAGATACAATTACAATAAATTGTGTAACTAACCATCATTATTCTGTATATTGACATCAGCTTCATTTTCCAGAAGAATATTCACAATATCAGTGTGGCCTTTCCATGCTGCCCACATGAGACTGGTACTTCCTAGATGAACATACATATGTCTAATACATAAGAATATTATACAATAAAAGTATTGTGCAGGTAACAATTATTCTCCTATGAATAGTTATCAGCACCATGTTTTAATAAAGAATTAGAGGGTAAATGGTAAATGTTCAATTTGGTCAATTTGGAGCAATATTAGAGAGATTTATATGAAGATACTTGTAATTTACCCTAAAATAACTAATTTTATGTTTCAACTTTTTGCTGTATAAAAGATGATTTTACAGCAATACTTTGAAATAAGATATCTCAAAAAGTATTAGATCTAGAAAAATGTTAGAGACCTTTTTAGAAAGCTCCAATATTTGTAATTTCAACTGTAATGTGAGCGAATTTGCATGATAAACATGAAAGACAAAATAAGACAATAAAGGTGGTTAGGTAAAGGTAGTTCAACCCCCCCCCCCCTTAACCATTAGGGGCTACGGGTCAATAGTAGAAAAACGTTATACATACTGTAAGAATTGTCATAAACTCTAGTTTTGGGAAATATTTTTGTGCTATTTGTAGTTTAGGTACTTAAAAAATGTGAGAGAGGTTGAAAAGTTTTAAGTAAGTTGGAGCATTTTTAAGAATTAACCATGTAATATTTTTTTAGATATAAAACTAGAAAATAAGATACTAATATTCAACTTCTATCAGTGGGTAAGTTGGGTAAATTAACTAACCATTTTTAGTTTTAGCTTTTATTTCAAAGTTTGCATTTAATTTTTTAGTTACTTCAACATACTTCAGACATTTACCCAATCCACTCCCCTAACTACTGATATTCTAAAATTCAATTAAAAATAAGGAGGTTGGACAAAAATCTTGTTTATTATTCTGCAGAGGAGTCCTATAACTACAGGGCATACAACTGTGGTGCCCTAACCATGCAGGGCTAACAAATAAAAAACTAACCTAACAACAGACCTATCATAATTATAAAAACTATCTCAAAACTAATTCCCTCTCTTATATTCAATTACATAAAAATGGGTGGATTAAGTGGTCCAAGAGGCAATTTTGGAAAACTACTGAAATTCAATTCTTTGATATTTGATATCAACTAGTTCTAGAGTAATATGTTTTGGTATTTTAATTAAATGTAAAGACTGAGTTAGAGAAAGATATTGATGTAGGATGGTTTGACCAGTCAGTTAGTTTACTTACACTAATATGTGTCTTAATAACTTATGGACAAAAGAATGGACATGCAGATACAGATATTAGAGATATAATAAGTAATTTACCTTTTTTATCCTTTAAATTCACATCAGCACCATTGGATATATAATCCTTTACTTTCTCCAATAGTCCTGCCTCGGATGCATCAAGAAGAAGATTGCCAAGATTAATTATTTTTTCATTCAATTCTAAATATTTATAAATAAGAACATAAATCAAAAATATTGTTCATTATTTTAGGATAAGTTAAGTTATAGAAAGATCTCATTATTATCCCCTTTGGATTTTTTTTCAATTAGGAATATCATGGTAACAACCACCTCCACCCCTACCCCCCCCCCCCTCCCACCTCCCCCCAAAAAACTATTATTCTGGCGCTCATTATAAAAAATTAGATTTATCGTAAAAAATGTATAAAAAATTATGTAAATAATATTTTTGGTACCAAAAAAGACAGATATAATTTGCACTGTTAACCTGTTATAATGTTCTTGTATTCCTCATACTTCTCCTGAAATAATTAAGATGGTTTATAATATTTCTTTTCTTCGGTATTTAGTAGGAATATGATAAATCAAAACTTATTTACACCTTAATTTAGTAAAAATCATTTCATTAAAAATAAAGTAAACCTTACATTCATTTCATCAGTCACATTACAGTTATAGGCTCTGAAAGAAAAATAAAAGATAAAATTACAAATAATCTGATTTTTAAAAGAGTTATGAAGGAGAAAAAATTTCAAGGAATATTTATGATATTGTTCTACTTTTCAAAAGTAATATGTAATAAGTTAATTTAACCCCTTTTGTAAATAAAATGTGTAAAGCTGTAGAATTGACAATTTGTCAAGACTTGTTAAAAAATTTGTGAAAATATCTAACTTCTCATATGTCTAAAACAATTTTTGTCCTATTTAGCATAAATGGATTTAGCATTAAATGATGGAGTGATAGCCCCAGGAAACTTAGAATAACTTCAAACATTTGGGAACAATCATTAAAAGTTATTTAGTCAAATTAATTATTAAAAGTTGGACCTCTTTCCCCACTTGGTTGGGGGTAGCAGATGTTCCCCTGATATTTCAGATTGTTATACAATTTTATGTATGTCCCTTGTTTGATAAAGAATTTCCAACTACAAGTCAGTCAAAGTCATATTATGCTTTCTTCACTCTCTAATATATTTCTAAAAAAACCATACCTTGAAATCTCAACCACATCCACTGGAGATAATTGGCTCTGAAAATAGGCTTATTTAAAATTTAAAGATATTATATAAGGTCAGTTAGATTTAACAAATAACTGGTCTCGGTTAAGTTACTGGTAAAGGAATGTGTAAGGAAATTGCTTATTTCAACTTTCCTACTGGTAAGGGCTCTGATATAAAAAAAATAATTTTGGAGCAAAATAATTATTTTTATGCTTATAGCATATAAATATTAGATATTCATAATTTGACTAAAGATAAAAACTCACAGGATATTGTTTTAGCAAATCAGTGTCATTGAAGTATGTTCTAAAAGGCTCTTTAACAATTATGCATACTGTCCCCTTTTGGCATCCTTTGCTTTCTGTATAATGGGTTATGGAGTAGTAGTCATATGGAGTCTGAAAAAATTTTAATAGAAAAAAAATATTTAGAATTATAAATTTTAGAAGACTAATGAAAAGAAGACATAAAATTGATTAAAATAATCACCCCATGTGTTTCATTAAATTGTGGTCTTTGAGTCATTGTTTTTCTCATATTTTCTACAAACTCCTTCTTTATTTCAACAAACTGGTCACGATCAGGTCTAAATGTAAATCATTAGAATTTAAATGTAATCTAGGAAGATGTATTATACCAGAATTTTGATTACTTTATTACTATTTGAAAAGGTATACAATTTTGTTAATAATCATTTAATATCCATTCACTTACTAAAGTAGACAATAAAACTATAGTGTTAATAAGATATTACAATATATAACAAACTTTTTACCCATTTTGCTATATAACAAATCTATGGTGAAAAGTAAAGAAATTGTCCCCTTCCTTCCCTTTTCCCCCCTTTCCCCCTCTGTTTTGTAGATTTCAGGATGTTCTGAGTAAAATTGAACATAAAACTTTCTTTCTTTTTAGAATTATTTAATTTCGTCTGTAAAGGGCAAAATTTATTTAAAACTTTTATTTTTAGCCTAAAATATGTAAAATTACGTTGGTATTTGTATAAAAAAAACAATAATAAATAGATAAATAAATGTGCTGTTCACATTTGTTTACAAATGGAACCAGTTCTAGTCTGAAACATTTACTATAAAAGCATAGAGCATTCAAATTCGAATTGTAGTCTGACCAGTAAAGTCCTAGTAGTAACACTAGGCACAAACCCTCAGCTATCAAGTTCAAAAGCTTGGTTAGGTAAGTCCTATCATAATAAAGGCATGGAAGCCAGCTTTATTAATTGTACATTTATTACTTTTACTCTTGTTCATAAAGTAATTAAGTGGTAGATTTAATTTAATTTCATTTTATCTTAGGGCTCTAATTCATAGACAATTTAAGTGATTTCAATTAAGCTTAGATTCTTTTTTTATTTGTAGATGTGAGAACCAATCCCTTTTTATGTTTTATGGTTGGGTATATCAAATGTAGTATTTGATATACCTAATCTATGTTATTAATATCAGATATTTAGACTTTATACAGCATTAGAAGATTTGACTGATGTTTTGATAATTTCTAAGATATTCTACCTTTCAGCCTGGATAGTTCAATGTTTGGTAAGATATATTATCTAATTTTTATTTATTTTATTTCTTAATTTCTGCTTTTTGACCTTCCATACTTTTAAAACATATTATCATTCTTATCTAATTCAAAGTCTTCAGCTCAGAATAGATAAGATTGATCATATTGTAGTATAATTTCATTCAAATAGTAGTAAAATCAAGTTAATTTAATGTAATTTAGGTTAATATTATATTTTATTTCAGTAAAACCCCGTGTTAAGCTACATGAGATTCCATCTGATATTTAATATATTACATTATGTTAATTGTTATTATTTATACTTGTGAAATACAAGATTTAAATGTAAACCCCTCTTATTTGATGTAAGAATTAATAACTGGAAATTTAAATTGTTGACTGAAAATCTAAGGGTTACCAGGTCTCAGAATTCACAAAACACCCTCATTCCCCATGAAAACACTTCTGATATATTCCCCTTAAGACTACCTGTTCAGGGATACATCAATTACTAAAATCAGTCATTAAATAAAGAAATTATGCCCCAAAACATGAATATCCCTGTAATAAGGTTTCCCCTCTGGTATACTGGATTTACTTGATTTACCTCACTCAACTTTCTGGCATGTTGTACAGTGAAAAAACTACCCCCCACTTTTTTTGATTTTCTTCAAAATTGAGGTGGGGGGGTTAAAAACTACCCCCCTTATTTTCGCTTTTTGTTTAAAATTAAGAGGGGGGGGGGGTAAAAAACTACCCCTGCCTTATTTTGAATTTTTGTCAAAACTAAGAAGGGGGGGGGGGGTTCGGTGCTCCAGTCTACAACATGTAAGTAAGTATCCAATTTTATTACTAATCATATTAATATTATTTGCTTACAAAAGTAGACAACAAAACTCTAGTGTTAATAAAATTTACAATATAAAACTTTTTACCTATTTTGCTCATGTACAAACCCAAGAACATGCACCAGTTCATGCAATATGATTCTACCTAAGGATATACATTTATCTTTTCAGTTAAAAAAAAAGAACATTTTTAAAGCTAAAGATAAAGTAGAAATCTCTTCTAAAGTAATCATACTTTATGTCTTGATAGATATTTTTGAATAACATTTTATCCATCATGTATCATTTATCTAAAAAGAATACCAACAGTGGTTCTTTTGACCTAACACAAAGAAAATTTAAGAATTTCATAGCCTTTATATAAAGATCCAGATTTTATCTTAACTGGTTACTTTAGCTAACAGTTTATAATAACCTTCTTCACCAAAGCATCCAGGGTTTCCAAGATTTAGTCCCCTATATTGTTTATCATTGTAGCCTAAAATTTTTAAATATAAAGTTTATTTTTCAATTTAAAAATGACATTCAAATATTAGAACTTTTAATTAATTTTGAAAATATTTTTAATCTTTTCAAGAATATAAGAAACTATGTTCAGTTTTTAAAAGTAAATTCTAATTAAAAATAACCTATTGAACCAGAACAATCATATGTATCCTTTTTGTGAATTTTCAACTCTTGTGTAAATGTCTGGTTTGCCAATTCTTTATCAATGAATTGTATGCAACCTAAATTAAACAAACTTTCATGACATTAATTATAATTATGATTTGGTTTCTATAAAAATATCATAAATGAACATTATGTATATATTAGGGTGGGTTCATATCGGAATTAGACAAAGCGGGGATATGCAACAGATGAAATTAACCTTAAAAACATTTCTGACCAAAAACGAATTTTAAAAAATTGAGTTTTAGAACACAACCACTTAAAAATATAATTCATTACTTATTAGTATGCAAAGACGACATTCAAAAATTTTTTTGAATCAGAACTATGGCTTCATGGTGCTCCCTTGAGGAGCTGAATCAGGAACTTTTGTCCGTTTCAAAATATCTCATTCCTAGCCTTAGAAATCACTAAAAAAACAAAATTTTTTAAGGTTTATTAAGAATTGTCCAATTTGTAGAGGTTTTTTAGATTTTCTCAGGCTAGGAACGAGATTTTTTGAAACGGACAAAAGTTCCTGACTCAGCTCCTCAAGGCATTTCCAGGGAGCACCATGAAGCCATAGTTCTGATTCAATAAATTTTTGACTCCCATTTACAAATAGCTATACAATTGAATGTCTGGTCGTCAGCGGTTGTAAGACTTAGGATAAATTTAAATCATCCAGAGGTGTATTATATCTATATAAATTGAGTGCAGATCCCCGCTTTGGCCTCAGAAAAAAAATGTCCAAAATCGACCCACCCTAGTATATATATCAAACAACAACAAAAGGAGAACTTTAAAATAAACAAAACAATTTATTGCTTTGCTGTTTTCCAAACCATTTATATTTTAAAAATGTAAAATGCACTATGGCCCTCTTTATATCTTAATGTCAGTCTATCAAAATTTTATACAATGGCAAACTGTTAATATTGCAATATAGTACAATGGAAACAAAATAAATATTTATGTATTAATGACTATGTTGTCTTTTTAGTAGCAATTTAAAATTTTACCTTTAGGTAATTGACCCTCTATTATTTTCATTTGTGACTTTATTGCATTCTTCTCATTATCTGTATACCTAAATAATTAATTATGCAAACAAATGTTTCTACGGTGTGTCCAAGGTAAACTAATTTATTAAATGCTTATAGAAATGATTGGCAGCTAACTATTGAATTTAGCTTGGTGAAATTTTACAGCAGCTTACTTTAATATTATCCCATAAAACAGCCAGTAGTTGACGGCCAAATTCTTTTTAATTTTTTGAAGCTAAAGTAGTAAAATAATAAGCATTTTAAAAAACAAAAATTTGCATTGGACACCATGCCAACAAATATCAAGACTGTTAGGGACTGTAAAGGTATGATGGTTTTCTGTGCTTATAAATCATAAACATTTTCTTATACATAATATCTCAAAAGTCTTTTATTAATTTAAAGATTAAATTTTTGGCCAATTTATACAAAAACTAACTAACCATATGTGGAGAATCATTTATGTAAAATTTAACGCTTACAGATTGGGCCCCAATTCCCACTTTAATAGATCGAGGGGGGGGGGGCTCCAAGAGCCCCCCCTCTATCTTGGCTCCTGTTACAGATAAAGACATAAAAAAAATTTTCTGGTGGTTCATGCGTATTGTTAGAGAAAATTATTCTTCTAGTCATAGCGGCCAGACCTCTCCTTAGTCGCTTTTTAGCAGCCAGCCGCTATATTTTAAAACAGCTGTAGAGAGGCCAATTTTGCAGCTGGGAAGACCAAAATTTAGGACGAACTTTTATTTTTTCATAACCAAAAAATTACTTTTTCTGATCATCGCCAAAAAAGGGCAAATAACGAAATACGACGGTTACGGCGGTAAACGGCGGTTGGCGGCGCCAATCAATATTTTTATCTGTTCATTGTTGCTCAAGGATTTACTAAAAGAAATTATGGGTCTCTAGCTGTAATAGAAGCCACGATATTCAAAGTGTATGTCTGTAGTAAAAGCCAGACAAAAATCGGTCATAAAGGCGGTCAGGGAGCAGTAAACCGGTCATAACACCACTTTTCTCAGAAGGTCATTGATATCTAAGTATTCACCAAAAAATTTCGTAATGTGGAAATTAAGATTTATTTAGAATTTTTTTAAAATTTTGGTGCTACCCAACGGACTTTGACCGGACACCACAACGACACAGACCAGATATCCTAATAAAATCAACTCTTGCCGACGTATAATTACTAAACTTAAAAGTCATGAGGTCACAGCTCTCCATCTTACTTACAAAAAAAATGAGATTGAAAAAACTAAAGGGGGGCTCCTGGAGCCCCCCCCCCCCCCAATCTGTGAGGGTTAAAATAAATTACCAGGTTATTTAACCCTTAAAGATCAGGCCCTCTGAGAGTACTTAATTGATCAAGTGGGTGGCATTTTCACCCTATATCTAACCCCTATTAAGCAGTTCTTACTTACTTAGTCTAACTAGAAAACAAGGAATTGAGGATAACTGATCAGGTTGCTTTAATTTAATTTTTAATTTAATTTTATCAAAATTCATTTTTTTAAATCAATAAAACCCCTTTTCCCCTTAGCACCCAATAACACATATAATGTGACTAAAGAAATTCCCAATACCCATAAAGATCTTTATGAATTTATCAATGCAGCTAAATTTGTGATCCAATTTATATCCCCAACAATAGTAAAACAAAAATGACTATTCTAAAGTCCCATAAAATAAAGGGAGAGGTGGGTAGGACAGCTAAAGTAACCAAATATCTCAAAAATACTCAAAAAAATATGAAATGAAAGAACTTATTGCCTTATCCTAAGATACCACTTTTTCACTGAGTATAAAACAATAAAATTTCCGAAACTTAAAGGGAGTGTGAACGTAAAAATTTCTCATCTGATTATCAAATCTTAACATTTTCTAAGCACATTTCACTACACTGATCAACCAGAAACGTCCTATTACTAATTATTATTCCCTTCCTCTCAACCCCCCTGAGTACCTTAGCTTCAATAGGAAAGAGGGGTAAAACCTTTTAACTTGTACTGTCCAAAGATAATTGTTTAATTTAATAAAATAAAATAATTAAATCTAAATTATTTATTTAATGTATATAACAAATTTATTCCAAGAGCCCCCCCCCCCCTCTATCTTGGCTCCTGGTACAGATAAAGAGGTAAATTTTATTTCTGGTGGTTCATGTGTATCTTTAGAGAAAATTACTTTTTCTAGTCATAGTGGTCAGACCGCTCCTTAGCCGCTTTTTAGCGGCTATTCGCTAAATTTTAAAACAGCTGTAGAGTGGCCAATTTTGCAGCTAGGATGACCAAATTTGGGACGAACTTTTATTTTTCATAACAAAAAAATTACTTTTTCTGATCATTGCCAAAAAATGGCAAATAACGGAAACCGCCATTTTTGGCAGTTATGGCGGTAAAATGGCAGTTGGTGGCGCAAATTAATATTTTTACTGTTTATTATTGCTCAAGGATTTACCAAAAAAAATAGAAGCCACGATATTCATGACATATGTCTGTAGTAAAAGCTGGACAAAAATTGGTCAAAAAGTCGGTCAGGGAGCAGTCAAACGGTCATAACACTACTTTTCTCAGAAGGTCATTGATATTTAAGTATTCACCATAAAAATTTTAGGTTTCTACCTTATACACAAAAGTCATAATGAAGAAATTTAGATTTATTTAGAATTTTTTCTAATTTTTTTTGGTACCCAACTGACTTTGACTGGACACAGACCAGATATCCTAATAAAATCAACTCTTGCCAACCTATAATTACTAAACTTAAAAAGTCATGAAGTTACAGCTCTCCATCTTACCTACAAAAAAATGAGATTGAAAAAACAAAAAGGGGGGGGGGCCCCCTCCCCGATCTGTAAGGGTTAATAAGTTAGACTAAAATAAGAAAAATAGGTGCTTTAATCAATTTCTGATGTGGAAAGGTGCATGCCTCTTAAAGTGGCTGTGAATTTGCAAATAACGTTATATATATAGGTAGATAACTGAAAATTGAAGATAAAATTGAAGAAAATTGCCTATTTCAACTATTTAATTAGATGAAAAAGAATTTTCAAATTTTCTGAACAGTTCAATACCGCGCACGTCATTTTTATGAAAATTAAATAATAAATGCATTAAATACAAACAACTGTAATCATTTATAGAGAATTGCATTCAAAATCGATAAAACATTGTGTGTTTCTTTTATTTATCATTTAATAGTAACACACTTGACAATCATTTTAATTATAAAAAAATCCAAAAACTAAAATTAGTTAAAGGTCAAAATTTAAAATATATTTTACTGTCTCAGTATTTGTATTACCTCTCTCTCTCTCTCTATATATATATATAAAGGGCGTTTAAAAAAAAACTGCTTTTTCGAAATTTGGGAAACAACCATTAGGAGTACAAAAAAAATAATTATATGTCAATATTCTCTATAAAAATATGCATCGAAATTGTTACAGGTGTTTTTTAATATCTCTGAAAATAACGGCGCATTTTAAAGCATAAATATTTCAAAAGATGCGTATGATGCTTTTTTTCTGGTAGAATTTTGTGCCTTAAGGTTGGTTTTCAAAAATTTATTCACTTGAAAACAACATTTTAATACGGCCAATACAATTTTCTACCAATTACACTAAAAATTTCACTTAAAATTCCCTCACTGAAAACAAATATTCAGTTTTCTTTTTGTATACTTAAGAAACATGACCTTAAAAATTGCTCATGTTCGTAAATCCCCACCCCTCATTTATTCCTATAATCCTTTAATTTGATTGACAGGTTAAGATATAAACTCATAATTTATCCATAATTTGTAATTAAATTCTTTAATAAAAAAAATTCAAACTTCAATAACTTTTTTATCTTTAGAGATTTTTTTGTCAAATAAAAAGGTGTTTTTTTTCTTTTTACTATAACCTACGTTATGAAAGAAGATTCTTTTACTGCAAATGCATCACAATCAAGAAATGTGAAAAAATGACAAATTGCAGTTTCTTAAAAATGCTTTTGTGAGGAGCTAAAAAGCATTTCAACTTTAAAACTCATTAAGGTACTTTTCTTATACCTTTTTCTAAATTAATATTGAAATTCTACATTTTTTTTATACATAATAAAAGAGTTATTTTAATTTTTCTTGCACAACATTTTTCACATAAAGCATTTTTGAAACTATGTACCTATCATAGAGGCCATATTTTTAGAGATAATGAAAAACACCTGTTATAAATTTGATGTACTTTTTTACAGAGAATAACTGTATTCCTTCTGGTTGTGTTAGAAAAACGGAAAACGCAGTTTTTTCTAAAACACCGTGTATATATATATATATATCTCTCTCTCTCTCTCTCTCTCTCCCTCTCTCTCTGTTTCTCTTCTTTCTCACACATTCATATTTTACCTGGGGGGTTAGTTGTTAAATAAATATTATTTAATGTATAAAAAGAAACCAAATCTAAATTTATATTTTTCTAAATTCTATTTAATCCACAAGCAACTGCGTCTCTAGTATCTCAACATGTGGCTCAACACGTAGCGCATTCGCTTGTCGTCGGGAAGGTGATAGGTTTGAATCTCGGTCCGACACCGCGTAAAAAACTAAAGACGTTAAAAATGGTTCCCACTGCTACTATGTCAAATGCGCGACGTAAATAGTTAGAGTGGGGGGAATGCCTTGGCCCAAAACGGGCGCAACTCGTTACCATGCACAGTTAGGACTTCTCAGACAAAGGTCTTGCATCACAGAGAGTTGGTTGTCTGTAATGTACTGTACCGCGGGTATGAGGTGAAGGACCAAGAGTCTGGCCTTGAGTTGACAAGTTGACTGTTCAGTCCAAGTGCAACTAACCCATACGACATTAGCATATCTAGGGATATTCAAAGGAATATAAAAGGGCATAAAATAGCTTAAAACCAATGAACGACTTTTTTAATAAAAATAAAATAGCCTAAAACCTTTCCCAAAACTATAAGAAGCTTCACTGTAAAAGTGAACCATATTGTTTCAGCGGTCCCTTCTCTACAGATAAAAAAAGCTTACAACTTTATAAAATAGGATATTGTTAAATCTTTTCATTTAAAACTCACCCTCCCTATGTAGATGTATGCAGGGAGGAAATGGATATTTGACTGTTTATTACTTTAGTTCCCAAAGTTAATGTCATTTTGTTAGTTGGCTAATTAACTTTGGGGACTTTCATAGAATTTTAATTGGTTGGTTTATTACTTTGAATGCCCAAATGTTTAAACCACTAAATATTGTTTACATAATGGGTAATTTTGTGTATATTTTCATTGTGAATTTATCGGCCTTTGTCTTATGCCTTTAGTTCCCTGGTTATTTAGGTAGCAAGGGGGTTCGTGGGTTGGGGCGTTAAGTGTGTGTGGGTGTTAGTGTTATACTACGATAGTGTGTGTGTGTGTGTGTGTTAGTGTTATACTACAATAGTGTGTGTGTGGCAAGATAGGTGGGGTATGTGTGTGTGTGTGTGACGAATTACAATAACTATTCATTGGAATAAAAAAAATAATGTTTATTTTTATGGAACAACTTTAATAAAATGATTGAATTTTTTGCTGAAGTATATAGCAAATATAATACATTTTTACTTTTTAAACAATTTAATTCTTAAATATCATTCTTTCTATAGATATAAACAATTTTTCTATTGTCTTTATACCGGCTCAAACATACCGAAATTCGGTTAATGTTTTTTTAAAATAAACCAAACTTTTTTCATTACATTTTTAAAAAAGTTCGAAGACAAATATTAATAGAGATGTATTACAAAAATATTTCCTAAGTATTGATTTTTTTGTTTTTATCTGTGAGCGAAGAAATGGCTTATTATTTCATAGTTTAATTGTTGCACAGATTTTAATGTGAACTTTATGTGCAAATAAGCTCGGCATTTTAAACAGAATTATTTCTAACTTAATTGAACTTTTCAGGCATTATTCTATGGAAATTACTTAAAAAATAAGAAAAGGTAAATGAAAATACATTTTGAAAAAATTAATTCTTAATCACTTTAAGGGTTATTATTATTGCTGATGGAACTTATCTTGATGCTCTATATAACTTTGATGCTTAGAAAATGTGTTTATTTCCAAATTGTTGTTATACTAAGTAAGTTCAACAGCTAGAGACAACATCGCTCACGCAACATCTTAGCTGCCAATGTAAATACAGAAGCAACACAAATATGAAATTATTTTATTGTCTTTTTTTTATTATATTGGAAAATAAATCTACTACTACTAAATCTCACTATATTTTTAA
Source organism: Acartia tonsa (assembly GCF_053477335.1). NCBI lineage: Eukaryota > Metazoa > Arthropoda > Copepoda > Calanoida > Acartiidae > Acartia > Acartia tonsa. The sequence continues at coordinate 20,756,527 of NC_137274.1, forward strand.
TTATCTGGTTTATATTTTACCTCCTTCCATAGTCCCATTCATCCATAAATAGGAATGGTATAGTGCCATTATACCATCTGTAACTTGTATTACTATAAAAAAGATACTGAGATTTTGATAAAAAAAATAGTGGTATTAAAAAGTCAGAAAATTTTGTAACTGTAACACATCTAAAGTGAAGGCCCAAAAAAACCTAAACCCCATAATATCAAATTCTCTGATATTTATTTTACCTGACAGCACTATAACCAGAATCATAATCAACATCACCTGTTTCATTAAAACTATAAATTATTGGATAGTTGCTTATTCATTAGTTTTTTATTACATAAATTTTTGCAATACATTTACTCTCAATAAAATTTTAATATAATTATACAGGTGTTTTTTTTATTAGATTAAAAGTAAACAATTATGAAACCTACAAGGATATTTAAATTGGCTTGTAGGAGTCCTGGAATAAAAATGATGTATTTTTGTTTTGGTAATTCAATGAGCTAAATAGAAGCAAAACTTTATTTCACCAACATTTGAAAAATAAATTATTGCATTAATCAAATAATTGTAATTATTCATGTTTTTTTAAATAAAAAAAAATCCTACTGTCTATATCTTACATTCTTAATTATATATTCTAGGTGAAAAATGTAATTACTTTTTATTTGAATTAAAAAAAAAACTCTATCTAATTATAATTATCATTTATGATTTATGCAGCTAGTTTAAACAAAAGTATAAGATAATTGATAACAAATATATGATTTTTAATATTCATTAAAAATAATTTATTAGTAATAACCTAACAATAGATCTTCATAGTCCTGAAACTCATCTTGTCCAAAGTTATTTTCATCACTTCCAGCACTTTCAATTGTACTTTCATTTCTCAATATTTTAAGAATTGATTATTATAAATTTATTGATTATTTAGTAATGAAATAAATTAATATGGACTATGTACATGTTATACATTTTATACTTCAACCCCTTATGAAATTCAAAATACAAATACAAAATACAACTACCAATAAATAAAAAAAATGCAATAAACTAAGCTATTCCAATAAATGTTTTTTTAAAAATGAGAGTTAAAATAGATTATGTTTTTCTTATGACATATAATCTTGGTGGTGAGTTGGGTTGCTTTCTTTATTCAATAAATTTTACTTCTAATAACAAAACTTTGAACATGAATGTCAAATAGCCAATAATAATAACATTGTTATGGACTCCTTAATAAAAAATACCTTATTTGCTTTGGTCCAAGTTCTATAACCTTCAGAAGTTCTTGAAACATTGAAGGTCCTGACATTTAAATTAATTTAGAATTAAAAGATTTTATCAGTACAATTTAAATATCATTTAAAATAATAATCTTAAAACAACTTTATTAAAAAACTGGATTTTTTTTAGGTTTAAAAAATCACCATTGGACTGAAAACAGGCTGGGTGTCCAAGTGACATAGATGCATTACATTGACCTAAAATAATATATTTATAAAAGATATGTTAGTACAATGACAAATTTAGGAGAGGACAAACATACTAGAGGGACATCTCTAAAGTTGAATGCCCTTTCTTTTTTTAATTAGGAGATTTATTCAAATATTTAAAGACTATTTTATTAGGAAAATTAATGTTGGACAAAAATCTATCTAGGTGAAACAAATGTTTATATAATTAAATATTATAAAAGGCCATCTCAGTCAAATAAAGAATATTTATTAGGGTGGTTCACTGTTGGACATTTTTATAAAAGACCATAGTTGGGATATGCACATGATTAACCCATTAGTGCCGAACCGGGTTTTAAAACCCGGTGCCAGAAAATGTAAAAAAAACGGTTTTCGGCTTTATAATTGCATCATTCTCATTATGAATCCCCCCTCTACTACTCTGGCTTTCATTTCCCCCTGGAGCAGGTAGTTTTTCTTACTTCCGTTTGCCGGTATAGAGCAACAAAGTTTGAAAATCATGAAAATTCAAAATACCCCATCTAACTTTTTTGTTTTTATAGTAAAGTTGCTGATTTTTTTCGTTAAATCTAAAGTTTATTGACAAGTACATCTATTTGTGAATTCGTTTTATTTAAATTATTATTTTTTATATGATTTTTTTATCGTTTTTTTACGCCCTATATAGGCCCGGTTCGGCATTTCCATTTTGAGTCTGAAATTTTTATTACCCGGTTTCACTAATAGATCTTTTTTGACAACAACAACAAACAGGGTTTTTTTACCCGAAATCGCCAGCTAAACACGAAATTTGAAATAAATCGCTTCGTATTATACTTGTAGCTCTTTAGATTACATGAGGTTGTGTAGTTTTCAATTACGGATCGTATCAAAGTTCTAAAAAGTGTTCATCTCACTTTTGGTGTTCAAAAATTACATTTTTCGATTTTTGGTCAAAATAACCGGGTTTTAAAACTGGGGGAAAGCACCAAAAATGGGTGTTAATGCCTGGTTGGTATTTATGGCCAAGCCGAACCGGGTTTTTTTGCAACTTTCCTGTGCACGCCACTAGAGCAAAACAAAAAAATACGAATTCCGTTTTGACCATTATAAAGCTTCCCTGAAACTTACAGCTCGATCGGCCCATAAAAGTGGCGCTCGGCACTAATGGGTTAAATTAGAAAGGCAAAAGAAAAAAACTAATTTTACATTCACATTCCAGTTCTACATAAATTATATTACACACTTTAGAATTTACAAGTATGCAGACACAATTGTTTTTTATTGAAGGATATAAATATTTTTGTTCCAATCATGGCAGTTAACCAATTGAAGAGGTTAAACTTTGTTTGTTTGCAACAAATTCTATATTGTAACCTAGCTAGACTATATGTAACCTAGAAAGAAATTTGAAAATCCTAGAGTAACCTAAACCCTAGTTGTATTTTGTTCCTTTTAAAGTTTTTATGAAATAGTGCTTGTCACAATATGTTAGATTATATATCTCTCTCAATTTATGCAAATTTTGAAATTTTAATTTTTGAAAACTTACTCCATCCAGAACACTTTGCATATTTGTCCCTTAAAAGTTTTAAGTTTGACCCAAAAAGTATTTGTTGCACATTTGTGAGTGTTCTGATATTTTCTGTGTATGACTTGATTTCTTAAATAATTTGGAAAGTTTAATTTTTAAATTAACTGATTCCATCCATCTACTTACTTTTTCTTCCAGGACACTTTGTTGATGTATCTTTTTTGTCAAAAAACAAGCAGTTGCCGCAGTCTTTCATATCCTCCACTTCTACAAACTTAACTGTGTCTAAAATTTAAATTTAAATTTGGCAAATTGTAAGAATTAAGGCAATTATGAAGTAAATAAATACAATCTAAACTATGTTTATGATTACAATCTAAAATTATAATTCTTCATCAGTGAAGAAAAAACAAGACCTTGAAATGGGAGAGCTTCTATAATTTCCATTTGCTTTTTAACAAATGCTTTTTCCTCATCTGAATAACTAAATCAAATTTTTTTGTATTAAACAAATGTCAAATTATAATGAAAGGGGTTTACAAACTTTTAAAATTTGATTTTATCTTGCTCAATAGCTATGAATGATAATATGGTCATACTCCCTTTAGGCAACCAACCCTTTAATTACATGACCTTTGTCTGTGCATGGTATTAAGTTACGCCTGTTCTTGGCCAAGGCATTCTTCCTACTCCAACTATTTATGTCATGTGTCTGCATTAGGAACTAAATTATTAAATTGGTTATGACAAAATAATGTGCCAAGTTTTGAACCTTCCCAACAACAAGCTGCTGTGCTATATGTTGCTAAAGTCTGGGCCCAGTGGTCATATAAAAATAATTAGCTAAAATCACAATAAAAATGATATGTAAGTTACACTCTTTATTTGCAACATTCACTTTACCTCCGACCATATCCATGTTCATCCATAAACATATACATAACTTTTCCATCAGACAACAAAGTTGTGTTGGACCTAAAATAAATGTCTAACTTAAAGGGAGCCTGCAAGAAATACACTGTTCTATCTGCTAAAAATAAGGTAGACCCTACTAATCTTCTTTGCCTCTCATTTTAGGAGTGTGGAAGGTAGAGTTTTTTTCTTTTCAAATAGCACAAATATGTTTTATTGAAATATCAACCACTATCTTTTTCCAGAACTACTTGTAAGATACAGCAGTTTTTGCCAACAATTGGCTGTGACAATCTGTTGTTATTGATATTGAAATAAAAGTATTTTAATAACTACTTTAATTATCTTTAATCTGGTTCATAGAGAAAATTATAGGAAGCACAATGAAGCTTTTACTGATTATTACCTTTTTTACAAAGGTTGGTTCATATATCTACACAAAGCTAATATCTATTTGTCCTATCATTTTTTAGCATATCTTTAAATATAAAACTTATCACCTTGTACAGTTTTCAGATACATCATTAATCAGAGAACCTAAGATTTAAAAGAAATTAAATTATTATATTTATACTGGAAAATGATTCTTAACTGTTGTTTTAATAAATAATTTCCTAGATTATCTCCAAATGATGAAATGGCTCCATCAATAATCTTTTAGTAAACCAATATTTATTAGAATATGGTCCACCAAAACTTATATTTATTAAATTCCACTTGACATGTACTAACTACCTGAACCCCCCAGTTCCTGCAAGATATCTAAACCTTATCATAGCAATAAATACAACTCTGGGGAGCTAACCTGAGCTAAGAAATGTAAAACTTAAAAATAATAGGAAATATACCTGTTACAACTCCATTTTTAAAAACAGCAGAGTACTTTTCTCCTGAACTCTTGATTATTTGTCCATAGCCATGAGGTTTACCATTCAGAATTTGTCCAGCATATACTAAGCCATCATCAAGTCTCAACCCAGGTGAAGTCTAAATTTTTATTTCCATTATGGCTTCGAAACCAATTAATATCCAATAGATAAGAAGCAAATCTCAAACACACTGAAAAACCATGCATTGTATTATATCCAGTTTTCTATGAATATAAAAATGTACAATCACAATATTAAAACCATTTTTTTAGCCTGTGCCATTGGCATTTGGAACAAAATCTTATAATTGGTACATTTTTATAGCTGTTATTGAAAGCTGTTTAAAATATGATGCAATAGATAAAAGCAACTATTCAATCCTTATTCTAAAGTAACCAGATGTCTGTTTGTCTATGTGTGTTTGTACTGAAGGATCTTGCTAACCGTTAAGCTGATCTGTTCTCCTTAACAGGATAGCTTTTCATAGGTCCAGGGAAGGTTACAACTATTTTGGGTAAGGGTACCCTCCCCAGAGAAATCGCCTCTAGAAGAAAAATACCCTCCAAAATATCCCCCCCCCCCAATTTTTTTTTCTTTTTCTTTAAAAATCTAAAATAATAAATTATGTTATCAAACTTGACTCTCCCCTTCTCAAGTGCCCCTAGAGGCATAATCTAGTTATCTTTATTAAGCACAAACTTTTTAATGATAAATAAAAATCGTCAAATTTTGCAATGATCCCATAAAAAGTAAAAAAGCAAAAAAGTTAGATAAAAAGTATCCATTTTAAAAATATACTCATACACTTCACACATTATACACATCTTTTACATGCATATACATAAAAGACTATTAAGAAGATAAATTATTGGTTACTAACACAATTGACAATATCTATAGTTAGGTAATATTTGGTAACATTTGTAACAAGAAAAAATGAATATTTAATAAACCTGCTCAAGGACAGATATCTGTATAAAATCAAAATTTTCATCTTTCCAGCATCTAAAAAAAGATATTTTTAGATATTGGCTCTTCATCTTACCTTAAATGAAAAGTTTGTAAAAAATATGTTTATAAAATGTACTATAATTTTATTTTTTCTAACAAACAAAAATGACCTCAATTCCTGGCCATCATCTTGAAGAGTAAATATGAAGTGTATAATCATCAACTTTTCTGTCCCATCATCCTTCAATTCTGCTGAATAATTCCTAGGAAAATTAATTATATCAACAAGTTTGATTTTATCTGTGAGTCTGTCTGTTGTAGCATGAACCATGTATCAACTATGTAAAGCAAAAGAGGCATTTTGTCGTATTTTCGCAATGGCTTTCATTATTTTATGTTTGTTTAGGTTAGGTTATATTAGGTAAGGTAATTGCCCAGAAGGGCTCTGCAGGGTTAGAGGCCCTCGCAGTTTTTAGAAATAGGAGAAAAGCTACTGTGAAATTACAAAGAAACTCCTCTTAAGAAGCATTACCACAAGAGGAACTATACGCTATTTTTCTCTCTCACTTTTTAAAATTGGAAAAGGGGCGGGGGGAGGTATCTGCACCTATCCAACCATATAAATAAATGTGTATAATATGTCTTTTTGTTGCTTGACGGACTTACATACCAAGAATTCATTAGTACAAATAATCATTACAAAAAAAACTTTTTATGAATAGACATTTTCTATAGACAGACAAATTGACATTTTGAATTATAGAGTAGCTTTGCAAATGATTAAACTAGTTGTATGTGGTTACCTTTCTCCGAGTGTCCAGTAATGATTTCCATCATTATTATCAACTATACATTCAAATGTGTTCATTTCACCTAAACATGTCAATTCTCTGAATGAATGAACCACTGTGTTTACAAAGTAGGATTAGAATATGATAATCATGGGTTAGTAATAAGAAAAATAAAATAAAAATATCTTTTAGTTGGTGGTTTATGAGTTAGAAAGTCGTTTTTGATGATATAGTGAAAATAAAATGCCTGTTTAAGTTGCATACATTGACAAGAGAACGATTTTTAAGCCTTGATGTCTTTTAGACTTATACATAGCAGAAAATTGAAATTCATACGAATGCCTTACAAATATAGCTTAAACAATTAAACAGGAAAATTATATATATATTTATAAATATAAGTTCAAATGCATTTCATGCAACTACCTCTTTTGATACATGAATTTATAATACCTGCTTTTACTATAACTGTTCCATAATAATGCAGATACTCTTGACAGGACACTAAATATTATCATAAGGTCAAAATTTTCATATTATATATTTTAACTAGTGGATATGCCCTGTATAAAACTCTAGGGCCACTTAGATTGGGTGGGGAGAGTGGTGATATATTAAGTCTCTATTCATTCACAGGAGAATCGACCTCCCCTCATTTAAATTTAAGTTAGAAAAGATGAAAATTTTTATGATACAAACCTTGGTACAAGAGTAAGCATATTATGTTAACCCAAAGTGGGTGAAACTGTTTCATTGTGCAATTCTTCTGAAATATATTACAGGTATAGGAAATTGTAAAAATATCCAGGGATCTAAAGGGATAAGACAATAAATGGTATATTGATATACATCCTCAATAATAACACACAAAATTACCCCTTCTGTAGATTACAATTTATGGTTGGAATTTAATAAAAGTCCCCAAAGTTGTTAAGCCAATGAATAAGAAAACGTTATGATATGACTTTAGGGACTAGAGTAATAAATAGAACAATGTCCCTTCCCTTCAATGCGGGTAGGAGGTTTATAACTATTTTTATTAAAAAATAGCACAATCAGAAAAATTTGTAACTCCATCTTTCATAAAATTAAATTTCTAGGCAAAAACATTAAGGGTGGGTTGTTTATTGAGCAACACCCCACCCCTCCCCCTGAAATAGACTTAACAAAATCCTAGTTTACACATTCTAAGAAAGCTAGTTTTTAATAACTGAGAAATAAACACTAAAACATATGATCAGAGCATCTTTGAATAGACATATTATTTTAGAGATATTTTATTAGGGAACTTAACTCATATACTTTTCCTATCAAACTAAAAATTTATATAGGAAGAGTTATTTATAGCATCATATTATAGACAGCTTTTCGTGGAAATGTTCATAATATACCTCTGAAATATTTTGGTTGACCTATTTCATAAAGGTATTTGTTGGTTGTAATTGTATAGGTTGACCTACAGAAAAAATTGGTAGACCTCTTAGAGTTATTTGTGAACTACATGTTAAATCCAAAACATGTTTTTGTCCTAAATTTTGTACGTTTTTTTTATTGAAATATAAGTTAAAATAAAATTTTTTAAATAAACTACTCCAACAAATCTCTATTTAAACATATGCTTGAAAAAAAAACAAGCTTAAAGTAGACACACACACACACGTGCATTTTCCCTTAACATGGCATGGTGAACATCAAACACCCCCCATTTAAAAAAAGATTTTTTTTGTTTATTTCTTTAGGTCATGTTTAGGTAAGGTAATTTTTAAGGTACTTAGCCCCGCAGGGTTAGGGCATTAAAGGCACTGCAGCTGTATGGGCTAGGCATAGATAAAAAATATTCCCCCCCGGGCCACCCCCCCCTCTAATATTGGATTTATTTGAAAATAAGTAGGGGGTTGGGGGGTTCTCTTTAGACATCTTTTCCTTATCTTATGTGTTTAAAAGCAAGTCTATAATTCCTAATGTCTGTTTGTCAACATGTTAGAACAAGATATAATTAGTGAAATTTTATGAAATAAATGTAATTTGGATCAGTAGAAATTCAAATTGAAACACAAATTTAAATTATAAAGAAAAACATAATTTTAGTCATTATTAGTATTTACCCCTGAAAGTAGTTAAATAAAAAAGAGTGTAAATTTGCTGAAACAATATGGGGCCATATATGTTATGACCCCAATAGTTGACACTGTATACACATGATTGTTTTATTCCTTGCCTCAAAACAAGATCACATCCCATCCTAAATAAGACATGTTTAATTTGGGAAACAAAAAAAAATTATGCTTGATGTTTCTGCATAATTCCAATTTTCTCTCATTCATATAAATTCTAATCATGAACTTTAGGTAATCTTCATGAATATAGGAAATATTTTTGGTTGGGTTTTATAAGATTTTTCAGTATTTGCATCTATCCCCAATATTAATAAATTGATAATAAACAAAGACTTTTTTTGATAGTAGTCTCACTCTCATTGTTCAATTGACCACATATATTTCTTACCAACAAAATTATTACAATGTCTTGTGACTTCAGATACTTGCTCTGTGGGGTTCTCTTATTTAAAATTTACTCAACTAAAGCATCACAAGAAAGACTATTTAAAAGTTATAAATAAGAGGGTGGCATTGTTTGTCCCACTATCAATTGTATTGCCACTGTATGTAAAAGTATAAATCTAGCTTGAAAACATATGTGGAGCTTTATTAAAGACACATCACATAAAACAAGTTTTTTTAAACATGTGTATATTATTGTTATTAGAGTCACAATACAAATATACAGGGTGTTTCAAGAGAAATGTTTTTAAAACTTAACCTTTAACAGTTGGGGGGGAGGCCGCCCAACCCTCTGTTTTTTTTTATCTCATTTTCTGTTTGTAAAAAATAAAGAGCCCAAACAACAAAACCTGCCAGGGTAATCCAAGTAAAGATCCAAAATATAATTTTTGGCTTAAAAAAAATATTTTATCTTACCAAAATACTAAAATATACTATAGTAGTACTTCTTCATATCAAATACAGGTGTTTAACTCAATTTCAGGTTCCAGGTATGATCCTGCAGGTCCTGATCCTCCAGGTCTCCAGAAATCTTAAAAAGTCTCCTGTGGCCACAATTTTTGACTTAGAGACTTCAAATTTTTAACTTAAGCCTTTCTTACATGTCTACATAACGTATTGAAATTTCATAAAGCTCGGTCACCGTTTTCCTACTGACCGCTGACTGCGGCAGCTGGCAGCTGTCAAGTACAGCAGGGCCGCTGAAATATTTATTTAGAAATTTCTAATATAAAATTTACATAAAGATAAACATTTTCTGCAAAAACATTGTTCTTCTAGCTTCAAAAATAAGAAAATTACAGCCGGTTGAAATTTTAAGTAAAACAGTACCTAAAAACAAAGGTTGTTGAATAAAAGGGTGAAGAAGGTGAAAATTGACTTAGACTTACTTAAGGTTGGAAATTCATTATCATACAGGGGACATGTAAAAAAAATCCAACTTCTTTTAAAGCCTGCTGAATGTAGGAAAATGATCTTTGATTTAATTGACCAACTCAAACACCATCATACATCTATAATACAAAGTAGCTTGATGTCTGTCCATCTGTCTGTCCGTCTGTCTGTCCGTCTGAAGCTCAAGATCTTAGTAACCACTGAACCGATTGGGCTCAATTCTTCAGGGAATATACTTAGTGATATTGTGATGGTTTTAAGCTATTTTCCTGGGGGTTGGGACACCCCCACCTCCCCAAAAAATTAAAAAACCCAACCCCCCAAAAAAAATAATTTACATTTTTTTGTAAAATATCAGTAACTGTTGAACAAATTGGACTCTAACCTTCTGAGAATATACCTACTGGTCCTCTGGTGGTTTTAAGCTATTTTCTTGGGGTTGGAACACCCCCCCCCCCCAAAAAAAATCCCCACTTACAAAATTTTTTATTTTTATTTTTGTAAACAAAAACCAGTAATTTGGATGGGGGAACCCCACTGCACCATGGGGCGAAGCCCCCATGAATCCCCCCCTAAAAATTTTAAATCTTTTTTTTCAAATTTTAATTTTTTGTATATGAACAACCTGGGTGTAATTTTTACTAATTAAAATGTTTTGTGTATACAGCAAACAACCTGGTTGAATTTTACGAATTGAAATTTTTGTGCAAACAGTGCACAACCTGGGTTTAACTTTACCACAGAGTAATTAAACAAAGAATAATTTATTTTTTTTATTTATATTTAGGAGGGTTGACTTACCATTATTTCATAGGGCGAAGCCCCTAGAGGCTAGAGGCGAAGCCCCTAGTATATATATATAGAGATGGAGAAATGATAGAGAGAGAGAAAGAGGAAAGATGGAGAGAGCGAGAATGAGGGAGAAAGAGAGGGAGAGCGAGAGATAGAGAGAGAGAAAATTGTATCGTATTATAGAAGGTTTATATATATATATAGAGAGAGAGAGAATGATATAGAGAGAGAAAGAGGAAAGATAGAGAGAGCAAGAATGAGGGAGAACGAGAGAAAGAGAGGGAGATAGAGAGAAAAAGAGGGAGAGCGAGAGACAGAGAGAGAGAGAGAGAGAAAGAGAGAATGAGGGAAAAAGAGAGAAAGAGAGGGAGAGAGAGAGATAGATAGAGAGAGAGAGAGAGAGAGAGAGAGAGAGAGAGAGAGAGAGAAAGAGAAAGAGAGAGAGAAAGAGAGAGAAAGAGAGAGAAAGAGAGAGAAAGAAAGAGAGAGAGAGAGAGAAAGAATGAGGGAGAGAGAGAGAAAAAGAGAGAGAAAGAAAAAAGATAGTATAGCTGATTGAACCGGTTCTAAACCAGTGGATATTAATCAGATTCCATATTTTCACACATCGTATTATAGACAGCTTTCCACTGGATATTATTCGGATAGTATGTATGAGAACTGGTTCTAATCCAGCGGATATCAATTGGATTCCACTGTTTCACACACGTGTTACTCACCTAGAATATATCATTGTATTATAGACAGCTTTCCGCGGATATCATAGTATAGATAAAAAGAGAGAGAGAGCGAGCAGAGGAGTACCAACCCTTGGTACTTTTAGTCATTTTCATTGATGTACATTACTAAGGATGGTACACAAAATAAACCCTTTTTTAAGATTACAATTAGCGGTAGAAACGTTTAGACACTCAACTTAATGAATCAAAAATCCCAAAAGTTGTTGAGCAAACCAATAAGAAAACGTGAAAACAAAACTTCGGGGACTAGTGTAATAAACAGCCCATTGTCTCTCGAAGAATCTAGTGCATTACAGACATGCTGACAGTCTATTATAGATGCAGTGGTTATTTTCATTAATACAAATATTTCAGAAAGGTTTAGTGATTTTAAATATATAAATTACCACTACCTATCTATCTACCTACTTATCTATCTATCTATCTACTTATCTATCTATCTATCTATCTTTCCAACTATCTAGCTATCTAATATTAATCCTAAAACTTGAGAAAGGTTTAGTGATTAAAATATTCTTTATTAATATATATATATATATATATGATATATTTATCTAATAAACTAAAGTTTAAGAATTCATTTGTATCTATCTATATACATTAATTACAGACTAATTCCCCCCCCCTCCCCTCCACTCTTGTCCGTATAGGGATATGACAATGGATGAATGGTAGAATTATTTTCTATCTATCTATCTGTCTATCTATCTATCTGTCTATCTATCTATCTGTCTATCTATCTATCTGTCTATCTGTCTATCTATCTATCTGTCTATCTATCTATCTATCTATCTATCTATCTATAAATATATATATATATCTCTATCTATATATCTGTCTATATATCTATCCAACTATCTATCTATTATATTATTCCCAAAATTTGAGAAAGGTTTAGTGATTAAAATATTTTTTGTTAATATATATAATATGATATATTTATCTAACTAAAGTTTAAGAATTCATTTATATCTATCTATCTACATTAATTATAGTCCAATGCCCCCCCCCCCCTTCTCTCTACAGGGATATGACAATGGATGAATGGTAGAATTATTATATATCTATCTATCTGTCTATCTATCTATCTTTCTATGTATCTATCTATCTATCTATCCAACTATATATCTATCTATCTAATATTAATCCAAAAACTTGATAAAGGTTTAGAGATTAAAATATTTTCTGTTAATATATGATACTATGATATTTTTATCTAACTAAAGTTTAACAACTCATGTGTTTCTATCTATATACATTAATTACATTCTAATTCTAATTACAGGTATATGACAATGAATGAATGGTAGAATTATCATCTATCTATATATCTGTCTATATATCTATCTGTCTATCTATCTATCTATCTATCTAATATCAATCCTAAAATTTGAGGAGGGTTTAGTGATTAAAATATATTTTTGTTAATATATATTTATCTAACTAAAGTTTAAGAAATCATTTGTATCTATCTATATACAATAATTACAGTCTAATGCCCCTCTCTCCCTTCTCCCTATAGGGATATGACAATGGATGAATGGTAGAATTATTATATATCTGTCTATCTATCTATCAATTTATCTATCTATCTTTCTATTTATCTATCTATCTATCTATCCAACTATATATCTATTTATTTAGCTATCTATTATTAATTCTAAAATATGAGAAAGGTTTAGTGATTAAAATATTTTCTGTTAATATATGATACTATGATATATTTATCTAACTAAAGTTTAATAACTCTATATACATTAATTACAGTCTAATGCCCCTCTCTCCCCCTTCTCCCTACAGGTATATGACAATGGATGAATGGTAGAATTATTATCTATCTATCTATCTGTCTATCCTTCTATCTATCTAACTATCTATTGATCTATCCATCTATATATCCAACTATCTATCTATCTATCTATATATCTATCTATCTATTTATCTATCTATTTATCTATCTATTTATCTATCTAATATTATCCTTAAATTTGAGAAAGGTTTAGTGATTAAAATATTTTCTTTTAATATATGATACTATAATATATTTATCTAATTATCTATTTATCTAACTCTTTTGTATCTATCTATATACATTAATTACAGTCTAATGCCCACCCCCTCCCTTCTCCCTATAGGGATATGAAAATCTACCCATCTATCTATCTATCTATCTAATATTAATCCTAAAACTTGATAAAGGTTTAGAGATTAAAATATTGTAATATATATATGATATATTTATCTAACTAAAGCTTAAGAATTCATTTGTATCTATCTATATACTTTAATTAAAGTCTAATGCCCCCTCCCCTTCTATCTATCTATCCATTTAATCCTTTCTATCTATGAAAAATCATATGAATTTGACAAAGGTTTGGTGATTAAAACATTTGGATCTAGTGCTGTTCACAGTTATATGTTTCTAGATATTAGTTTTAGTAGTGGAGCTTCTCTAGAATCCTTGCTGTGTGTCTGACATTGAACATCAGCCATTGAAAAGCAAATTTAATTTCATTTTTATTTTAATTGTATATCCCTATTTTTAAATACCTATTTATTTTAATTAGATATTATATTACTGAACTTTACTATGGTGACAAGTGTAATAAATGAATGGATATGCCTTAAATCCATTAATTAAATTATGTGTGTCATAAAATATTTTTTTATTTTTAGAGGTTTAATGATTTTTATTGTCACTTTTACTCAGATTTAATTTAATGACTATGTTAGATTTTTTATGTAATAAGAATATTCTTGAAATAATCAGTAAACATCAGAAGTGATAAGACGTGTCTCACCCTAGCTTAGAGACAGGTTATGTATTAATCCTTCCGGCCGGATTTATAGTGTAGGGTGCTCTATAAATTTTGTTTGAGCAATGGTCACTTTGTTGGTAAACAAGTTGAAGGTAAACCTAGGACAATAATCATCCGGTTTACCTCCAGATACCTTAGAAACCTCTTCCTCAAACACAAATTTGAAAAAATGCCTGAGCCATCAGCATCTGAAATTACAAAAGGCATTCGGTTTTATGCTGCCTACCCAGACCTAACTCACAGAAACCGTGCCTATGTGATGGGTTTGAAGGAGGACCAAAGAGTTAAGGCTGCCTGGGCATTTGATGGTCACATAAAGTTTACACTAAAGGCTGACAAAGCCTTTACTGGTGCTGCGGCTAATCTTGTCAACCCTGAAGTTCACAGAGTTAAGGATATTAGAGTCCCACCCTCTATCTGTGTTGACCAGGCTGCAGCAAATAAAACTGAATTTTCTCCCAGAAGAAGCAGGAAAGATTATGATAGGCGTTATACTAGATCCTATGTAGCAGAGAAGCATAATGGAGAACCAACCGAAAAAGCTGACAAAAACCATGGTGGAGGGCGTGGAGGCCAACCTGGAGGCCCCAGTGGACAATCTGCTGGACGTGGTAGACACTCAGGAGGCCGTGGAGGTCAATCTGGAGGACGTGGGAGACAATCTGAAGGTCGTGGAGGTCAGTCTGTTGGACATAGTAGAGCCCCAAATAGCCATGGAGGAGCTTCTGGAGTGTGATCAGATACAAGAGCCCGCAGTCCAGCACCATCAAGAAGCCCCCAAGAGAGATGGCAGGCAGCCCCAATCAATTCCAATTCTAAATCATCTCAGGATAAATTTAAAGGTGAATCTAATTTTGGAAAATTACCTACTGACCAGGATATTTTAATCAACAAATTCAATGCTGCAAATTTGAATGAACAATGCTAAAACTTATATAAAATATTATTTAGCTTTTTTTCTGTATTGCTAATCTTAGTATTCTTATTCTAACTATGAGTTTGTTTCTTCAACAATTTACCTTTAAATTTTCATAATCATACAGATGTTAGCAGGTTTTTTTTTTACATTTCTTAAATTTCTTACTGTGTTTGGTTTTCATTTTCTTTTTTATTAGAAATCCTCAAAGCCCTTTTTATTTTTTTTAATTTAATGATTATTTAAGGCACCCTAATATATCTATAAATCCCTTTTAACCTGACCATTTGACATTCACAATTTTTACCTGTGCTCATTCACATCCATTGGATCAATTTCTCCTTTCTGCACTGATTAACATCCCCCTTCCCCTTTATTCTGCCGCCCTAATTTTATATCTCCGTGTTTCCATGAATCTTTTAAACCAACTCCTCCCCTTTCCCTTTTATTCTGCCGGCCCCATTTCATATCTTTGTTTTCCCATGGTTAATTTAAAGCAACTCCTCCCCTTTTTTTTGTGTGTATGTGAGAAATATTATCTTATTGGATATGTTTAAATGGAGGAATTAATTCATCAAAATGGAGTTAATGCATTACATAATCAAAATTGGCATAGGCTTCTTTTTTCAGAAAACTCTGACTTTGATGTAGATTTAGATATATACAAAGACATTGATATTGATTCCTTATATTATTGCCCAGAAAGTTTTAGCCAAAAATTTAAAAATTCTAAAAATATCTCACTTCTAAGTATAAATATACAATTTCTAAACTCAAAATTTTCTAGTTTATCCGATTTAATTGCATTCTGGAAAAGTAAAGGGGTTGTATTTGACTTAATTTGTTTGCAAGAGACTTTCTCCATAATTATGCCATCCATGTATGATTACCATCCAGTTTTAAACAAAACAAGGAAAACTTTTGTAGGTGGCGGGGTTGGCTTTTACATTAACAAATCCTTAAAATTTTCTATATTAACCCCTTACAGTCGGGCCCCTAGCCGCACCTTAATCGGTCGGGGGGGGGGGGGGCGTTCAACGCCCCCCCTCATTATCTCAGTTCCTATTAGAGCTAGAGGGCTAAATTTTTTTGTGCAAGTCCCCTAATTGATAATGAATTTCCGACCTTTTATAAGTCTAAGTCAATTTTCGCTTCCTTCACCCTTTTATTTAACAACCTTTGTTTTTAGGTCTTTTTTTACTTAAAAATTATAAACGGCTGTAATTTTCTTATTTTTGAAGCTAGAAGAAAATTTTTTTCCAGAAAATGTTTATCTTTATGTAAATTTTACATTAGAAATATCAAAATATAAATTTCAGCGGCCGCAGCTGTACTTGGCAGCTGCCAGCCGCCGCAGTCGGCGGTCGGTGGGAAAACGGCGGCGGATCTTCATGCAATTTTAATACGTTATGTAGACATGTCAGAAAAGCTTAAGTTTAAAATTTGAAGTCTCTAAGTAAAAAATTGCGGCCATAGGAGCCTTTCTAAGATTTCTGGAGACCTGCAGGATCAGGACCTGCAGGATCATACCTGGAACCTGAAAGTGACTTGAACACCTGTATTTCATATATGGATGTACTACTAGAGGATTTTTTAGTATTTTGGTATGATAAAATGCTTTGTTTTAGTCAAAAAAATATTTTTGCTCTTTACATGGATGACCCTGCCAGGTTTGCTGGCATCCTGTGCCCGCCAGGATGGAGATATTCAAAAAATTCCAACTTTCAGTTCTGTGTCATACCCATACTTAAAAAGTCAAGCAGTTTGGGCTCTTTACCTTTCACACACAGAAAATGAGATAGAAAAAACCGGATGGGGGGGCGTTCAACGCACAGGAAATAATGAGTAAACGCATTGAACAAATAAAAGATGAAAATATTAGAAATGCCTTAGCCCAAGCTCATGCTATTAACACACTCTTACATAATGCTCTAATGATTGTTCAAGAAAAACATGAACAAGAGAAGGTAAGTGTTGGTACAATAGTCGATACACTCGATAAAAAATTGGACACCAACAAACAGGCCTTAACTGACAAGATTTCATCCTTAAAGACTAAAACAGCTACTATAAATCATAAAATCAAGGATAGGCCAAGTGAAGATAGTTTATTATCCTCTTCAATAAAAGGTAAAGAGTGCATAAAAGTCACCCTAGTAAAATCCCGTGGAACCTTTAAGAATGAACAACAACCATTAACATCATTTATGTTTCATTGCTTTAATTGCAGAAAAAATACAGATTTTATAATTAACAGAATGCAAAGTTTAAATGTTTGTTGCATGTATTCCTTCCTTCTCATAAAGTCTCTAGTCAAATGGTGCGCAATCACAATCACAGGGGCAGATTTCAGATGGTGGCGTCGCGCGCCCCCTTGGTTAAATTAGGGGGAGGTTTAAGTGGCTGATTGACAACCAACTGACAACTAAGATATGTCCTTCTGTCAGTATAATTTAGTCTCACAAAAAACATATCTATCCATCTAAATAATTTTGGTTCATATTCTTTAAAAATTATCTTATTGAGAATAATCAAAAGAATTATAAGGACTTAAAACAAAATTTAGATGCATTATTTGATAAATATATCTAAAGATATGTCCTTCTGTTAGTATAATTTAGTCTCACAAAAAAACATATCTATCCATCTAAATAATTTTGGTTCATATTCTTTAAAAATTATCTTATCGAGAATAATCAAAAGAATTATAAGGACTTAAAACAAAATTTAGATGCATTATTTGATAAATATATTCAAAGATAATAAGGTTCCTTTTTGAATCAAAATTGTTCTAATTTGTCTAAATTCTAATTATAGTTTTATTTTGTTTATTGTTTCAAATTAAAGAAAGTCTAAAAAGTATAAATACAAAAGTATTTATTTTGTATTAAAGTAAACAAAACAAAAAATGACGACTTGTTAAAATATTTTTTATCATGAGATATTTACAACAATTAACATTTCTTTAATGTTGAAAAGTACAAATATATCATTGATTTTATATTGCATGTTTTGATTCAAATTAATTTGTTTAATATTACAAGTGTCATAAATATAAACTATCATATGTTGCGTTTAAACAGGGCAATTATTCAAACACTACATTTTTGCATAGGGGTGTTGCAACCTGCTAAGGCACGCCCCTGTATATTTGTATAAATTGTGACACAAGTTTTGTATGAATCTGACGGAACTTTACATATATACTACCAGGGACACAGGATTAACCAATGGTTGATAAATTAATCTCCTTTTAAGATTTCAGTCAATATTTGAAGGCAAGTAAATTGTGGACTCGAAATGATTATTGATTGATAAAACAGCCTTTGTTCCCTCTCTCCCTGCTAACACACTAAACAGGGACAATGTTTATTTATTAGCCTGTCCTAAAAATGTAAATTTCTACAATTTTGACTGTAAACAATTACCAGTTTTAATATCTATATTTTCGTTTGATTTAATATACTACTTTACCAAAATATTAATAGAAAATAAAATCAAGCTCATCTAAATTATAATTGAATAGTAGCAATAATTATATATTTAAACAATATACAAGAATAATTTGCTAATAGTGAGTTTGCTAATTTTTCTTATTTATTGATTTTCAATGATCTATCTTTAGCAGCTAATATAAGGTGTGTTAATTGAATATAATCACTGTTTAAAAAGTTCTACAATTGTCTCTACCCGACTTCAAATCAATAATATCCAAACAAAAAAAATTGGATGTAATAACAAGGGACACAACATTGCAAAAAATCTATACCGTTCCTCATCTACAAAATAAGGATGAATGGGATGAAAATACTATATAAGATATAATAAGGGCTTTTAATGGTAAATCCAAAGCTATGATTTGTTGGTATTGTGCTATGGCAGGTCATACTTGAACATTACTTTTGATTGATACATAGAAATAAAAATTATATGATATAATATTATTATGAATGAATATGTTGTGTTTATAGTTTAAATTTGTTACAATCAAATGTGTTAATTGACATATAGTTAATGATTTTGTTTCGAGACATATCAATAAAATTTGTTGTAAACAAACCCAGACTAGACAAAACACATCATATGTTAATTGATATACAGTTAATTACATTGTTTTGAAATATATAAATAGAAAGAAAAAACATTTAACTAAAAATGTTCTAATTAACAGTCATATGATTAAAAATATCCATGTGATATCAAAAATAATCACACTTTTTTTTGTTTACTTTTTTTAATAAAAAAAGAAACAAGAAATGGGGGGAACCTATCATCCTAAGCATATGTCCATATATATATACATCCATTCATGTATTTAGTTCCATTTAAATCATATGAATGGGGTCATAGTATCAAAAATACAATAAACTTTAAAAGAAACCATACAGAACAAGACAGACAGACAAATTGCAATGTTAATGGACAATGCTGAACAACATATGAAACATAATCTAGACAGCGTTCCATATTTCTAATCAATGGCTTAATATAGATAAAAGCCCATTATTAATTGTACTTGTTAATTGAAACATAATAAAAGATATTTTCATAAACATGTTATATTTGTATTTTAAATTCTATTTGAATAAAAATATAAAATAAAATGACCTTGTTTCTGTTTTTTGTGTTTAACATATAAACAAATAAAATATTAGTATAAACAATAACAGCCTACCTAATGTCTATCTAAAATCATATGATTGAAAATTATAATCAAAAAGTACATGAATGTTATAAAAATCTGTGCATGATAAAGGTGGAATTAAAACCTCTCAGAAACCCCCTTTCCCCCCTTCTGTAGCCACTTATATACATATAAAATAGAAATTTATATGATGTTGATTTCATATAAGGGGGGTGACAATAAATTGTATATAAAAAAGAGAGAGAGAGACAGAGAGAGAGAAAAAAAAATTGTTGATAAGGATATCAAAAGCTTGCCTTACTAGGTATTTTAAATTTAAATAAGTTCTCGGCTCCCACCCAACAAAAGCACATTAAAATTGAAATTACAAATTATAAATTGAAATTATAAACTCTAATTATTGAGGAAGTAACTAGAATTCCAATACAGTGTTAGATTATAATAAAACAATCAAAGTAAATCGTTTACTTCAGGTAATTTTACTTCACTTTTATTTTTCCATCTGTTTACTAATAATTTTATCCTATTATATATCTCTCTCTCTAAATCTCTTTATGTATGTGTAATACAAAACACATATATATATATATATCAAATGATCTTAAGTAATATTTAATCATTAGGATATTATATATGTAGAGATTCTATTCAATATTCATAAGAAAAATCTATAAATTAACCACTATTTAAAAAAAAAGACAATTTAGTGAAATTTCTTTCTAGTATGTAAATAATAATATTGTAATAATCTAAATTAATATTTCAATATTGATTTCAAAATTCATCTTTCTATAGTACAATGTCAAAAATAGGTAATCTATTATAAAAGATTCCTATACAACATGTGTAAAAAGGAACTGAATTTATTTGTAAAAATGAAATATAAATTTCAAATTATCTTAGATAATATTTGACCATTATTAAATTATATATTTCTAGATTCTATTCAAAAGTCATAAGAAAAATCTCTAAATTAATTCTAAAATTCATCTTTCTATAATACAATGTTAAAAATAGGTAATCTATTATAAAAGATTCCTATAACAACATATGTAAAAAGAAAGCTGAATGAAATTTATCTTTAATAGTGAAGGACTATATTTATGAAATACTTCTCCACTTATTAAAATCAATCTTGCTAAAATTCAGGAGGTGGGGAAATTATGTTCTGAAATATAATTTAAATTTTTAAGTAGTATTCATTATATATAAGATTGTGATACATTACTACATTTGAAATAGTAGTATAATAACAGTATATCCAGGGAGGGGAAAGAATATACAAAAATTAGAAACATTCCTTTTTTTGCAAGATAGGACAAAAAAGGTTAACATAATAATTGTTATTCTAATTATTTTATTAGCTTGTTTGAAAAATATAAACATACAGACTTTCCATCAATAATTATAGAGTTTCTAAGCTTCTATATTGTACCTTTCTGTTTCACAAATTATCATGAAATGTTCCAATCCAATAAGACAATTTCAACATGTCAAAACTACTGATAACTGGTAGCTTTTAAATATGAACTAACTTTCCCTGTTATAGAAATGCTTTGCTCTAAACAAGAAAGTAAAACTGAGGTTTCACCTCCAGCATTTTAGAGGCTTAGTACAAAAAATTAGTAAGGGAGGACAATTAAATAACTTATAAATTGAAATGGGTATAAGTTAAAAATATCTTAATATATAGTTCTTAAGAGTTATAATTTGCACCAATATGGTACCTATTTAGATCTTCCCTAAAAAGGAAAACACAATGGGTGCAGTGTTAATTAAAATCTTGAGTTAAATACAACAAAGACCTTTTTCTGCTTTATATACATACAAGTGGCTACGCCTCTAGATGCACTTGCAGTGATTAGGGCTTGAATACCCGCCAACTAAATTTTTTAAATCAAATTTTGAGAAGGAATTTATTTTTTTGGTGGGGGGTGGGAAGACACTCCCACAAAATAGTTATTAACCTTCCCAAGACCTATGAAAAGCTCTACTGTGAAGCAGAACCACATTAATTCAGTGGTTAATGAGATCATTTGCTACATACAAAAAAAAACATTTTACTACTTTATACTTTATATTATAGGATTGGGACTTGTGGCTATGCCAATAGTCTAAGGGGGAGGGCGGTGGATGTTGGAAAGACAATATTATGATATAATAAATATAAAAAAAAAACGTTCAAGTTAATTATTATAACTTATAAAAGGATTTTAAAGAAATGCTTCTGTAAATTTACATATGTTTAAAATAATGAACTTAGAGGCTAGATTTCTTCAACACTATGGAACTATTACTTTAATGGATATCAGCGCAATTTAAACTGATACTCTTAAGGATTCCATTGTGTAATATTAAACATTTAGATTCATAAAGCATTTATGGAGACTAATCCACATCATCAGCTGTTATTAGGGTTGTAACAAAGAAATCAAAATGTCTCTCACCACTACACACCCTAGTAGTTTTGATAACGTTTAGCCGGATTAAAAATTCACTATTCCTAGTTGTCAGTTGTAGAGCTGTCGTAATATGACAAAGTTAGATAGGGTGTATAGCAAGCAAATACAGTACTCTGTTCCACCCCAGGAACCAGTCCAAGATGCTTGAATTATAATGCTTCTTTGATAATGGAGTTATGTCTTTTTTTTCATAAAGTTTTAAGTTTTGACACCAAACTACACATTATTATTTTTAGAAAACAAGAATAGAAGATTCCCTCCAACAATCAAGATCATATATGGCTAAAGTAAATAATGAAAAAGGTTAGCTGCCAAGATATATAATATAGAAGATTTAAATGAAGATCAAGACTAAATTGGCAGTAGATCTATTGACAAAGTTATTACAATTGTTCATTTGATGATGTATGACTGATCTCTAATTGGCTGATGCATTTCCCAGTGGATTAAGCCTATAATACCATGAAGGTGAGCCACACTTCTTTATGTTGATTTTATTGTCAGTTAGAATATAGGTAACCACTGAACTGATTTGATTCTCAGTCTAGTTTTTAGGCTATTTACTGTCCTCCACTGTGGCTATAAAGCCCTTAAATTCTAGGGGCGCAATCGCTAATATTATAAGAGTCAATTAACTCCTATTCATTATGCTGTTATGCTGGTAATGTATCTAATCATGATACCGTTATTCTAATTTATGCTAAATTTAAAATAATAATATGATGTTAACAAATTCAAATGAAAAGATGATTTGGATCAAACCAATTTTATTGTTATATTATCCAAACAATTATCAAATTCAAACTAAAGTAGAGATGCTATAGGTAAATGTAAATATCCTCATCTAAACTTGTAACCTCAATACATACATATGGTTACTTTATAAGTTTCTCAAAGTATAGAATTTTGGATTCAGTGATTTAGTTTTTGAATTATATTTTTGGAAGTGTAAATGTAGTAATGTGGGACTGACGACCAGACCCCATATGTATAGAGGAAGATTCGCCGTCACTACATAAACACAAGCATATGTAGATATATATACTTACAGTAAATTGGTGACTATTCCAGAAGGTATACTCAACTGGTACATAACAATACCTGAATTTCAGACATATAGATAATTATATATACCTATGTCTGTTTATAAGTTTTATGATAACTTATCAATATCTATAAATGAGTACAAACACTGCTCTATAAAGGGATTTATAATCTCTATAGTCATGCCCAAAAACATTAGTCCAATATGTCTATTTGCTACATCTCCCGGTCATTTCTATGATAAACTAATAGATAAGTGGTCAATTCTAATTTATACCAGCAGCAAGGCTTCTACATATTTAGCCTGGTATTCAAATGGAAGATATATATTTATGAAACCTAATCAGTTCATTAGGAATAAGCTTTCAAGGGCCCTTGCTATTAATCATTGGGATATAGGAATAATAAATAAATTTGCTTATGAAATGTATTTCCAACAAATTTAAATAGTTGTAACTCGAAATGCAGTAATAGTTGCTTTGCTGACTAAATTACCACAAGTTACAGTAACCAAAAACAATCTACTGTACCTCATATGTATGGGTGTTAAACTGTCAATTAACCTACAGTATTGGTCACCATTATGTGCAACTGAGGGAAATCTTACAGTTAGAAGACAGGCAAAGGCAACAAGTAAGCAATTTTATGCTAAAGTAGTAAATTACTTAACAGACAAATTTTGATGTATCAAAGATATTGTACTCTGCAACCTGTAATAGTTGGGTAGTAACTTTAAAGCTTTTGCAGCCTAAGAAACAATGATATCTTGAATTAATGCATATTCATGTATTTCTTCAAGTGGGTGCAGGGTTTAAATAACCTTAACTACAGATGGAGGGGTACAGTTGCTAGAGTTAAACAGCCTTGTTCCTTTAAGATTCAGGAGTACGTTAGTCTTATCCACTTGATGGGACTAAAATATCCTTGTATTCATCTACAAATATTGTACACTCATCTGATTGACTATTGTACCTTTATACTACTGTTATGTGATTGTACCTTTGCTAATAGAAAATGTACAGATTCGTGGTGTTTGCTAACCTCCTAGATATTGGACATTAAAATAAATTTATAACCACTTCATTTGATTTTTAATCAATGGCAATCATTATTGATGAAAGTTAAAAATCCATACTGCTACAGGCATGTATTTTGACTAAATCAAATCATTAAGATAATGTGTATGGAAAATCTAGAATACCTCCCTTTGCCACTTAATAAAAGTTTTTAGTTAATGTGTAATAAACTATAGTTGATGGTAAAGTGGTCACTTTATTTATGCTAAAGATTATTAACTAACTCAGGTGGTTCTAAAACTATTATAAAACCAATGGCAGATTTTCTAATTATAACATATTGAATAAAAGAGTATTAAAATACAAAAAAAAATCTTTCAGGGATAGTTCATTCAAAGTTGAAAAGTTTTCTTACATAAACTTTATTAACAATGACTTCAATTCTGAAACTACAAGTACAGGGTCACCAGGAGTTGGGAGGGAAGATATCACATCTCCCAAATAGGGAGACCACAATCCTCCTCCCGTACTTGATCAAATTCCGCCATGGAGGGGATAATTTGGATATAAATGAAATTTTGTAAGAAATCAAAAACATTGACATAAAATCATAAAACATATTTTGTCAGAATTTGATTTTAATAGCAAAATTACAGAGTCCAATTTTGAACATTCAGTCATGCTTAACATTAATAGCTTAACATTAAATATAACACCAAATAAGTTCAAACTTTAATGAATTACTTAAAATTGTTAAGATTAGCTTAGTATCAACAATATATTGATATGCATTTGGTATTTGGTACAAGGTGTCCAGATTATATCACCAGAAACGCACATTATTACAACAGCACAAATTACCCTTATTCCTTATAATTGGTCTAATCCTGTAGAGCCTTCCTCATATTTTGCAAAAATGTATTTTTCTAATTAAACAATGTAAGGATCATGTTATAATAAAACATGAAGGGAGAGGCCATTAGAGTATACATAAACATACTGGTACCCGTAACCAAAAGTTTAATACACATGCTATCTCCCATTTGTTAGCTTAGAAACTTTTGGTAATTTTTAGTAAATCTTTACTGGTGTATTTCAACTTTTGCTTTAACTATTAAAATAATTCTTTGGTTATAATCATTGAGGATGTACACCAATTGACCAATAATTGTCCCTGATATAAAGCATCCGTTGCCTTATCCCTTAAGATCCCTGATGTGAAGGCATATACCCTGAATTAAACAAAGCTTTCAGCCTTTTAAAAATTCATAACCTAGCAAAATTGCTAATTGGGTATTTTTACTACTCTTGAGAAAAAGCAAAATATTCATAAGTTTTTGGCATGGCTACTATACAATATCATTCTTATATTTAAAATAAGACAAATAAAATGCACAATTAATTCATATTAACAACTGTTTTCACACAAATCAGGGGTGGATGGATAGTAAGATAATTAATAGACCCAATAGGCTAAAATTAATCAGCACTACTTAACAGATACAATAAAGTGTTATACAGTAAGCACATAAATAGTTGTATGATAAAAATGGGTTAAGTTTTAATCATCTCAAGTTGTTTTCTAAAATTATTTATAAAACAGAATCAAAGTAACAACACTAATTGTGATGGATTAAAAATGGTTTTCAGCCTCACTGAAAAATGACATATAGCATTATATTTCAAATGTCTTCTCATTTTACGAAATATTTGTTTCATTGGACTTTGTCACAACTCTAAATTTCGTACCCACCCACCAAATTTTTACTTGATAAAAGACAAATATAAGCGAAGTAATTGAATATAACTTGCAAGTGATCTATCCCTGCACTGAGGGAAGGTACATAATTTGCAAGAAATCAATCCCTGTCATTGCATGGCAGATGGGGGGGTTGGTGTTATTTTTCAGTTTATTTAAATTCCGCGGGAAGCTGCTTATAATACCAGCAACAAAGAACTAGTTCTATGTCATAAAAATTGTATAGTACAATTTAATAATTTTAATGGTTAAAATTTACCAAAACATTATGATCTAACAACTTTGGAAATTTTATTAAATTTTGATTGGTTGGTTTATTGAGTTGAATGACCAAATGTTTTAATTAATTGTAATCTATAGAAGGCATAACTTTGTTTATCATCATTGGGGACTTACATCAATTTATCTGTCATTGTCTTATCTCTTTAGATCCCAAAGCAAGACAGCATCAAAATACACTTTCTCTTAAAGGAAGACATTCACACTAAGAGAAGGGGGGATGCGTCCTGAACGTTAACTTAAAAAGTAGTTGGGTCCAAGTCCAAAACCTTACCTCCGTTTTACTACTTATATGCCATCCATATAATCCCATATTTACACATAAAGGGATATAAAAGAAAAAGTATAATAATAATATTTGAATTTTATGTAATAGTAAAGAAATATAAATACATCCATATATTTATACATTTGGGTATATACTATGATGTGCATAAAATAGTAATAAAACAAAATTAAGTTTTAAGTAAAAAAAATTTTAGCATATTTATCATTATGTACCTGTAAAGAAATATAAATACATCCATATATTTATACATTTGGGTATATACTATGATGTGCATAAAATAGTACTAAAACAAAATTAAGTTTTAAGTAAAAAATTTTAGCATATCTATCATTATTTCAGGTCAATCCACAGATCCAGACAAGCCTGCTGTCAACGAACCTGGCCCAGAGAAGCCTGCTTTCAACAAATCTGCCCCAGAAGAGCCTGTTACCAATGAACCTGTCCTAGAGGAACCTGCTGCCAACAAACCTGCCCCAGAGGAATCTACTACAAACGAACCTGTCACAGAGAAGCCTGCTGCCACCAGACCTGATCCAGAAGAAATCTGTTCAATGAACCTGTTCATCTTGACCATGTAATTGTCCATCTTGAGGAACATTATGTCATTGACTACAAACCTGAAGAGGAGGAACTGCTGGCCAGCTTTGATAGTGATGAAGAAGATTCAGCATATAGTTAATAGTTTTGACTGTTAAAATAATTTTTGCTTGTTTGTTTGTTTTAATATTATATAGTTGTTTATAGATTAATTTTATATAATTGATTAATTTACCTTGTTGTAAGTATACAGTCATTTTAATCCACATTGGGTCAAACGGGGGGTAATGTCGTAATGACTGAATTGTAGAGTTGACTCAATGTGTTTGACAATGACCTTTGATTTATATGTATGAAGCTATGAAAAATAAAGTATAAGCAATAAGTTTGATAAAAAGAAGTTTAGTCTTCAGTTGCGTTTTGCAAGTCTTATGTAGTGAAAACTATAAGACTTATTAGCCAGGTTGTCACCAAGAGTGGGGCCTGGACATTATAACGAGCTCCGAGTTTTAGAGCTTGTTATATATCTATTTATTGATCATAGCTTTACCCAGTTATTAACTATCTTAATATACCTAACCTAATCTGATTTAAACATAGATATAATTGGAATACAGTAAGTGAATATTCAAAGTGTTGATTATTGATATATAAAGTATTGCTACTCTATAACTAACTATTTACCGTCTGTTTTCCGTGGTATAAATACCTCACATTTGGTCTAATGATGTTAAAGACCAAATGGTGGCTGGAATAATCACCACCTATTTAAGTGATCATTTCTCAACTTTTCACATTATTAAAACAAACAAATATCAGCCAACCCCAAAAGTAATTTCAAGTCAAGATTTCTCTGAAAATAATATTGCAAATTTCAAAGAAAAATTAACTAACTTACCTTTTACTGAAGTCTATAACCATAATAACCCTACAGTTAGCTATGAAACTTTTCAGAAAATATTTAAGGAAGCATTTGATCAGAACTTTCCATTGAAAGAAATTCGTTTTAATAAAAACTATCACATGATAGAACCCTGGATGACCAGGGGGATTCTTAGGTCTAGGGCTAGAAAATTTCAGTTACAGTCTCAGCTTTCAAAAAATCCGTCGGAAGTGAATAAAGAATTGTATAGAAAATATAAAAATGCTTACAACAAAGTTTTAAAAACGGCCAAAAAAGTATATTACAGCAATCTTCTTTTAGCTAACCAGGGAAACCTTAAAAAAAACTGGCAGATTATAAAACAAGTCGCTGGGCTTAAGTCAAAAAATAATTTCTCAACTGATAAACTTGTAATAGATGGTACTGATATTATTGGTGAAAACAACATGGGTCAAGCATTTAATAGGCACTTTTCAAATATTGCACATAATATTAGGCAAACTATCAATCCTACTGACAGGCCACCTGATAGTTATCTTGAAGAATCTGAATTTTTATTTAACATTCCACGTATTACACCAGCTAACATTATTGAAATTGTCAATAATTTTGAAAGTAAAAAGTCTGTTGATTATTTTGGAGTATCCTCCTTCTTGTTAAAACAAATTATTACACCAATTCTAGATCCATTGTGTTTTATTTTTAATCAATCTTTAGAATCTGGAAATGTACCAGATCAATTTAAAATGGCAAAAATAACTGCTGTATTTAAAAATGGCGGTGATCCTTTTAATTTAAATGACTATAGGCCAATTTCACTTCTTTTAATCTTTTCTAAAATATTAGAAAAATACATTGCTAACCACTTAAAAGATTATTTGTCTGAAAATAATTTGATTAATGAACTTCAGTTTGGCTTTCAAGCTAAAAATTCTACATTTCATCCAATGATACACTTACAAAATCATGTGAGTAAAGCTATGAATAAAAAAGAATACACAATTGGCATCTTTTGTGACATTAGAAAAGCATTTGATTGCGTGCCTAAACAGACACTTTTAATGAAACTTCGTAAATTTGGTATTCATGGTAATATGCTTAGTTGGTTTGAGTCCTATCTTTCCAATCGAACTCAATTTGTAAGGCTTGGGCTATTTGACTCTGAACCATTAGAAGTAGATAGTGGTGTGCCTCAAGGTAGCATTTTAGGACCAATCTTGTTCTTAATATTTTTTAATGATCTTCCAAAGTCAACATTACTTAAACTTCTCCTTTTTTGTGATGACACAACAATCTTAGCCTCGGGAAAAAACCTTAATGATCTTATTTCGTTTGTTAACACTGAACTTCAAAATATTTCTCAATGGTTCAGAGCCAATCAGATGTGTTTACATCCCAACAAAACCAAATTTACAATATTTTCCCCATCCCCATCCCTTATACCTTGGAATGAAATTAACCTTTACTTTGATGAAAATGATCCCAATACACTGAATCCAAATCCATTACTTAAACATAAAATTGACTTTGTAAACCATGAAAGTGAAATCCCTGCAATCAAGTTTTTGGGCATTTACCTAGATCCAGCCCTAAATTTTAAGTTTCATATAAAAGAATTAAACAAAAAACTATCTAAATCTCTCTTTTGCTTAAGGAAATGTCAAAGCCTTTTAACAGAAAGTGCTATGAAATCTTTGTATTTTTCTATTTTTCACTGCCATTTGGTTTATGGAATTCAAATATATACTTGTGCATCGCCTTCAATTCTTAATGCCATCAAAATAAAGCAAAAAATGGCTGTAAGATGTATAAAACAAGCAACATATTATAGTCACTCTGGTCCGATCTTTAAAAATCTTCAAATTCTACCTTTTGACTCTTTGTGTATCTTTTTTAAACTTAAGCTTATGTATGAATACAAAAACGATCTGTTGCCTAGGTCTTTTAACAACATGTGGCCCTGTAGGGGTGATTTAATTGCCAATTATAATCTTAGAAATGATGATAATCTAACTATACCTGCTTCTCGCATTTCTCTAGTTGAAAGACTACCTTACTGTTCCTTACCAACTCTATGGAGTAATTATAATGATATTGACAACATAAGAAATAGTTTGACTAAAAAGCAATTTATAAGCAAGCTTAAAAAGTGCCTACTAAATAGAATTGTAACCACATGTAATAGAATTTTATGCCGCTCCATACTTCATCTATTATCAATTTTATTTTTAAAAAATATTTTAATATCTAATGTTCTAGTCCTCTCACATACACCCTTCCTCACTCCCTCATTTTCACATTGGAATGAAATATAATCCTTTTAGTTAATTTCTGTTGTTGTTTCATATTCCTATTTTTTTTTCTTTAAACTTGTATATCATCTATTGCAACGGCTATCCAATATTACCTCTCACGAGATTGTTTAGTCCTTTGACACTGTACATAATTATTATTTGATCTGTCCTTAATATTTTATTCATATTCAATTTTTTTGTTTGTATATGAATATTTAATACCTGTATTATAACACTGTTATTAATTTTACTTGTTATGTGTGTCATAAAATAAATATCTAATCTAATCTAATCTATTTGATTATTTATACTAAATACCAGGGAGTGGACATTGGGCTGTTTATTACACTTGTTTTATAATAAAGTTTTCTTATTCGTTGGCTTAACAATTTTATGAACATTTTTCAATTTTGATTAACCACTAATTGTAATCTCCAGAAAGGGTAATTTTTTTTAGGTTCATTTGGTATGTTCATCAATTTATCAGCCATTGTCTTATCCCTTTAGACCGCTCCCTTTGGTTTGACTTGAAATTTAAACTAGGGAGGAAGAAGACATTGGGCTGTTTATTACACTAGTCCCCAAAGTTTTATAATCCCCCAAAGTTATCCCTTTAGATCCCTGATATATACAATGTTTTCTTATTCGTTGGCTTTACAATTTTGGGAACATTTTTAAATTTTGATTAGTTGGTCCAAACCTTTTAACTACTAATTGTAATCTACAAAAGGGGTAGTTTTGTGTATCATCATTGGGGATGTAGATCAATTTATCAGCCATTGTCTTATCCCTTTAGACCGCTCCCTTTGGTTTGACTTGAAATTTAAACCAGGGAGGAAGGGGACATTGAACTGTTTATTACACTAGTCCCCAAAGATTTATAATAATGTTGTCTTATTTGTTGGCTTAACAATTTTAGGGACATTTTTCAATTTTGATTAGTTGATTAACCACTAATTGTAATCTCCAGTTAGAGTACTTTTTTTGTATCATCATTGGGGATGTACATCAATTTATCGGCCATTGTCTTATCACTTTAGACCGCTCCCC
This sequence comes from Acartia tonsa, assembly GCF_053477335.1. Taxonomy (NCBI): domain Eukaryota; kingdom Metazoa; phylum Arthropoda; class Copepoda; order Calanoida; family Acartiidae; genus Acartia; species Acartia tonsa. Next base: position 20,788,018 of record NC_137274.1, read on the forward strand.
TTGGTTTGACTTGAAATTCAAACCAGGGAGGAAGGGGACATTGGACTGTTAATTACACTAGTCCCCAAAGTTTTATAATAAAGTTTTCTTGATCGTTAGCTTAACAATTCTATGGACATTTTAAAATTTTGATTAGTTGATCCAAACCTTTTAACCACTAATTGTAATCTACAAAAAGGGTAATTTTGTGTATCATCATTGGGGATGTACATCAATTTATCAGCCATTGTCTTATCACTTTAGATCCTTGCATTCCTCTATCCTCGGCGGTTTGACTTGCAATTTAAACCAGGAAAGGAGGGGACATTGGACTGCTTATTACACTAGTCCCCAAAGATTTAAAATAAAGTTTTCTTATTCGTGAATTTCTAAGCTCCTAATAAAGATAGACTGCTGACATTTCGGGTATAGTCCCTTTCGTGGCAACGCCCCTTCGTATTTTTAGAGTAGCTTTTCTCCTATTTCTAGCCCCTGCAGGGGGTCTCTAACCCTGCGGGGCAATCACCTAACCCAATATAACCATATCAAAAGCCATTTTTAAAATACGATGTTTTTGACAACTTTTTGGAACTTTAATTGAATTTTGATTGGTTGAGTGTCCACACGTTTCAACCACTAATTGTAATCTACAGATTTTAAGTATCATCATTGGGGATGTAGATTAGTTTATCGGCCATTGTCATATCCAATTAGATCCCTAAGGACCTTTAAAACGGTGGTCTCCAAAAATATGTGACTGTAATGTGAAAATGCAAGGTTGCGTGAATATATACATAAATTGAAAATTCGTTTCACGAGCTTGAAATTTAAGTATTAGAATATAATTTCAAAGCTTTTTATGCAGTAATTGGACGTCTATCTACCAAAGTAGCAGGATGTGTGTTTGTATGTCTATACATATTTAACAATCTATACTTAAACAGAGAAGACTATAATAATATAGAAGACTATAATAGAGAAGACTATAATAGAGATAATAAGAGACATAGATTTACGCATTATTTTGTTTTGTCATTCCAAATCTACAGTCATTCTATACCTAGCATCTTTATATTCAACTAGAGGCTACGCCCCTAGAGGTCTCAAGGGGCACCTACGGGTATCTTAAAGAGAATTTTTTAAAATGGAGGGGGAGGGAGGTAGTAGAACCCCTACACCCAAAAAGTTAATAGTTATTTATCACATCTTGTTATAGGCAGTTTTCCGCAGTTATTGTAATATTTGCCCCTCGTGGCTAATAAAACTGAGCTGGATCTTTAAATCGTTTATAGGTGCGCTGAACCGGGGCGATTCATTTCAGAGCACCATCAGATTATTAATACCAATCTTTAAATCGAAATGGCATGGGCCAAATCGGGGTGAATCATATTTAATAAATATTTTCTTTTAATTACTTTAATATTTTATTGCAAAACTATTGTGAAAACATTTTTATAGTTATTTTTTAAGTAAATTATATATTGGTTTATATAAAATACCGTACTGACCCGTCTTTAGTAATAAAGTTGGCCCTGCTCGTATGGATATTTTTAGAGCAAGAGATAGAGAGAGAAGGATAGATAGGTAGATAGATAGATAAATAGATAGATAGATAGGTAGATATAAAGATAAATAGATAGATAGATAAATATATAGATAAATAAATAGATAGGTAGATAAATAGATATATATGAGAGAAAGAGATAGATAGATAGAGGGAGAAAAAAATATAAGGATACAACAAAAGAGAGAAAGAGTGTATTTCAGATAGATAGATAGATACATAGATAGAGATAGAGAGAGAGAGAGAGAAAGAGTAAGAGAGAGAGAGACATATAAACAGTAGCATCGGGCGGGTCACAAATTGAACTACTCCTTTAACTTTAGCACGCCGTAACAAGTTGTAGGGTAAAACAAAAAAGGGAAGGAAACTTTAAATAGAATGTCACGCGGCACTATTATATGAAAAAATTATAATAGATATGCACACACACAAACATCAAGATTTCTTTAAAATTAATTAAATTCAAAAATTATTATTTTAAGATTTTGTTTATTTGGTGGCGCGCCAAAATAAAGATTTAAAGATAGCTATTTTAGTGAGTGCGCAAGCGATCTAACAACACCGCACCGAAAATCTTTTAAAAATCAATGTTTTATAGGTGTGCTGTGGCGCACCATCAGCGCACCTACAGTTCACCTCTGAATCGCCCCGATTCAGCGCACCATAAAAACGATTTAAAGATTCAGCTCTGGTATTAATTTTATAATTTTTATTTTAACATTCGTGCAAAATTATCTGTAATACAATTCTATAAATAATTTTTTTAGTATGGCTGAGAACCGGTTCTAAACCACTGGATATTAATTGGTTTGAAAGCCATGCTGAAAAAAAAACCTTCCTAGACCTAAATATGAAACTTGTTAGGAACAAAGTAAGCTTTCAAAATTACCCCTCATTGCTTTAATTCCAGCGAATGACAAAACTAATTTAAAAACTTTTATTCATGGACCAAAAAATTTTTATAATATCATTTTATTATTCGTTGGTTTAATAACTTTGGGAACTATCATTGAATTTTGATTGGATGGTTCATTAAGTGAAGGCCCCTTAAAATTTTCTGTAATTTTTTGTATCATCATTGGGAATGTACATCAATTTATCAGCCATCTTCTTATCCCTGGGAAATGTGATTTTCTCAGCTTATACATGAAATTAGCTAAAATTAACTATTAAATCTTTTTGTCTATCTACTTAACTATCTACATATCCATCTATCTATCGATAAAATGATAAACACAACCCCCATTGAAAATTAAAAAGTTTACCCCTTCTGTAGTTTGAATATTAATTTATCTATCTAGCTTTTTTTCTTTCTTTCTTTCTGTCTATCGAAATATCTATCTACCTATCTGTCCATTTATCTATCTTTTTTTTTCTATATTTATCTATCAATCTACCTACCTCATTATCTATATCTATCTATCTATCTACTTACCTACCTATCTATATCTATCTACCTATCTATATATATATATCTAGCAACCTATCTATCAACCTATCTACCTATTGATGAAATGATAAACAACCCAATGATGATAAACAAGTTTACTGTAGATCAAAAGTATGGACATTGTTTGAAACCAACTAATCAAAACAAAAATAGTACCCAAAAATGTTAAGCCTACATATCAGATAACATGTGTAATCCACAGTCCAATGTCCTCCCCCCCCCCCTCTATGATTGTTTGTAATGTGCTTTTAATAATGGATAAATATATATATATCAGGGAACTAAAGGGATAAGACAATGGCCAATTATCCCTTAAAAAATCCGGCCCCTTGCCTCACCTAGTTTTGTGCAAGTCCATGTTTGATAATGAATTTCCGACCTTAAGTGAGTCAAAATCAATTTTTGCTTCCTTCACCCAGCCTCAGCTGTACTTGGCAACTGCCATCCACCGCATTCGAGTAAAAATTCAGGGAGGGAGGGGACCATGGGCTGTTTATTACACTATTCCCCATATTTTCACACAAACGTTTTCTTAATTGTAGCAACTTTGGGGACTTTTACTAAAATTTGATTAGTTTTTTTTGAGAGTTCAAACATTTCAATTACTTATTTTACACTACAGAAGATGGGGATGTATATCAATTTATGTGCCATTGTCTTACCCCTTTAGATCCCTGGTCTGTCTGTTTGTACCTAGGCATTTCTGTAACCACTCAACCGATATGGTTCTACTTTTCAATGTAGCTTGTCATAGGTCCTGGAAATATAAGTTACCTATTATAAAATTAACAGGATGTTTGTCTGTACTGAAAGAACTCGCTAACCACTTAACCAATATGGTTCTCCTTTACAGAATGGACAGGTTTATATCTATTTTGGGAGAGGGTACCACCACCCTACTAACATAAATCGGCCCTAGAAAAATGACCTAACACATATTTTATTTATAATTTTTTTCAAAACTACAATGGATAAATTGATATGAACTATCCCAATCATCATAGATAGATTTACCCCAAAAGCTATTTTGTACCAACCAATTAAGTCCCCAAAGTAACAAACAAGATGTTTTTACAAAACTTTTGAAACCAGTTTAAATTACAGTCCATTGTCCCCTCCTTTCCTGACAATAGATTGATGTTAACTCTTCCAATTATCATCAACAAAATTACCCCTTTAGTAGAATAATTAATGACACTGCTATTTTATACTTAAAGTAACAAATGAGATGTGTTTATAAAACTTTGGGTACCAGTTCAAATTACAGTCCAATGTCCCCTCCCTCTCCTCCCTACAGATAGATAAATAGATAGATAGATAGATAGATAGACAGATAGATAGATAGATAATAAGATAGATAAATAGATAGATAGATAAGACAATAATAAGACAATGGCCAATTAATTGATATACATCCCCAATGAACATAAAATTACCCCTTCTGTAGTGTAAAATAGATAATTGAAATTTAAATCTATCTAACTATCTATCTTTTTATCTACCTATCAATCTACCTATCAATCTACCTATCTATCTATTTATCTATCTTATTATCTATCTATTTATCTATCCAACTATCTATCTATCTATCTATCTAACTATCTATCTATTTATCTATCTTGTTATCTATCTATCTATCTTTCATTAATTTTAAAAATTATTACCATAGTCTGATTTCATCTTGTTTTCAATAATATACTTGAATTTTACAAATTAATTTAACATTTTAGAAAGGTTTAGTGATTAAAATATTTTATACTAAACAGGGATCTTAATTGATAAATTGATGAATTGATGTACATTACCAACAATGATGCACAAAATCACCCGAAAGGGCTGCCCTATCAAAAATGAATGTTAATGTGTGAGAATTATCATTGTTATGGTTGAGCTTTAAATAGCAGTAATGGAGGGATAGGCGTATGGTTTAAAAGAATTGAAAAAAGTTACTTGTCCTTTCCCCCCCCCCCCTCTTAAATTTTGCCTTGAAAGTAGAGGAAAATACTATTAGGGGTCCTGTGGAATTAGTCCATATCAAATGTTGTAATTGTTGTATCAATAATAAAAGCATTAAAGAAAAAAAGGTTTTTTTCCTTCTATAGTATTTACACTATACACATTAATTACAGTCTAATGCCCCCCCCCCTACAGGTATATGAAAATCTATACATATAACAATCTATCTATCTATCTATCTATCTGTATATCTATCTATCTATCCAACTATCTATCTATTATATTATTCCCAAAATTTGAGAAAGGTTTAGTGATTGAAATATTTTATAAAAATATAAAATAATATATCTATCTAACTAAAGTTTAAGAACTCATTTGTATCTATCTATCTACATTAATTTCAGTCCCCCCCCCCTATCCCTACAGGGATATGACAATGGATGTTAGACTAATATAAAATCTCCCAATTATCAAAAACAAACTTACCACTGCACTGGTAGAATTATTATCTATTCATCTATCTATCTATCTATATATATATCCAACTATCTATCCAACTATCTATCAATCTATCCAACTATCTATCGATCTATCTATCCAAATAGCTATCTATCTGATTATATATCCAACTATATATTATCTATCTATTTATCTATCTATCTATCTATCTATCTATCTATCTATCTATCTATCTATCTATCTATCTATCTATCTACCTATCTAACTATCTATCTATCTATCCAACTATCTATCTATCTATCTATCTATTTATCTATCTATCTATCTATCAATCTATTTATCTATCTATTTAGCTATCTAATATTAATCCTTAAATTTGAGAAAGGTTTAGTGATTAATATATTTTTTGTTAATATATTTATCTAACTAAAGTTTAACAACTCATTTGTATCTACCTATATACATTAATTACAGTCTAATGCCCCCCCCCCTCAGTGGAATTTTTGTCGGTTTTGGGGATTTTTTAACTTTACTAGTCACAAATGCCAACAAAAGCTTATATTAAATGAAAATAAAGTTAAAACCTATCACATACAGTTAATGGCTTGTATAATATAACATATCATGCACATATTATTGTGATTCTGGATAAGAAAAATGTCCCCAGAACTAACCTACTCAAATGGTTAAAAATTTAAAATTTCTAATTTAATTCATTTTGGAGAGAAAAGTTTTTTAGCACTGACTTATACCTCAATTATAACTTATTATAACTTTTAGGTCTTATTAAGGTGATTACGATTAATATACATAGTTTTTCAACAATATCATACAGGGCTCGGCAACCGCGCGTCAGCCGTGTCTAAGCCACAAATTTAGATCCTTTTTGATGTTTTAAAAAAATTCTTTATAAGAGGAAATGCCAAGTTGGGTCAAGTTTAAACTTTCAGTTGATTTTTAAAATTGTAAAGAGTTTTCCTGAGGCATACAGGCTGCCGAGCCCTATTATGCCATGAAAATAGAAAAAAATAGGTGATGTTGTTTATGATTTTACTTACGTTCTCAAATCGATAAACTGATTTTAATTCATGGTGTTTATAGTAAGAATATTCTTCAAATCAAATGAATCTACTTTAAAAGTCAAGGAGCTTTGTATTAAAAGAGACAGAGAAGGGCTAGAAAAATACCCTAAAGTCTTAAATCTAAAAATGAAATAGCATAAAACCAACAAGGTACTAATTTAGAGAACCTAATTTCAGTATTTATTGAGATCTTAAGCTTCAGACAAAAAAACTTTAGGTTATATTATAGGATATCTAAGAGTGTTGTTCTAGATCATATTATCAATAACAAAAAGTATTATAGCTTATGTATATTTTTATGATTTCTACCTAACGTTTTTTTTATACATATATATGACTTTTTAAACATCTTAATAAATATAACATATCAGTCCGTATCGCCATAGAAGAAATGTGATTTTCTCAGCTGTAGTGAAGATTTCTATACATTATTTTGTACGTTTATCTGTCGGTCATTCTTAAAAAGACATAAGTCTCATTTTTTAGAGGTTTTGTGATTTTTTTGAGTTTTTCCATAATCTCTCTCTCTCTCTCTCTTTTGTTATGACTGACAACTGAACAACTGCTCCAACATCCCATTTTGCCCGTTTGTATATTCCAATTTTACTTTACTATGGTGACTGGTGTAATAAATGAATGGATATGCCTTAAATCTATCATTAATTATATTATATGTTGCATAAAATATTTTTAGAGTTTTAGAGTTTTAGTTAATTTTACTCCAATTTAATGTGAGTTACAGAAGCTTTTTTAGATATTTTTGAAATGAAAAGGAAGCAAAAACTTTCTATAACATGAACAGAATAATAGAAAAGTAGACTCATTACAGACATACAAAGTAATAAAAAGGTTAATTAAAAACATTGAATGCTAATAATTTTATTGGTTATATATCAAGGACAATTGATCCATTATGATAAATGTTAATAATCAAAAAGTTTAAAGTATCCAAATCTATATTTTTTTTTTGAAATATTGCTTTAGATTAACCTTGAATCAAAAAATCACTTTATATATTTTTATAAGAAGAAGAATTTATAGATTTGAATTGATACAAATTAATAAAATACAAAACTTACATACTAAAACAATATGTTATAATGATTATTATATCTGTAAATAACTAGCTATTTAATGTTTAGATAAAAATAATTGCAAATAAATAGGAATTTTTCAAAAGTACACAGGAGTCTAAAGATCTTTGGAAATAAAAGGAAAAAATATAAATATCCTGACAATTGGATAAGTTTTTTTTTATAGAAAAAAAGGATTATTATTAGAAAATATTTTAATGGTCAGGTTTTAGAATAAAAAAATACAAAAGTATTCATGTAAAGGAGATTTGGATAGAAACAGCAATCTTAAAACGGAAGATGTTGGGCTGGTTTTAATTTTATTTGCAATACTTTTTTTAAAATCAACATAAGTATATATAATAATATATATAAAATATAGTAAAATACAACATGATACGGTTGAATATATTTACGATACAAACTTTTAATAAATATTTAAGATTCATATTTTGTTTGTGAGTTAACCTCTTAAAGGATTCAGAATATATATTCAACAGATAATAAATCAAACTGGCAGAATCTTGAAAGTATAAATATTATTGATTTAATTTAAAGTATTTCTAATATCTTATGTTTAGATCCTAATACTTGATGTTTAAGTTTTTAAAACTCAAAAATCTAAATTTTTTCATAGTTAAATTGGACCAAATTATATCTTTAATATCAAATTCTTATTACTTAGTCAAAATTCATGCCAATTTGCTCCATATACCATGTTTATATAGTAGACACTCAGTCCCTTAATGTAATTAAGATATTCAACAAGTCATAAAAGACCAATTAGTCAGTAAACTAGATTATTATCTTCAAAAAATTAAGAATATTGAAACTTTGTCTTCAGAGATGTTTTGATCTTACATTGATGTGTGATTTTTCTTAATTTGAAATATTCAGACTATCCGAGAACACAAAGAAAAAATCCTTTTCAAAATCAAACTTGAAGTAGCAAAAATGGATCATATTCTACATTTTATAAATTGTTTATTTGATAACTCCTTTCAGATACAATTATTGTTTTTTCATCTAAAATATTAAAAAAGGATAACCAATATTCAAATCATTACTCGGATGGTGGTTTAGTTTGATATCTATGAAAATTTATGTCAAGCAATGTATTATATCCCATTTACTAAGATTATTTACAATCATAAGATTAAACCATTTTTATTTATGGCCAAAGATGCTGAAAGCATAGAATAAAAAAAAACTGGTTTTAATCTTATAATTGTACATTTTATATCTGCAGAAAGCTGTTTGTAATATGATGCAAGAAATAACTATTATTACATTAAGGGAGAATGTTTGTAACTGGATATAAATTGAGTAAATAGTAATATATATAGTTAATAAAAAAATATGGGGTCATGTGAAGGAAACACAGGTGCGAGTTTTGTCATATTTTCACAGTAGGTTTTAAAAAGTTATTTCAAGTTAGGTTAGGTTAAATTAGTTGATTGTCCTGGAGGGTAAGAGCCCACCGCAGGGGCTACAAAGAGCAGAAAAGCTTCTGTGAAAATATGACGAAACCTGCTACTTTGTTTACTTCACATGACCTAAAATATGTTCTGTGAAGGATCTTTATCTGCTGCTGTTAACAATTCTGAAGTATTATTGAATATTATAAGAAAATCCTTATACTAAAGTAAGAGAATGTCTGTTTGTCTGTGTGTTTGTGTGTCTGTTTGTTTGTACCAAAGGATCTAGCTAAACACTGAACAGATTGGGTTCTCCTTAACAGGGTACCTTCTCATAGTTCCCGGGAAGGTTTATAACTATTTTGGGGGAAATCACAATAAATAAAAATTTTTTTCTCTCGAATAGATTTTTTTAAACCAAACATTTAAAGTGCAACTAGAGGCCTCTAGGGGCATAGCTGCTAGTAAAAAATAAATAAACAACAAAAAAAGATTTGCTGGGCACAACTTATCCATAGATTTAAATACTCTACAACAGAAAATGAATAAAAAGAGGATGTTGGGATATGGTACATTATTCTTAGTTTAATTAAAGTCTGGAATTTCAGCTTGAATGATATAAAGAGAATATTCCACCTTTAAGGTTTTTTTTTCTTGCATGATTGCATATGTCAAATTTATATAATTTCTTACCTATTTTTATTGTTGTTCAGTTACTCAATATCACTTCCTCTCTTAGCTCCTGAAATATTCATTACATATTTAAATTACAAAAAACGCATGGCTAACTACACAGTAAGAAAATATATTTCGTCGCTTTATTCAACGCTTCTCAATTCTAATTGCTTGAGAGTTTATGAACATTAAATTAATTAAAATAACAGAAAGTATTTAGTTCATAATATCTGTATTTCTGTTAGTGGTCATTGTGACCAACTAAAGTTACCAAAGATTCACAAAATTATTAATAAATCTTGGTGTATAGGGAATAGAATTTTAGAAGAATTTAGTACAAAAAAAGATTGTCAATGTCAATCTCAAATTTGTAGCCCCATTACTCATTACTTGTTTATCTGTCTGTCTGGTTGTCTGCCTCTCTAAAAATTAAGAAACTATACAAACAAAATTTTATTCTTTATCTACCTGGAGCCAATTTATAGGTTTCTTTATGTACAGATAAGGGTTGCTAGATAGTATGGGCAAGAAGGCAAGTCAGAACTATGAAACAGGGAACTGCACATACATATTCAGCAATCTAGCTCAACTGTATTGTCGTCATTGTGGATGAAACCACCCCTCCCTTCCTCTACAAATCATTGAAACCTCATTTATGGTTAAGTTTATTAGGGTAAAACAAAAAATGTGAAAGAAAAAATAAAACATAGACAAAAATGGGACCTTATGTAAACTTACCATTTTCTCTTAGTACTTCTGCAGTTTCAGTTTGCCCTCCACTTATTGCCCAGTCAAGTGCTGTGTCACCTAGACAGATTAATTTCTATAATACACATTTTAGATTTACAACTAAATATTTGACCAAAAATAGTTTGAACAGAAAAGATGAATTGTAAACAGATATATACAGGGTGGGAGGGTAATAGTATAAAATTCTGATCACAATTCAAGCTGACACTCCTTTTTTTTTGAAGATAAAAAAAAGCATAGAACATCATATTTTGTAATATAGGAATTCAAGCCAATTTCAGGTTCCAAGTACAATCCTACAGGTTCTTATATCCTCCAGGTCATAGCTCATGTGAACGTAATTTTTTACTTAATGACATTAAATTTTAAATTTTAGCATTAGTTCACATAACATTTATAATTTCCTTGCTGACCACCAATTGCTGCAGCTGGACCTGTCAAGTACAGCTGCTGCCACTGAAATTTATGTTTACAGATTTCTAACATTAAATCTACATAAAAGTACAAATTTTCTAAAAACATAGTTCTTTTAGCTTCAAAAATATAAAAAATATATACTATGAATAGTAAAAAACCCCATGTTCTAATAAGGAATTGAAAGGTAAATGGATAGATACAATGGCATAAAATTAAGAAACTAACCATCATTATCCTGTAAATTGACATCAGCTCCATTTTCTTTCAGAATCTTCACTATATCAGTGTGACCTTTATATGCTGCATACATAAGACTGGTTCTTCCTAGATAAGAATACTTTTGTCTTATATACATACTAGCGGCTACGCCCCCTAGAAGCCTCTAGGGGCACTTTATATTTGAGTTTCAAAAATGTAAAAAAAAATTTTTTTTATTGGGAGGGGGGGGGGTAATGGCACCCTCCCCAAAAAAGGTTTAAAACCTTCCCAGGACTGATAAGAAGCTTCACTGTAAAAGAGAACAATATCAGTTCAGTGGTTAGCGAGATCCTTTGGGACAGACAAAAAATGCTTAATACTTCATATAATAGGATTTTATAATTGTATTATGTAGCTAAACCATCATTATCCTAGTCCTATGTTCTAATAAAGAATTAAAAGGTAGATGGATAGATACAATTACAATAAATTGTGTAACTAACCATTATTTTTCTTTAGATTGACATCAGCTCCATTTTCTATTAGAATCTTCACGATATCAGTGTAGCCTTTATTTGCTGCAGCCATATGACTGGTTTCTCCTGGATAAACATACATTTGTCTAATATATAAAATTATTATACAATAAAAGAATTGTGTAGCTATTACATTTTTTTAGAAACAAATCAAATGATGAACAACAACCCCCCCCCCCCAAATAAAACTCTTTGTGTAGTTAAACCATGATTGTCCTAGTCCCATGTTTTAATAAATAATTAAAAGGTAGATGGATAGATATAACTAAAGTATATTGTGTAACTAACCATCATTATTCTGTAAATTGACATCAGCTTCATTTTCTAGAAGAATCTTCACTATTTCAGTGTGGCCTTGAAATGCTGCAAACATAAGACTGGTTTCTCCTGGATAAACATACATTTGTCTTATATATAAAAATATTATACAATAAAAGTATTGTGTAGCTAACAATTGTTTTAATAAAGAATTAAAAGGTAGATGGTTAGATACAATTAAAATAAATTGTGTAACTCACCATATTCATTCTGTAAACTGACATCAGCTCCATTTTCTAGAAGAATCTTCAATATACCAGTGTATCCTCCCCATGCTGCATACATAAGACTGGTATCTCCTGGAAGCAAATACATTTGTCTTATATATAAAAATATTATACAATAAAAGTATTATGTAAAAAAACAGTAACAAGCCCTTTTCACTCCACAGGGGGGAGCATAGGCCGCTGACAATTCGTCAGTGTTTCTGTAACAATGTGGCTTATGGATATGGGATAGGGTTGTCAGCTCTAAGCCCTATGATTGCGGTGTAAAGCGTCCATTTGCCATCAGACAACCAACCCTTTGATTGCACGACCTTTGTCTGAGAAGTCCTAACTGTGCATGGTAGTGAGTTGCGCCTGTTTTGGGCCAAGGCATTCCCCCTACTCTAACTATTTATGTCGCGCACCTGACATAGCAGCAGTAGGAACCATTTTTAACGTCTTTAGTTATGACGCGGTGTCGGACCGAGATTCGAACCTATCACCTTCCCGACGACGAGCGGATGCGCTACGTGTTGAGCCACGGTCGCGGGTTTTATGTAGCTAACAATATTTCTCCTATGAATAGTATCGTGTGGTTAAACCATCATTATCCCAGTCTTTACACAAGACTGGTAAATCCTAGATGAACATACAATTGTCTTTTATATAAAACTATTATACAATAAAAGTGTCCTAGCCCCATGTTTGAATAAATAATTAAAAGTATACAAAAATGTTTTTTGATGTGTTAAAAGGTTACCCTGTGAAACTTGAAAGGGATTTTGTTATCCAAAAACACCAGGTGACAGGGGGTATAAAATGTGCCAACCCTCATATAAAACCAAACATTGAAATTCCTTCAATCACAGGCATGTTGCATATCAAAATGACCACTTTCAAGTTTCACAGGGTTTTATATCAGTTCAGTTACTCTTGCCAATGTGTACTAATGAAAAATTCCAAAATCAACCCACCCTTTTGTTCAATGCTTATCACACCCCACCGAAGGTGTCCTGGCATCCTGTGCCCGCTAGGATGGAGATATTAAAAAAATTCCAACTCTCAGTTATGTGTTATACTTATTCTTTAAAAGTCATGCAGTTTGGGCTCTTTATAATTCACAAATAGAAAATGAGATAGAAAATTCAACTGTAAGAATTGTCATAAACTCTAGTTTTGGGAAATATAATTACTATTTTTGTGCAATTTGTAGTTTAGGTACTTAAAAAATGTGAGAGAGGTTGAAAAGTTTTAAGTAAGTTGGAGCATTTTTTAAAATTAACCATGAAATATTTTTTTAGATATAAAACTAGAAAATAAGATATAATATTCAACTTCTATCAGTGGGTAAGTTGGGTAAATTAAAGTGTTCACGAAGCTGGGAAAAAGTTGATATATGTCACTGATTAATGTTTTTTAAGAGTACTATTTTGAGAATTAAGTCTTAATTACTTCCCATTTAAAAATAAATCAAACTTTAAAAAAACGAATTTATTCCCTTGAAAACATTGATGTATTTTGTGTTTTATTATACATATCTTAAAACCTATCAAAATCGACAAATAACAATCTTTTTGTTAAGGTTTACTTGCAAATTTAGAGTAGAATAAATTCTTTTGTTACATACATATCAAACTAACCAAAAAGGTTTATAATTTCTTTTTACGGGGAGATTAAACGATTTTTATCGATAATCGAAAAGATATTACCAAATATGGATATAAGGTCAGCTGATTTATAGTTGTCGATTGTAACATAGAATCCTCATCCTATCTCAATATTTACTACTTGCTAAAAAAGCTTCAAACTTCCATAAAAAATTAAAATTTTTAATGTATAATGTATAAATCGTTTTGGAGGGTGGTGGTATTCTCCTCCAAAATAGTTATAAACATTTCAAGAACTTATGACGAGCTACCCTGTAAAGGAGAACCATACTGGTTCGGCTGTTAGCAAGATCCTTTAGAACAGACAAACATACAGACATCCTGCTACATTATTCTAACAATTTATATTTAGGATGTGTGTATTACTTAAATATAATTTATTAACTTAAACAGAAAGAGGGCTACTTATAGTAGATATTCAAAATAAGCTTTAAAACACAAAATAATTTATAAGTTTTAGGTCATGGAAAGGAAACAAGTTTGCAGGTTTTGTTGTATTTGTATCCTTTGTATTCTTTCCATGAACCAAAGTTTTTATTATAAGCGTTTTCTAAGATAGGCATTTGTTGAGTATAACCCCTCTCTCTCTCTCTCTCTCTCTCTCTCTCTCTCTCTCTCTCTCTCTCTTCTCTCTCTCTCTCTCTCTCTCCTTCTCTCTCTGTTTTTCTTTCTCACACATTCAGATTTTTACCTGGGGGGTTAGTTTTTAAATAAATCCTTATACTAAAGTAACAGGATGTTTGTCTGTCTGTGTGTCTGTCTGTCTGTGTGTACCGAAGGATCTCGCTAACCGCTGAACTGATCGGATTCTCCTTAACAGGGTAGCTTCTCATAAGTCCCGGGAAGGTTTATAACTATTTTGGGGGAGGGTACCACCACCCTATCAGGAGAAATCGCCCCTAGAAAAAAATTACCCCTCTCGAAAAAGAGACTCCAACGAAACATAAACCAATTATTTCTGTAATTAGATATTTTAAATAAAAAAAAACATTCAAAGTGCCACTAGAGGCCTCTAGGGGCGTAGCCGCTAGTATTATTTAATGTATAAAAAGAAACCAAATCTAAATTTATATTTTTCTAATATTCAAAGGGATATAAAAGGGCAGAAAAATAGCTTAAAACCAACAAACGACTTTTTTGATAAAAATAAAATAGCCTAAAACCTTTCCCAAAAACTATAAAAAGCTTCACTGTAAAAGTGAACCATATCGTTTCAGCGGTCCCTTCTCTACAGATAAAAAAAGCTTTCAACTTTATAAATTAGGATATTGTTAAATCTTTTCATTTAAAACTAACCCTTCTGTACGTAATTGTATGCAGGGAGGAAATGGATATTTGGCTTTTTATTACATTAGTTCCCAAAGTTAATGACATTTTGTTAGTTGGCTAATTAACTTTAGGGACTTTCATAGAATTTTAATTGGTTGGTTTATTACTTTGAGTGTCCAAATGTTTAAACCACCAAATATTGTTTACAAAATGGGTAAATTTGTGTATATTTTCATTGTGAATATCCATTAATTTATCGGCCATTGTCTTATGCCTCTAGTTCCCTGGTTATTTAGGTAGTAAGTGGGTTCGTGGGTGGGGCGTTAAGTGTGTGTGTGTGTGTGTTATACTACAATAGTGTGTGTGTGCGTGTGTGTGTTAGTGCTACACTACGATAGTGTGTGTGTGCGTGTGTGTGTTAGTGCTACACTACGATAGTGTGTGTGTGTGTGTGTGTGTTAGTGCTACACTACAATAGTGTGGGTGTGCGTGTGTGTGGCAAGATAGGTAAGGTATGTGTGTGTGTGTGTGTGTATTTAATTAAATTCGACACATTACGAGATTATTTTACGATTATAAAATGCTTTTTTTTATGTAAATACTATAGAAAGACTGCTATATTTTATGCTGTAAATATATAGCAAATATAATAGATCTTTGGTTTTTAAACAAATGAATTCTTAAATGTTATTGATTCTAGAGATTTAATCAATTTTTCTTTTGTCACTATACCTGCATAAACAAAGCGGTATTTGGTTAATGATTTTTTAAAATAAACCAAACTTTTTCATTACATTTTAGAGAAAGTTCAAAGATAAATATTAAAAGAGATATATTACAAAAATATATTCTAAGTATCAATTTTTTTGTTTTTATCTGCAAGCGAAGAAATAACTTATTTTCTCTTAGTTTAATTGATGCTCAGATTTTAACATTATTTTCATGTGGAAACACTCTCCGCATTTTAAACTGATTTTTTTCTAACTTAACTGAACTTTTAAGGCATAATTCTTTGAAAATTACTTAAAATATAAAAAAAGGTAAACGAAAATGCATTTTGAAAAATTAAATTCGCGATCACTTTAACTAACCATTATTAGTTTTAGCTTGAAATTTAAAGTTTTCAGTTAATTTTTTGTTATTTCAGACATTGTTACATACTTCAGACATTTACCCAACCCACTCCCCTAATTACTGATATTTTAAGAATAAGGGGGTTGGACAAAAATCTTATTTTATTATTCTATCTTCTGCAGAGGAGTCCTATAACTACAGGGCATACAACTGTGGTGCCCTAACCATGCAGGGCTAACAAATAAAAAACTAACCTATCATCAGACCTATAATTATAAAAACTATCTCAAAACAAATCCCCTCTCTTATATTCAATTACATAAAAATGGGTGGATTAAGTGGTCCAAGAGGCAATTTTGGGAAACTACTGAAATTCAGTTCTTTGATATTTCATATCAACTAGTTCTAGAGTAATATGTTTTGGTATTTTACTTAAATGTAAAGGCTGAGTTACAGAAAGAGATTGATGTAGGATGGTATGGCCAGTCATTTAGTTTACTTACACCAATATGTGTCTTAATAACTTATGAACAAAAGAATGGACATGCAGATACAGATATTAGAGATAAAAAGTTAGTAACTGACCTTCTTTATCCTTTAAATTCACATCAGCACCAGTGGATATATAATATTTTACTTTCTCCAATAGTCCTGCCTCGGATGCATCAAGAAGAAGATTGCCAAGATTAATTATTTTTTCATTCAATTCTAAATATTTATAAATAAGAACATAAATCAAAAATATTGTTCATTATTTTAGGATAAGTTAAGTTATAGAAAGATCTTATTACTATCCCCTTTGGATTTTTTTTCAATTAGGAATATCATGGTAACAACCACCTTCACCCCTACCCCCCCCCCCCCCAAAAAAAAAACTATTATTCTGGCGCTCAGCACAAAACATTAGATTGATTTCTTGTAAAAAATGTATAAAAAATGATGTAAATGATATTTTTGGTACCAAAAAAGACAGATATAATTTGCACTGTTAACCTGTTATAATGTTTTTGTATTCCTCATACTTCTCCTGAAATAATTAAGATGGTTTATAATATTTCTTTTCTTCAGTATTTAGTAGGAATATGATAAATCAAAACTTATTTACACCTTAATTTAGTAAAAATCATTTCATTAAAAATAAAGTAAACCTTACATTCATTTCATCAGTCACATTACAGTTATAGGCTCTGAAAGAAAAATAAAAGATAAAATTACAAATAATCTGATTTTTAAAAGAGTTATGAAGGAGAAAAAATTTCAAGGAATATTTATGATATTGTTCTACTTTTCAAAAGTAATAGGTAATAAGTTAATTTAACCCCTTTTGTAAATAAAATGTGTAAAGCTGTAGAATTGACAATTTGTCAAGACTTGTTAAAAAATTTGTGAAAATATCTAACTTCTCATATGTCTAAAACAATTTTTGTCCTATTTAGCATAAATGGATTTAGCATTAAATGATGGAGTGATAGCCCCAGGAAACTTAGAATGACTTTGTTTTTGTTTGTTGAACCATTCCTTTAAATTTTAAGTTGTAAACATTTACTTGTTTCTTTTGAATTTTTCAATTTTGGTTCCTGTGACATGTGTACAAAGAATGTGTCAAACATTTGGGAACAATCATTAAAAGTTATTTAGTCAAATTAATTATTAAAAGTTTGACCTCTTTCCTCACCTTAATTGGTTGGGGGTAGCAGATGTTCCCCTGATATTTCAGATTGTTATACAATTTTATGTATGTCCCTTGTTTGATAAAGAATTTCCAACTACAAGTCAGTCAAAGTCATATTATGCTTTCTTCACTCTCTAATATATTTCTAAAAAAACCATACCTTGAAATCTCAACCACATCCACTGGAGATAATTGACTCTGAAATATTTTAAGATATTATATAAGGTCAGTGAGAATTAATAAATGGCTGGTCTCAAGTAGGTTTAGACTATAAGGCAAGCATTAATTTTAACTTACATGCTGGAAAGGTCACTGATATAAACAGAATATACTCTTTTGAAGCAAAATAACTTTTTAAATCTTAAAAATAGAATATAATTACAAAATATTCATAATCAGACTAAAAAAAAAAACTCACAGGATATTGTTTTAGCAAATCAGTGTCATTGAAGTAGGTTCTATAAGGCTCCTTAACAATTATGCATACAGTCCCATTGCATCCTTGGCTCTCTGTATAGTGGGTTATGGAGAAGTAGTCGTATGGAGTCTGAAAAAATTATAATAAAAAAAAAATATTTATAATTGTGAATTTTACAAGACTAATGAAAAGAAGACATAAAAATTGATTAAATAATCACCCCATGTGTTTCATTATATTTTGTTCTTTGAGTCATTGTTTTTCTCATATTTTCAACAAATTCCTCCTTTATTTCAACAAACTGGTCACGATCAGGTCTAAATCAAAATCAAAAGTAAACCAGGAAGATGTATGATGCCAAAATTTGGATTACTTTATTACTATATAAAAAGGTATACAAATTTATTACTAATCATTTAATATCAATTCTCTTACAAAAGTATACAATGAAACTATAGTGTTAATAAAATATTACAATATAAAGCAAATATTACCTATTTTGCTCATGTACAAACCCAAGAACATGCACCAATTCATGCAATATGATTCTACCTAAGAATATTTGTTTATCTTTTGAGTTAAGAAAAAAAAAGATTTTTAAAGCTAAAGATAAAATAACAAGGATGACAACATTCATAAAAGTGAAGCTCTGAAACAATATGACAGACGAACATTAACCCTTGTTGAGTGTCAGAACTGAATATACAAAATATGAAAATATAAGGTTTGACAAAATTATACGTAATTTGTTGCAAAACTTATTAAATGCAGAATTCTGTTTAAGGACATACTGACATTTTAATACTTGATTATAGAGATGCTTTGCTCATAATCTGTACCTTATTGTAATAAAAAAATCAGATCAATTGGATGATTTTATCACATAAAAAATTGTTATTAAAAAAGTAAAAAAATCAACATGTTTAAAATGGACATACGGACATTCTGGCAACAATTATAGAGTTGCTACGCTTTCTAAATCGTACCTAACTACTACAGGAATCACCATGCAAAATTTGAAATTCTAACATGCCTACATTAACAAATAAAAACTAACTATTTCGGACGGACGTACGGATGAACGTACGGACCGATGTACGGATGGACATATGAACAGACAGACAGCCCGACCCTAATTATAGCAAAACTTTGCTTTTAAAAATCTCTTCTAACCTTCTTCATAACCTTTTTCACCAAAGCAGCCAGGTTTTCCAAGATTTAATTCACTGTATGGATCCTTATAACCTAAAATTTTTCAATATAAAGTCTATGTTGAAATATCTGATTGACATTCAATAATCTTTTAGAAGACCAGACCTTAAAGGGGGAATATAGGGCGTTTGATATGATATGAGCTTATTTCAAGCATGCAATTATATAGATTATAAATAACTTAAAGACATTGACATATTTAACTGTATAAGTCCGTTTATAGCCAAAAACCGAACCGATTCTGCGATAAAATTACGTCCTTCCGCATAACTAAGAAATCCAAACATCCCTGCATCACACAAGGCTGCATCAGAAGGTTGTATTATAAAGCTTTTATTCAATCATAGTCATAATGAAGACGAAAGGATTTGAAAAAAGAAAGATGCTGCAACTTTTACTTTTGATCAAATAAATTTTTCATAACATAATTTTGTAAAAGTACATTTAAAAAAGGGAGGGCTAAAAACTAATTTAAAAAAAATATTTCAAAATTAAAATATTATTTTTTTTGCTAAAAGTTGCATCATGTTTGTGTGTGTGTGTTCGTGTTACGCATCCTCCATAGGGTAAATATATTATACATATTATATATTTCTATATAAATATATTGTATTCATCATGAAACAATCTAAAATCTTAGTAGAGAAAATAAATTTAAAAACATAATATTTATCTTTATGATGCACTATAAAGCAAAATTTTTTACGCTATTTAAAATTTGAATAAAATGATATATAATTAAAGAAAATAAACATTTGAATTATCATTTAAGATGCATGCCAATGAAATAATCAATTAAACTTAACAAAATTAAAAAAAGTCTTGTAAAGGGCTAAAAAAAATGATTTTGTAGGACATCTGATTTATTATATGTTGAAGTAAACATGAAAATTGCAAAATCTACTTAAGGATTTTTTTGAATTTTTAAATTTGGCATAAATATTCTAAAATCATGTAATGGCACCTTTAATATAAGCTCATATCATATCAAACCTATATTCGCCCTTTAAAAATATTATTCCTTCTAGTTCCTTCACAAAACTGAATTAATAGAAAATATTTTTAATATTTTGAAGAATATTAGGAAACTATAATTAGTTTTTCATAATGTTCTAGCTTGTTTTAGTTAAAATTACCAATTGAACCAGAGCATTCATTTTTATTCTTTTTGTGAATTTTCAACTCTTGTGTAAATGTCCGGTTTGCCAATTGTTTATCAACAAATTGTATGCAACCTATATTAAAAAACTATTTATGATATCCATCAATATTATAATTTGGCGTTCTCCTCCAGAGTTCATAGTTCTGTTTTCAAAATTGAAAAAAAAATTTCTAAGAAGATATTACCTATAATTTTGTTTCAATAAAAATAAGTCATGTGTAGAAAAAGACAATCCAAACTGTTTCCAGTTTTAAAATGTACAATGCACTGTTGCCCACTTTGTGTGTTAATGTCAGTCAATCAAAATTTTATAAGATTAAAATTTAAAAATCAAAGTTTTATAAGATAAAAACAATTAAAATTTAAACATAGTACTATGGAACCAAAATAAATATTATGTATAAATGACTATATGGTTTTTATAGTATCAATTTAAAATTTTACCTTTAGGTAATTGATCCTCTATTATTTTCATTTGTGACTTTATTAGGTTCTTCTCATTATCTGTATACCTAGGTAAATAGTTTTGCAAAGAAATACAAGTAAAATGTTTTGTTATATGCTCATTAATCCCTTCATATTCAAGCTTTCTTTGTAAAATATGTGTTTATATATATATTTGTTATACTAAGTAAACTTTTTTTATATCTTTGATATTTTTTTATTGGTTTAAACTTACCTTCTTCCATAGTCCCATTCATCCATAAATATGAATGGTATAGTGCCATTATACCATCTGTAACTTGTATTACTATAAAAAAGATACTGAGATTTTGATAAAAAAAATAGTGGTATTAAAAAGTCAGAAAATTTTGTAACTGTATTGTAAACACAACCAAAGTGAAGGCCCATAACAAACCTAAACCCCATAATATTAAATCCCTGGTATTTATTTTACCTGACAGCACTATAACCAGAATCATAATCAACATCACCTGTTTCATTAAAACAATAAATTATTGGATAGTTGCTTATTCATTAGTTTTTTATTACATAAATTTTTGCAATACATTTACTCTCAATAAAATTTTAATATAATTATACAGGTGTTTTTTTATTAGATTAAAAGTAAACAATTATGAAAAGGATATTTAAATTGGCTTGTAGGAGTCCTAGAATAAAAATGATGTATTTTTGTTTTGGTAATTCAATGAGCTAAATAGAAGCAAATTTTTATTTCACCAACATTTGAAAAATAAATTATTGCATTAATCAAATAATTGTAATTATTCATGTTTTTTTAAATAAAAAAAAATCCTACTGTCTATATCTTACATTCTTAATTATATATTCTAGGTGAAAAATGTAATTACTTTTTATTTGAATTAAAAAAAACACTCTAATCTAATTATAATTATCATTGATAATTTATGCACCTAGATTAAGAATAAGAATTTGGAACAAATAAATGGTTTTTAAAATCCATCAAAATTAATTTTATGTTTATTTTACAGAAAAACCAATAAATTATAGAAAGATAGTAATAACCTAAGGATAAATCATCATAGTCTTGAAACTCATCTTGTCCAAAGTTACTTTCATCAATTCCAGCATTGTCATTTGTACTTTCATTTCTCAATGTTTTAAGAATTGATTATTATAAATCCAATTATACAGTCATTCAATACTTAGTAATGTAATAAATGAATATGGACTATATACATAATATATATTTCATACTTCAACTTATCAAATTCAAAATACAAATACAAAATACAACTGCCAATAAATAAAAAATGCAATAAACTGAGCTATTGCAATGAATTAATTTTATAAAATGATAGTTAAAATAGATTATGTTTTTCTTATGTCATATAATCTTGGTGGTGAGTTGGTTTGCTTTCTTTATTCAGTCAACTTTGAACATAAATGTCAAATTGCCAATAATAATAATATTATTATCGACTCCTTAATAAAAAATACCTTGTTTCCTTTGGTCCAAGTCCAATAACCTTTAGAAGTTCTTGCAACATTGAAGGTCCTGACATTTAGATTAGTTCAGAATTAAAAGATTTTATCAGTACAATTTAAATATCATGATTTTTACTAGTTTAAATAAATCACCATTGGGTTGAAAACATGCTGGATGTCCAAGTGTCATAGATGCATTACATTGACCTAAAATAATATATTTATGTACCTAAGACTTTTTTAAACAGCAAATTTTCTTTATAAATAGGTATATTGTTATTACTATTTGTTTATTTTAGCCACATTTAAAACTTTTTACATTAAAATTATTGGTATTATCCTCTTTGGAAATTTTTCTCAAAATTTGACAATTTTTATACCCCCCCCCCCCCACACAGAAAAACAGCACCCTGGACTGTCTAGCAGCGGGCGCTCAGCCCCCTAGCCTGCCTAGCCGCAGGCGCTTAGCCCCCTAGCCATATAACCTAACCTAGCCTTACCTAACCCAGTCATTTAGTAGGGGGGGGGGGGGGGGGTAACGCCAAATTATTAGATATCTGGATTAATTTAAAAGGTTATATTTCAATTTAATAAAACTTCTTTTTGTTGCAATGAAATAGGATAAGCAGTCCATTGAATGAAATTTAAAAATTATCTTTACTTACACCCTCCTAGTATATTATCCCTTATAAAGGTTTTACCAAATAGTGTTTGTCACACTGAGTAAGACTCTTAATGAATGCTTAAATTTGAAAATTTAATTTTTGAAAGCTGATTTCCATCTACTTACCTTTCCATCCAGAACACTTAATCAAGGTATCTTTCTTGTCAAAAAACAAACAGTTGCCACATTCTTTCCTATCCTCCACTTCAACAAACTTAATTGTGTCTGAAAATTTAAATATTAATTTAGTAAATTGAAAGATATTAAGGCTAATATGAAGTAAATAAATATAAATTTTATGAGCTGAGTTTATGTTTATTATAAAATCAAGATTATAATCTATGACCAGTGAAGAAAAAACAAAACCTTGAAGAGCTTCTATTACTTCCATTTGCTTTTTAACAAATGTTTTTTCCTCATCTGAATAACTACAAAAAAAAATTTTGATAAAAAAGGACAATATTACAATAAAAGGGATGTAAAAACTTTTAAAGAGGTTTCTGGTAAAATCCATAAAGGTTATGTGCTATAAGTTAAAAACAGTCGTAGAACAATAAAAATTTATGTTAACTTTAAAAAAAAAATTTGTCTGTAGTTCTTTTCAATAAGAAATACACATATTTAGTGAATATTATTGTTCTACTACTATTTTTACAGCTTAAAACAAACACCTTTACGGATTTTACCAGAAACCTACCTCCCTCTTTTATATTATTGAAAAAAAATATTACATTTAATGATAGCCTATTGGGAAGGAATACACCACAAGATCTTATTATGGTGCATTTCTAAACTAAATCTTTCTCAATAGTTGTGCATGGTATTATGACAACCAACCCTTTAGTTGCATGACCTTTCTCTGTGCATGTTATTGAGTTGCACCTGTTTTTGATCAAGGCATTCCCCCTATTCCAACTATTCATAACACACATCTGATACAGCTGCAGTATCTTTTGTTATGACTAAATAATGTGCCCAGTTTTGAACCTTCCCAATGTTCTATATGTTGTGACATTCGTAGGTCACATACCAATAATTAGCTTTAAATCTTAATATTATCAAATTTACACTCTTTATTTGCCACATTAACTTTACCTCCGACCATATCCATGTTCATCCATGAACATATACATCACTTTTCCATCAGACAACAAAGTTGTGTTGGACCTAAAATAAATGTTTAACTTAAAGGGAGCCCGCAAGAAATACACTGATTTAACTGCTGAAAATAAGATAGACCCTCCTAATATTTTTTCCCTTGTATTCAAGTTGTGTGGTGGGTAAAGTTTTTTTACTTTCAAAAGGGCACATATATGCATTATCATATATGTTACAATGAAATATCAACCAATATCTTTTTCCAGAACCATTCTTAAGATACAGAAGATATTATTCACATTCTGTTGTTATGATATTAAAGTAAACAAGTTCAAGTTTATAGAGATAATCTAGATATGAAGCTTTTTTACAAGTAAATTTTGGCGGTAAAATCAATTCCTATCGTCCTGATCACAGTAGTGAGTCATATCATTAAAGAATAAGTCTTATCTGAAGGGTTCCCTGGAATAGGTTGAAACCCTAAACCCTTTTAATATAAATTGATTTATCCTTAATAAAATATGCAGCTTTCATGAATATCTTGCGAATAAAATAACATGTTAAAAAAGATTCACTATATCAAATGTTTTATGTGAGGCTAACTCCAAGTAAATTGATCTTTTATTCTGTATTACCGTAATGAGTAAGGGAATTGTTGTGTTTGTGTAAAATTTCCAACTTGTATGCATTGGATACTAAGAAAATGTGAGATTGTGATTTATAAATTTTACAAACTCTACAATTGTTACCAGAATGTCTGTACATTCGTTTAAGTTTTGGACAAAATTTTTTATGTGATTTAACCCTTAACGGTCGGGGGGGGGGGCGTTGAACGCCCCCCCATTTGGTTTTTTCTATCTCATTTTCTGTGTGTGAAAGATAAAGAGCCCAAACTGCTTGACTTTTTAAGTATGGGTATGACACATAACTGAGAGTTGGAATTTTTTGAATATCTCCATCCTGGCGGGCACAGGATGCCAGCAAACCTGGCAGGGTCATCCAGGTAAAGAACAAAAATTTGTTTTTGATTTAAACAAAGCATTTTATCTTACCAAAATACTAAAATATCCTCTAGTAGTACATCCTCATATTAAATACAGGTGTTCAAGTCAATTTCAGGTTCCAGGTATGATCCTGCAGGTCCTGATCCTCCAGGTCTCCAGAAATTTTTAAAATGCTCCTGTGGCCGCAATTTTTGACTTAGAGACTTCAAATTTTAAACTTAAGCTTTTCTTACATGTCTACATAATGTATTAAAATTTCATAAAGATCCGCCGCCGTTTTCCCGCCGACCGCCGACTGCGGCGGCTGGCAGCTGCCAAGTACAGCTGCGGCCGCTGAAACTTATGTTTTGATATTTCAAATATAAAATTTAAATAAAATAAACATTTTCTGCAAAAAAAAAATTTCTTCTAGCTTAAAAAATAAAAATATTACAGCCATTTGAAATTTTTAAGTAAAAAAGGACCTAAAAACAAAGGTTGTTAAATAAAAGGGTGAAGGAAGCGGAAATTGACCTTGACTTACTTAAGGTCGGAAATTCACCATAACACAGGGGACTTGCACAAAAAATGTTAGCCCTCTAGCTCTAATAGGAACTGAGATAATGAGGGGGGGCGTTGAACGCCCCCCCCCCCCCGACTGATTAAGGTGCGGCAAGGGGCCCGACTGTTAAGGGTTAAAGAGGGAATATAGGTTTGATATGATATGAGCTTATATCAAAGGTGCCATTACATACTTTTAGAATATCTATGCCAAATTTAAAAGTTCAAAAAAAATCCTTAAGTAGATTTTGCAATTTTCTGTTTCAATTGAACATATAATAAATCAGATTGCCGACAAAATCATTTATTTTAGCCCTTTACAAGACTTTTTTTGACTATTTTGCTTAAGTTTGATTGACTATTACATTGGCACGCACCTTAAAAGATAATTTAAATGTTTATTATTTTAGATTATATACTAGTTTATTTAATTTTAAAAAAGCGTAAAAATAATTTGCGTAGAAGGGCATCAGGAGTATTAACAGGGTAAATAATACGTCTTAAAGTTTATTTTCTGTACAGAGATCTTTGATTAATTCATGATGATATAAACACCCTTGAGTATGCATTTTCAACACACACACAAACGGCCACAAAAAAAACAGGGATTTGAAATCATTCTTCCTCCAAGAAAATTTTATCGATTATTTTTTTTTACTTTTTACATTATTTGATGTTTTTTTTAACTTTTAAATAATTTACTTTATGAAGGTAGAAGGAGGGTATTTTTACCCCTGATTGATTGGTTTCCACGTTATTACAACTATCATTTAATGAAAGCTTTTTAATTCAACCTTGCCATGAAGCCTTGTGTGATGCTAGGGTGTTTGAGTTCTTAGGGAACCACACTAATTACATAATAATTTCTTCAAATTGACAGGCTTTAAGCTATAAACAGACTTATACAATTGAATATGTAAATATTATTAGGTTATTTATAATCTATGGAATGGCACGTTTTTTTGAGCCCATATCATATTCAACCTATATTCGCCCTTTAATCATCCTATATACAAAAAGCTAATGTTTTTTGTCCTACCGTTTCTCTTTTAAGTATAAAACATATCACCTTGTACAGTTTTCAGAATAATCAGGAATCAGAGAACCTAAAGTTTAGAAGAAATTGATTATTATATCTATGCTAAAAAATGAAGTAAGTTCTTTACTGTTGTTTCCATATATCTAGTCAATAAAAAACTGTTTATTTAGAGATTTTATTGAAAGCAGAGTAAGAAAGCTTTTACCATAGGATTAATTCAAACTTTCAGATTAAAAATTTCTAATTTATAAACTAAAAACCTGTTCTGATTAGAGTTTTCTTGGAAGCAAGAACATTTCCTCCTAAAATTCATAAAGATGAGTGTCTATTTAAAGTATGGAGGCATCAAAATTCACTCCCATCTGGCTTTCCTTACAATTGAAATTGCAGCAAAAACATATGTTTTTAGATTTCTAATATAAAATTTACATAAAAGACATTATCTGGAAATATTTTTTGAGCTTATGAAATAAAATAATTCTACAGTAACTATATAGTAGGAATTTTTTATCAAACTTAACAACAAATTTTAGCTTAGATTTGGGATAATAAAGGTGAGCATTTAACACCCCCCCCCCCCCCTTGACCAATTAAGGTGCAAAAGGGGTCAGACTTTCAACAGTTAAAACCTAAAAATGTTGTTATTTTTACCATTAAAATATTACACTAATAACAAGACTAAAGATGACAAACGTAGTCATGAAGTAGCTTTGCTACAAAAAATTATACAAACCTTGGTACAAGAGTAAGCATATTATGTTAACCCAAAGTGGGTGAAACTGTTTCATAGTTTTTTTTTCTTCTGAAATAATAGAAAAGTGACATATCACCTCAATTTGATATAAAATCCAAATTTCTACATTAACTCAAAGTCAAACAGCAAGCCACCTTTATAACATAAACAAATAATTGTAATATGCTCTTCAAACTTTTTATACCAACCCCCCTCACCCAAATAATTAATTGTAACATTAGGACATGAATATATTATATATTTTTATATAAAAGTAATATTTTGTCTATGTCTATGTGTACCAAACCTCTGACCGATATGATTCTCCTTTACAATGCATAAGTACTCTCTCATAGGCACAAAGGGCACCACCACCCACAAAATCATCCCTAGAAAGCAATGCAACCCCCCCTCCCCCCTCCAATAAAGGCGTTTTACTGTATACATTTGAAATCAAAATTTAAATTGTTAGGCTCAACTCACACCTCTACCCCACCCCCCCCTCCTACCTTCACATCTTGGGATAAAAGATATCATTGCAAGGTTGTTAATTTATAAAATTCTGGATACAAGAAAATTAAAATAGTACACTTTGATAATGCTTCCTTAAATTTTCTGAATAAACAAGCTTTAACCCTTACAGATCGGGCCCCTATTCCCACCTTAATAGATCGGGGGGGGGGGTCATATTGACCCCCCCCTCTATCTCGGCTTCTCTTACAGATAAAGACGTAAAATTTTTTTCTGGTGGTTCATGTGTATTTTTAGAGAAAATTACTTTTTCTAGTCATAGTGGTCAGGCAGCTCCTTAGCCGCTTTTTAGCGGCCAGCCGCCAAATTTTAAAACAGCTGTAGAGCGGCCAATTTTGCAGCTAGGATGACCAAATTTTAGGACGAACTTTTATTTTTCATAACAAAAAAATTACTTTTTCTAATCATTGCCAAAAAACGGAAACTGCCATTTTTGGTGGTTACGGCGGTAAAATTACGTTTGGCGGCGCCAATTAATATTTTTATCTGTTTATTATTGCTCAAGGATTTACCAAAAAAATTTATAGGTCTCTAGCTGTAATAGAAGCCACGATATTCATGATATATGTCTGTAGTAAAAGCCGGACAAAAATCGGTCATAAAGTCGGTCAGGGTGCGGTCAAACGGTCATAACACCACTTTTCTCATAAGGTCATTGATATTAACAAAAAAAAATTTAGGTTTCTACCTTATATAGTCAAAATGTAGAAATTAAGATTTATTTAGAATTTTTTTAAATTTTGGTGCTACCCAACCGACTTTGACCAGACACCATGACCGACACAGACCAGATATCCTAATAAAATCAACTCTTGCCAGTGTGTAATTACTAAACTTAAAAAGTCATGAAGTCACAAATCTCTATCTTACCTACAAAAAAAATGACATTGAAAAAATAGAGGGGGGGGTCAATATGACCCCCCCCCCCCCCGATCTGTAAGGGTTAAACAAGTTTTTGAAAGTAAAGTTGCATATTTTCACATTTAAAGGCATAATATCTTGTAACTATCTTTCATAAAATTAAATTCAGAGGCACAAATTGTTAAGGAGGGGAGGTCATTTAACCCCCCCCCCCTGAAATAGGGTTAAAAAAATACAGTTAACAATAATATCAATGTTCACACATGCTTAAAAAGCTAGTTCTCAATAACTGAGACATAAACACTAAATCATATGAGCAGAGAATCTTGTAATAGACAAATTACTTTAGAGATATTTTTAAAGAACTGTACAAATATATTTTTTATATCAACTTAAAAAATTGATGTAAAAATAGTTTATCTCATCATATTAAAGATAGCTTTTTACAGCTTTTTGTTTGCCCTGAGGCTAAGAAAACTGGTATTAATATTAAGATTATATTTTTGATATTCATAGAATACAATATCATAATAACAATACTTGTTCTAATAAATATATAATACAAAGAAGAATGATGTCTGTCTGTCTGTTTCTTTGTTTGTAACAAAGGATCTTGCTAACTGCTGAACTGATTGGGTAGCTTCTCATAAGTGCCCCTAGAGGCCTCTAGGGAGGAAGTCACTAGTATGATATAATAATGAACTGCATTTTTAATCTAAAACATGTTTTGGCCTAAAGTTTTTAAAATGAATTACTCTAATAAATCTCTATTAAAACATATGCTTGAAAAAAACTGGCCTAAATATTAGTAGACAAAAACATATGTTATGACCCCAATAGATCACACTGTATACACATGATTGTTTTATTCCTTGCTTCAAAACAAGATCACATCCCATCCTAAATAAGACATGTTTAATTTGTGATACAAGATAAAATTATGCTCGATTTTTCTGCATAATTCCAATTTTCCCTCATTCATATAAATTCTAATCATGAACTCTAGGTAATCTTCATGAATATAGGAAATATTTTTGGTTGGGTTTTATAAGATTTTTCAGTATTTACAATCATCCCCAATATTGATAAAATAATAATAAACAAAGACTTTTTTTTGGTAGTAGTCTCACTCTCATTGTTCAATTGACCACATATATTTCTTTCCAACAAAATTATCACAATTTCTTAACTGTAGATACTTGCCCTGTGGGGTTCTCTTAATATTTACTTAACTAAATCATCACAAGAGATAAGTTATAAATAAGAGGGTGACATTGTTTGTCCCACTATCAATTATATTGCCACTGTATGTAAAAGTATAAATCTAGCTTGGAAACATATGTGGAGCTTTATTAAAGACACATCACATAAAACAAGTTGAAAGAAATAGTAATAGATATGAATATACATTATTCTGCAAAATGTTTTCTTTTTATAAAATTTTTAAGTTATATTAAACTAAAAATATACAAATGCTGAAAATTTTACTTATTACTATGCAGTTAAGTTTTTTTAAACATGTGTATATTATTGTTTTTAGAGTAACAATACAAATATACAGGGTGTTCCAAGAGAAATGTTTTTAAAACTTAACCCTTAACAGTTGGGGGGGGGGGGGGGCGCCAAACCCTCTGTTTTTTTTATCTCATTTTCTGTGTGTAAAAAATAAAGAGCCCAAATAGCAAACCTGCCAGGGTAATCCAAGTAAAGAGCTAAAATATATTTTTTGACTTAAAAAAAAAACATTTTATCTTACCAAAATACTAAAATATACTATAGTAGTACTTCTTTATATGAAATACAGGTGTTCAACTCAATTTCAGGTTCCAGGTATGATCCTGCAGGTCCTGATCCTCCAGGTCTCCAGAAATCCAACTTCTTTTAAAGCCTGCTGAATGTAGGAAAATGATCTTTGATTTAATTGACCAACTCAAACACCATCATACATCTATAATACAAAGTAGCTTGATGTCTGTCCATCTGTCTGTCCGTCTGTCTGTCCGTCTGAAGCTCAAGATCTTAGTAACCACTGAACTGATTGGGCTCAATTTTTAAGCTATTTTCCTGGGGGTTGGGACACCCCCACCTCCCCAAAAAATTATAAAAACCCAACCCCCCCAAAAAAATAATTTACATTTTTTTGTAAAATATCAGTAACTGTTGAACAAATTGGACTCTAACCTTCTGAGAATATACCTACTGGTCCTCTGGTGGTTTTAAGCTATTTTCTTGGGGTTGGAACACCCCCCCCCCCCCGAAAAAAAATCCCCACTTACAAAATTTTTTATTTTTATTTTTGCAAACAAAAACCAGTAATTTGGATGGGGGAACCCCACTGCACCATGGGGCGAAGCCCCCATGAATCCCCCCCTAAAAATTTTAAATCTTTTTTTTCAAATTTTAATTTTTTGTATATGAACAACCTGGGTGTAATTTTTACTAATTAAAATGTTTTGTGTATACAGCAAACAACCTGGTTGAATTTTACGAATTGAAATTTTTGTGCAAACAGTGCACAACCTGGGTTTAACTTTACCACAGAGTAATTAAACAAAGAATAATTTATTTTTTTTATTTATATTTAGGAGGGTTGACTTACCATTATTTCATAGGGCGAAGCCCCTAGAGGCTAGAGGCGAAGCCCCTAGTATATATATATAGAGATGGAGAAATGATAGAGAGGGAGAAAGAGGAAAGATGGAGAGAGCGAGAATGAGGGAGAAAGAGAGGGAGAGCGAGAGATAGAGAGAGAGAAAATTGTATCGTATTATAGAAGGTTTATATATATATATAGAAGAGAGAGAATGATATAGAGAGAGAAAGAGGAAAGATAGAGAGAGCGAGAATGAGGGAGAAAGAGAGAAAGAGAGGGAGATAGAGAGAAAAAGAGGGAGAGCGAGAGACAGAGAGAGAGAGAGAGAGAAAGAGAGAATGAGGGAAAAAGAGAGAAAGAGAGGGAGAGAGAGAGATAGATAGATATAGAGAGAGAGAGAGTGAGAGAGAGAGAGAGAGAGAGAGAAAGAGAAAGAGAGAGAGAAAGAGAGAGAGAAAGAGAGAGAAAGAAAGAGAGAGAGAGAGAGAAAGAATGAGGGAGAAAGAGAGAGGGAGAGAGAGAGAAAGAAAAAAGATAGTATAGCTGATTGAACCGGTTCTAAACCAGTGGATATTAATCAGATTCCATATTTTCACACATCGTATTATAGACAGCTTTCCACTGGATATTATTCGGATAGTATGTATGAGAACTGGTTCTAATCCAGCGGATATCAATTGGATTCCACTGTTTCACACACGTGTTACTCACCCAGAATATATCATTGTATTATAGACAGCTTTCCGTGGATATCATAGTATAGATAAAAAGAGAGAGAGAGAGAGCAGAGGAGTACCAACCCTTGGTACTTTTAGTCATTTTCATTGATGTACATTACTAAGGATGGTACACAAAATAAACCCTTTTTTAAGATTACAATTAGCGGTAGAAACGTTTGGACACTCAACTTAATGAATCAAAAATCCCAAAAGTTGTTGAGCAAACCAATAAGAAAACGTGAAAACAAAACTTCGGGGACTAGTGTAATAAACAGCCCATTGTCTCTCGAAGAATCTAGTGCATTACAGACATGCTGACAGTCTATTATAGATGCAGTGGTTATTTTCATTAATACAAATATTTCAGAAAGGTTTAGTGATTTTAAATATATAAATTACCACTACCTATCTATCTACCTACTTATCTATCTATCTATCTATCTTTCCAACTATCTATCTATCTATCTAGCTATCTAATATTAATCCTAAAACTTGAGAAAGGTTTAGTGATTAAAATATTTTTTGTTAATGTATATATATATATATATGATATATTTATTTAACTAAAGTTTAAGAATTCATTTGTATCTATCTATATACATTAATTACAGACTAATGCCCCCCCCCCTTATTCTCAATATAGAGATATGACAATGGATGAATGGTAAAATTATTATATATCTATCGATCTGTCTATCTATCTATCTTTCTATTTATCTATCTATCTATCTTTCTATTTATCTATCTATCTATCTATCTATCTATCCAACTATATATCTATATATCTAACTATCTAATATTAATCCTAAAACTTGAGAAAGGTTTAGTGATTAAAATAATTTTTGTCAATACATATATACAATATATCTATCTAACTAAAGATTAAGAACTTATTTGTATCTATCTATATACATTGATTGCAGTCTATGATACTATAATGCATCTATCTAACTAAAGATTAAAAACTCATTTTTATCCATC
This sequence comes from Acartia tonsa, assembly GCF_053477335.1. NCBI lineage: Eukaryota > Metazoa > Arthropoda > Copepoda > Calanoida > Acartiidae > Acartia > Acartia tonsa. The sequence goes on from NC_137274.1 coordinate 20,821,247, forward strand.
TACATTAATTATTGTCTATCTATCTATCTGTCTATCAATTTATCTATCTATCTGACTATAGATAGCTAGCTATCTAATATTAATCCTAAAATTTGAGAAAGGTTTAGTGATTAAAATAATTTTTGTTAATATATTTATTTCAGTTCAGGCGCGTCTCTCTTTTGGACTGTGGAGTCCAGAGAATACTCCATGAATTCCTTTTTTTGGCAAGTGCTTCAGCTTTTCCCCATGTTAATTCCAAATTAAAGAGGTCCTTTTCAGTGCTCCGCCTCCAGGTCATTTTTGGTTGTCCCCGTTTACGTTTACCAGTGGTGGGGTTCCATTTTAAGCACTTTTTTGGAAACCTATTTTGTTCCATTCTAAGCACATGTCCTAGCCACCTTAGTCTTTTAAATTTCACTTCTGCTTCAATACTATTGCACTTGGTCTTAGCATACAGCTCAATGTTTGATATTTTGTTTGGCCAGAATATTTTGCAAATTCTTCTTAGGCAGCTATTGTGAAATGCATTAAGTTGATTTGTTTCAGTTTTCACAGTTCTCCAGCATTCCGCTCCATAGAGAAGAACTGATTTCACATTACTGTTGTAAAGTCTGATTTTTGTTTTCAGAGCAAGTTTCTTTGAATTCCAAACGTTGTGTAGACTGTTGAAAGCAACCCTAGCCTTATCAATCCTGGTTTTAATATCAGCTTTTGAGCCATTTTCACTGCTGATAACACTCCCCAAATAGGTGAATTTGTTGCTTTGTTTCAATTGTTCACCATTTATTGTTATAGTTTGATCAGGGTTTGTAGGTATATTCATAATTTCAGTCTTCTTGACATTAACAAAGAGCCCGACTTGTCCTGCGTATTTGACTAGTCTATCTGTCTTAGCTTGTAGATGTTTAATTGTTTCTGAAATCAGTGCCAGGTCATCAGCAAAGTCCAGATCCTCTAGGTGTCCTAGTATGCCCAGCTGGAGACAACGTTTTTTGTCCTCTGTGGGGTTTTCTTCATCACCCAGTCAATGACCAATATAAATAGAATAGGTGATAAACTGCATCCCTGTCTAACTCCAGTGCTTATTTTAAAGAAACAGATGTCTTATTGTTTCCAACTGAAACACAGGCTTGGTAGTTGTCATAAAATTTAGTTATCATAACTATCATCTTTTCAGGTATACCATAACTTCTTAGTATTTTCCAGAGTGTTTGTCTGTGTATGGGGTCAAAGGCCTTAGAGAAATCAACAAAATTTACATGGAGTGGCTTGTTAAATTCAACACATTGTTCAATAACTGTCCTAAGGGTGAAAATTTGGTCAACACAGCCTCTTCCAGCACGGAATCCAGCTTGTTCTTCTCTTAGTTTATTGTCAATTTTCTCATCAATTCTGTTTAAAATAACTTTACATAGGACCTTGCTTGGGATAGAAAGCAGCATAATTATAATATATATATACAATATATCTATCTAACTAAAGAACTTATTTGTATTTATCTACATACATTGATTACAGTCTAATGCCCCCCCCCCCTTCTCCCTACAGGGATATGAAAATGGATGAATGGTTCAATTATTATCTATTTATCTATCTAATATTATCCTTAAATTTGAAAAGGTTTAGTGATTAAAATATTTTTTGTTAAAATATATATATATGATAATATAATATATTTATCAAGCTAAAGCTCATGAGCTTGTTTGTATCTATCTATCTATTAATTATAGTCTAATCCCCCCCCCCTCTTCCTATAGTAATCTATCCAACTAAATATATATCTATCTATCTATCTATCATTAATCCTAAAACTTGAGAAAGGTTAAGTGATTAAAATATTTTTTGTTAACATATATATATCTAACTAAAGTTAACAACTCATTTGTATCTATCAATCTTTATTAATTACATTTCAATGCCCCCCCTCTGCCTAAAGGAATATGAAAATCTATCCATCTATCAAGCCATCTATCTACCTATCTATCTATCTGTCTATCTATCTATTTATCTATCTAATATTAATCATTAAACTTGAGAAAGGTTTAGTGATTAAAATATTTTTTGTTAATATATATATATCTAACTAAAGTTAACAACTCATTTGTATCTATCAATCTTTATTAATTACATTTCAATGCCCCCCCTCTGCCTAAAGGAATATGAAAATCTATCCATCTATCAAGCCATCTATCTACCTATCTATCTATCTGTCTATCTATCTATTTATCTATCTAATATTAATCATTAAACTTGAGAAAGGTTTAGTGATTAAAATATTTTTTGTTAATATATATATATTTATGATATATTTATCTAACTAAAGTTTAAGAATTTATTTGTATCTATCTATATACATTAATTACAGACTAATGCCCCCCCCCCCCTTATTCTCCATATAGAGATATGACAATGGATGAATGGTAAAATTATTATAAATCTATCTATCTGTCTATCTATCTATCTTTCTATCTTTCTATCTATTTATTTTTCTATCTATCTTTTTATCTATCTATCTGTCTATCTTTCTATCTGTCTATCTAGCTAGCTATCTATCTGTCTATCTATCTATCTATTTATCTATCTAATATTAATCCTAAAACTTGAGAAAGGTTTAGTGATTAAAATATTTTCTCTTAATACAGTGTGTTTTTTTTTATGAGAACTTTTTTGAAAGCAATTTTACCCCACTTTTAGTTATCAGAATTTAATGATTAATGGCTTATTTTCTTCTTTTTTAAGGGAAATTATGAAAAAACCAAAAAAATTACAGTTTTTGTTGAAAAAGTACAGTAAAGTTGAAAATTAAAAACTTAGGTGACAACATCTAAAAATGGTTTTAGCGCATTTTTCTTATGCTCAAAATTGGATTTTCAGTAGACGACTTTGGGGGGCCAGTACTTTCTCCCTGATTGAGATATGACCTTCAAACTTTGACCTATTCTAGTACATGTCCCCAATAGTATCTGTATAAATTTATAGCTCTATATCATTTTTGAAGCGTTTTGCAGCCATTCTTGCAAAAGGTAGAATATTTGAACATAAGAAAAATGCGCTAAAACCATTTTTAGATGTTGACACCTAAGTTTTTAATTTTCAACTTTACTGTACTTTTTCAACAAAAACAGTAATTTTTTTTGGTTGTTTCATAATTTCCCTTAAAAAACGAAGAAAATAAGCCATTAATCATTAAATTCTGATAACTATAAAAGGGGTTAAAGAGGTTTAATGATTTTTATTGTCAATTTTACTCAGATTTAATTTAATGACTATGTTAGATTTTTTATGTAATAACAATATTCTTGAAATATAATCCTATTATCTCAAGTAGTAAGCTTTTTTGTCTGAAGCCAAGGATATTGCTAATCACTGAACTGATATGGTTCTCCTTTCAACTAAGCTTCTTATATATCCAGAGAAGGTTTTTAGCTATTTATGGGGAGGGTGTCTACACTTTAATTGTCCTTAGAGGCTTCTAGGTGCATTACCGCTAGTCTATAATACAAAGTAGAACAATGTTTGTCTGTTTGTTTCTTTGTACCAATGGATCTCACTAACCACTGAACCAATCGGGTTCTTCTTAATTTTTACTTATTTTTAAAATCTAAATAAATAGTGCTCCTAGAATCCTAGGGACAAAGCCGCTAGTATAAAATAAAGAGGAAGCAGAAAACTTTCTATAACATGAACAGAATAATAAAAAAGTAGACTCATTACAGACATATAAAGTTAATTTTAAAAAAAGATATTTAAAGCATTGAATGCTTATCGTTTTATTGGTTATATATCAAGGTCAATTAATCCATTATAATAAATGTTAATAATCAAAAAATTTAGAGTATCCAAATCTATAATCGTTTGAAATATTGTTTCAGAATAACATTGAATCAAAAATTACTTTATACAAATTCAAATAAAAATATAGATTTGAATTGATACAAATTAACAAAATATAAACTTACAAATTAAATTAATATGTTATAATGATTATTATATCTATAAATAACTAGCTATATGATGTTTAGATAAAAATGCAATTAAATAACAGGAATTTTTATAAAATTTGTTTCAAAAGTAATACAATTACACAGGAGTCTAAATATATTTGGAAATAAAGGAAAAAAATCTAAATATCATGGCAATATGATAGGTCTTTTTTATATAAAAAATAAGATAAGTATTAGAAATATTTTGATAGCCAGGTTTAGTATAAAAAAAAATGCAAATTCATGTAAAGGAGATTTGTATAGAAACTGCAATCTTAAAACTGAATGTTGGGCTGGTTTAATTTTATTTGCAATAATTTTTTTAAAATCAACTTAAGTATATATAATAATATGAAATATAGCAAAACACAACACGATACTGTTGAATATATATGATACAATTTTTTTTTAATTATTATGTGCAAAAAAAATTTCCAAAATATTTGTAAAAATCCTTTAAATTTAAATATATATTAAATTTTAGTTTTACATTGACATCTGAAGAGTGCAAACATGCACAAAACAATTTGTAATGTCTGAATAAATATTTAAAATTCATATTTTGTTTGTGAGTTAACTTAAAAAGGATACAAAATATATATTCAACAGATAATAAATCAAACTGGCAAAATCTTGAAAGTACAAACAATATTGATTTAATTCAAAGTATTATTTTTTTAAATTTCTTATGCTTGGATCCTAATACTTGATATTTTAAGTTTCTAATACCCACAAATATAGATTATTTTTTTGGTAAACTGAACTAAATTATATATTTAATATCAATTTTTTATTACTTAGTCAAAATTCATGCCAATTTGCTCCATATACCATGTTTATATAGTAGTCATATTTTCAAAGTAGGTTTTAAAAGGTTATTTCAGGTTAGGTTAGATTTAATCAGGTGATTGTCCTGCAGGGTAAGAGCCCACCGCAGGGGCTACAAAGAGCAGAAAAGCTTCTGTGAAAATATGACGAATCCTGCTACTTTGTTTACTTCACATGACCCAAAATATGTTCTGTGAAGGATCTTTATCTGCTGCAGTTGACAGTTCTGAAGTATTAACTTTAAATATTATAAGAAAATAGCACATAAATCAACAAAAAAAAGATTTGCTGGGCTTAACTTATTCATAGATTTAATTATTCTACAACAGAAAATGAATAATAAAAGGATGTGGGGATTTTGTACATTAATCTTTGTTTAAACATAGTATGGAATTTCATCTTGAATAATTAAAGAGAATATTCCACCTTTAAGGTTTTTTTCTTGCTAATTGCATATGTCATATTTATGTCATGATTTACCTACATTTATTGTTGTTAAGTTACTCAATATCACTTCCTCTCTTAGCTCCTGAAATATTCATTACAAAAAACGTGCGGCTAGAGTAACACAGTAGACTACACAGTAAGAAAATATATTTTGTCCCTTTATTCAAGGCTTCTTGATTCTAATTGTTTGAGAGATTATGTACATGTCAGTGGTCATTGTGACCAATTAAAGTTACCAAAGTGTCACAAAACTATTAATAGATCCTGGTGCATAGAGAATAGAATTTTAGAAGAATTTAGTACAAAAAAAGATTGTCAATGTTAATCTTAAAATGTGTAGCCTCAACACTCCTTGTTTTTTTATCTGTCTTTCTGATTGTCTACCTCTCTAAAAATTAAGAAACCATAAAAACAAAATTTTGTTCTTTATCTACCTGGAGCCAATTTATAGGTTTCTTTAAGTACAAAAAGGACCTACAGATTAGGGCTGCTAGATAATATGGGTAAGGAGGCAAGTCAGAACTATAAAAAAGCCCTCTAGCTAAACGGTTATTTTAGAACCAGCCACCCTTCCTTCCTCTACAAACCAACTCTTAAAAAGAATGGGACTTTATGTAAACTTACCATTTTCTATAAGTACATCTGCAGTTTCAGTATGCCCTCCAATTATTGCCCAGTCAAGTGCTGTGTCACCTAGAGATATTAATTTCTATAATACACATTTTAGATTCACAACTAAATATTTGACCAAAAATAGTTTGAACAGAAAAGATGAATTGTAAACAGATACATACAGGGTGGGAGGTAATAGTAGAAAATTCTGATTACAATCAAAGCTGTAGCTCCTTTGTTTAGAAGATAAAAGAAAGCACAGAACATCCTATTATGAAATATAGGAAATCAAGCCAATTTCAGGTTCCAGGTAAAATCCTCAGGTCCTAATCCTCCGGGTCATGGCTCCTGTAACAATAATTTTGAGACATCAAATTTTAAACTTCTAACATGCTTATATGACATTTAAAAATTTTCAGCTGACTACCAGAGCTGCTGCTGGACCTGTCAAGTACAGCTGCTGCCACTGAAATTTATGTTTATAGATACAAAAGTACAAATTTTCTAAAATCATGGTTCTTTTAGCTTCTAAAATACAAAAAATATATACTATGAATAGTAAATAACCCCATGTTCTAATAAGGAATTAAAAGGTAAATGGATAAATACAACAACATAATATTAAGAAACTAACCATCATTATCCTGTAAATTGACATCAGCTCCATTTTCTAGAAGAATCTTCATTATATCAGTGTGGCCTTGAAATGCTGCAAACATAAGACTGTTTTCTCCTGGATAAAATTACATTTGTCTCCTATATATAAAAATATTATATACTAATATACTAAATGTGTAGTCTTTTTAATTTTTGAAAACAAATCCAGTGTTGGTGGTGGGAAACCCCCAAAGCAGCATCCCCAAAAATAAAACTCTTTGTGTAGCTAAACCATGAATATTCTGGTCTCATGTTCTAATAAAGAATTAAAAGGTAGATGGATAGATACAATTACAATAAATTGTGTAACTAACCAGTATTTTTCCTTGAATTGACATGAGCTCCATTTTGTAGAAGAATAAATAATATTGTGAAACTAATAATATTATTATCTATTAATATTATACAATAATAGTATTGTGTATCTTAAGAATAATTTTCTGTCTCCTGTTCTAATAAAAACTTAAAGGTGTTGCCTTTATATGCTGCAAGTATAAGACTGGTATCTTTCAGATGAACATACATTTGTCTTATATATAAAACTATTGTACAATAAAAGTATTGTGCAGGTAACAATTATTCTCCTATAATAAGCCCCATGTTCTAATAAAGAATTAAAAGATTGATGGACAGATATAATTACAATAAATTGTGTAACTCACCATATTTACTCTGTAAATTGACATCAGCTCCATTTTCTAGGAGAATCTTCAATATATCAGTGTGTCCTCTCCATGCTGCCCATATAAGACTGGTATATCCTAGATGAACATACATTTGTCTAATATATAAGAATATTATACAATAAAAGTATTGTGCAGGTAACAATTATTCTCCTGTAAATAGTCATCACCCCATGTTTTAATAAATAATTAAAAGGTAGATTGATAGATATAACTAAAGTATATTGTGTAACTAACCATCATTATTCTGTAAATTGACATCAGCTTCATTTTCTAGAAGAATCTTCACGATATCAGTGTGTCCTTGAAATGCTGCAGACATAAGACTGGTACTTCCTAGATAAACATATATTTGTCTTATATATAAAAATACTATACAATAATAGTACTGTGTAGCTAACAATAATTCTCCTATAAATAGTCATCAACCCCATGTTCTAATAAATAATTAAAAAGTTGATGGATAGATACAACTAAAAGAAATTGTGTAACTAACCATATTTATTCTGTATATTGACATCAGCTCTATTTTGTAAAAGAATCCTCACAATATTAGTGTATCCATTTCCTGCTGCAAGTATAAGACTGGTATCTCCTGGATAAACATACATTTGTCTAATATATAAAAATATTATAAAATAAAACTATTGTGTAGCTAACAATTATTCTCCTATGAATAGTCATCAGCCCCATGTTCTAATAAATAATTAAAAGGTAGATGGATAGATACAATTAAAATAAATTGTGTAACTCACCATATTTATTCTGTAAATTGACATCAGCTCCATTTTCTAGAAGAGTCTTCACAATATCAGTGTGGCCCTCCCTTGCTGCTTTCATAAGACTGGTTTCTCCTGGATAAAAATACATTTGTCTCCTATATATAAAAATATTTTATACTAATATACTAAATGTGTAGTCTTTTTAATTTTTGGAAACAAATCCAGTGTTGGTGGTGAGAAACCCCCAAAGCAGCATCCCCAAAAATAAAACTCTTTGTGTAGCTAAACCATGAATATTCTGGTCCCATGTTCTAATAAATAATTAAAAGGTAGATGGATAGATACAATTACAATAAATTGTGTAACTAACCATTATTAGCCTGTATATTGACATCAGCTCCATTTTCTAGGAGAGTCTTCACAATATCTGTGTAACCATTTTCTGCTGCAGCCATAAGACTGGTATATCCTAGATGAACATACATTTGTCTTATATATAAAAATAATATACAATAAAAGTATTGTGGAGCTTAAATTTATTCTCCTATGAATAGCCCCATGTTCTAATAAAGAATCAAAAGTTAGATGGATAGATATAACTAAAAAAAAATGTGTAACTAACCATATATATTTTGTAAATTGACATCAGCTGCATTTTCTAGAAGAATCTTCACAATATCAGTGTGGCCTTCTTTTGCTGCCCACATAAGACTGGTATATCCTAGATGAGCATACATTTGTCTAATATATAAAAATATTATATAATAAAAGTATTGTGTAGGTAACAATTATTCTCCTATGAATAGTCATCAGCCCTATGTTCTAATAAATAATTAAAAAGTTGATGGATAGATATAACTAAATTAAATTGTGTAACTAACCATCATTATCCTGTATATTGACATCAGCTCCATTTTCTAGAAGAATCTTCACTATATCAGTGTGGCCTTGAAATGCTGCCCACATGAGACTAGTAACTCCTAGATAAAAATACATTTGTCTTATATATAAGAATATTAAGCAATAAAAGTATTGTGTAGCTAACCATTATTCTCCTATGAATAGTCATCAACCCCATGTTCTTATAAATAATTAACAGGTAGATGGATAAATACAACTAAAATAAATTGTGTAACTAACCATCATTATTCTGTAAATTGACATCAGCTCCATTTTCTAGGAGAATCTTCACAATATCAGTGTGTCCATTCCATGCTGCCTGCATAAGACTGGTTACTCCTGGATAAACATACATTTGTCTAATATATAAAAATATTATATAATAAAACTATTGTGTAGCTAACATTTATTCTCCTATGAAGAGTCATCAGCTCCATGTTCTAATAAATATCAAATATTATTACAATGAATTGTGTAACTAACCATTATTATCCTGTATATTGACATCAGCTTCATTTTCTAGAAGAATCTTCATGATATCAGTGTGTCCTTGAAATGCTGCATGCATAAGACTGGTTTCTCCTAGATAAACATATATTTGTCTAATATATAAAAACTAGCAGTTTCGCCTCTAGGGGCTGTGCCCCAAGCAGTTCGATGAACCTATTTTTGTGTTATTTAAATTCAAAAATGAAAATAAAAAAAAAATAAAAATTTGGGGTGGATTTTTTTTTGGGGTGGGGGTGGGTGTTGGAGGTGTCCCACCCCCTAAAAAAATAGCTTAAAACCATCACTGGACAGACAGACGGACAGACGGACAGACGGACAGACAGACAAACAGACAAACAGACAAACAGACAGACAGACGGATAGACAGACAGACATTGTGTTGTAAAAAGTACATTTCTCTCCCAGAGAATATATGTATATTATTAAATATAGCTCAGTCTAGTGTTGTTACTTCCTGAAGCAGGTTACTGCTCTGGGATTGACACAGACAAAAGTGTATTCAGTTTATATTGTGAACTATTAATATCTATATTATCATTTAACTTGTATTTTAATTAATATATAATCATTAGTAAAAGATCTGTTTCTCTTTGCCTCGGCTACGCTACAATTGTATTACTTTGGATTATAGATATTATTCAATAAAAGTATTGTTTAGCAAAACCATCATTATCCTAGCCCCATTTTCTAGTAAGAATAAAAGATAGTTACAATTAAAGTAAATTATTTTGTAAAATTTTGTTGACCCTTAACAGTCGGGGCCTTTGCAGCACATTAATCAGTCAGGTTCAATGCTCCCCCCCCCCTATTACCTCAGTTCCTATTAAAGCTAGAGGGCTAAAATAATAATGTTTGATAATAAATTTCCGACCTTAAGTAAGTCAAAGTCAATTTTTGCTTCCTTCACCCTTTTATTTAACAACCTTTGTTTTTAGGTCCTTTTTTACTTAAAAATTTCAAACTGCTGTAATTTTCCTATTTTTGAAGCTAGAAGAAAATTGTTTTTGCAGAAAATGTTTATCTTTATGTAAATGGGCACAGGAGCCTTTTAAAGATTTCTGGAGACCTGGAGGATCAGAACCTACAGGATCATACCTGGAACCTGAAATTGACTTGAACATTTGTATTCAATATGAGGATGTACTCCTAGAGGATATTTTAGTATTTTGGTAAGATAAAATGCTTTGTTTAAGTCAAAAATACATCTTTGCTCTTTACCTGGATGACTCTGCCAGGTTTGCTAACATCCTGTGCCTGCCAGGATAGAGATATTAAAAAAATTCCAACTCTCAGTTATGTGTCATATCCAAACTTAAAAAGTCAAACAGTTTGGGAGCTTTATCTTTCACAGGAGTACCATATCAGTTCAGCAGTTAGTTATATCCCTCAGTACAGCAAGACAAATAGACATTACCTTATTATAAGAATTTACACAAAAAATATTTTTTAGAGTGTACAGTAGGATATATAAGTTGGAAGGAATTTTAATGTTAGGGGAAGATATGAAAACTGCATCAAAATTTAAGGATTTTTTATAAAATTCGTTTTTTGTGTAATTTTTTTTATCTAACAGCAGAAATACAATTTAAGTTAATTAATTTTGATATCTGTGATTGAAAACTCTCTGCGCTCTGATTGGAGAAACTTAAGTGTTGTACATCATTCACCCAATTAGAGTGCAGGTAGTTTCTAGTCCACCTATCCTATTGGTCAAAATTAATTAACTTAAATTGTATTTCTGCTTTTAGATAAAGAACTTTACAAAAAACAAATTTTTACAATTTTTCGAGATTATATTTAAAATAACTTTTACATTTAAATTAAGAAAACAAATGAAGTTTTCTAACAATATTTTTCTTAAATGTGAGTTATTTCATATCATTTAATAATGGATGAGAAAGTTGACATGTCCATTTATATGCAGTCACATTTTTTTGTCAAAGTGGTCATAACAAAATAATCTTTTGATTTCCATGCAAACTATCTATAGTAAGTAGAGCATAGAGTATGTCAAAAATTCTTGGAGTTGTTATTAAAGGGTTAATAAAATTTTTAAAAAGAAAATAAACTTAAAAAAAAGAAAAATATAAAATTTGCAATACTAATTATGCTATCTTAAACAAAATTTTAACATTTTTTTGCACATAAAGAAATTTAAATCTTTACCTTCATTATTATAAGCATCAACATTAACACCTTTTCTTATTAGTTCTCTGACTCTACTGATTTCACCATTTCTAGATGCTTCAACCAAATCTTAAAGTAAAAACAATAAACCAGGGTATATACCAAAATAAGAGGGCAACAAATCTTTTTATTTGAAACAAGCATGAAAAAGTGCTATAAAAATTATTCCTACTCTTAACAATTTCTTTTGTGTGACATACATATGTATGCAATTTTAGGAATAAAATATAAGTTTTATACATTTACAAATTAATTTTCTTTAATTTTATAATAAAATTTTATTTAGGTAAGAATAAACAATTACTCTTATTTCGACCATATGCAAGTTTTTAATTGATATCTAGAATTGATTTTTGAAATAAATAAAAAAAATCATTACCTAACTCTAAAGCTCTTGCTTCTAGTTCACTTATAGTTGTTTCTTCAGGAGTTGGTATACCATCAGGAGGAGGAGAAGTTGTTGAACAGGATATACTTTGATGTGCAAGGACCAACAGGAAAACCTTATAAAGAGAGAAAAAAATTTAGCATTGACTAAAAATATGATAATTTCTTTTTCATAAATTTATTTACATTCAATAACATAAATTCTAAAATACCTGAAACTAAAGTTTTAAAACATTCTAAAGAATTCTAAAGGGTCAAAAAAGTTTAAATGTAAAAATTCTGCTACAAAGGTAAACTCATCTTTAATCCTTATGCAAAGGTAAGAGTCTTTCTGCCTGTTTAAAGGGTTGCACTAACCACTGAACAAATATGGTTCTACTTCACAGTTCTTTTTTTATTTTATTGGAAACACAAACCTCTTTAAAAAAATTGCCAAAAAAAACAGAAAAGTCCTGCTAGGCAGATCCACTGTATGACTTACTAGTTTTACCTTCCTAATAGGGTGCTGCAACTTTTTTTTTTCAAAACTAAAATTGAAAGTGAAAATCACCTTCCCCTATCCCTCCCCTCCCTCTATTGCAAGGGGCATTAATGGCCTCTAGGGGTGTAGCTGCTAGTGCTACATATTTGGATACTTCATAATAAAGCAGATATTAGCCCTGCAGGTTTAGGGAACCACAAATATAGACCCAACAAGGTTACAGCCCCCAACAGGTGTTAGGTATATAACTTTTAAAAATCTACTTTTCCACCTAATAATTTAAAATTAAACCGCTTTCAAACTTTTTAAAGTTTCCAAAGGTTTATTAAAATATGATACTTATTTTCTCAGAACCATTTGTTGCAATATTACTTAATTAAAGGATACTGTTCAAGACATACTTACATTTTTAGGACTTAATTATAGAGATGCTTTGCTTATAGCATTGTACTTTGTTGTCCTAGGAATCAGTATTTCAAAAATCAATTACATCACATGAAAATTTTTTGTCAAAAAAAGTTAAAAATCAACATACTATAAATGGATGTATGGACATTCTGATAATGATTATAGAGTTGCTATGCTATTTAAATCATACCTAACTGTTGTAGGAATCATCATGCAAAGTTTGAATTGGATAGGACAATTCTAACCTGTCCAAAATAATCAAAAGAGCTAACCATTCCATGGGCTTATGGACAAACGGATGGACTGACTCTAATTATAGAAAACCTTCACTTTTGCTAAATAATTAACTTTAACATACAAAATTAAGTCTTCTCATGTTAAGAGTTGGCTGGTTCACAGATGATGTATTACTAAAACTTGTATCTAGCAATAATGCATGGTTATGCAGGGAGGAAGGGAACATTGAGCTGTTTATTACACTAGTCCCAAAAGTTTTGAAATAAAGATTTCTTATTTTAATCAAATTTTTAATGGTTGGTTCATTAAGTTGATTGTCCAAACTTTTCAACCACTAGTTGTAATCTAAAAAAAGGGGTTATTTTGTTTATCATCATTGGGGATGCACATCAATTCATTGGCCATTGTCCCTTATCCCTGTAGATCCCTGATGATTATGTAACTAGAGCCTCAGCTCAATTAGAAAGAGAAAACTAGTATGGCAAGAAAATTATTTTCCAAAATGAAGACATGTATTTTATAACAAAAGATAAAGTTTATATAAAAAGAACTAATTGATAAAAAATGGAAATTTTCTCTTTACTCAAGAGAGAGGGTTTCTAATATAAAACTATCAAAGTTTTACCATATCACTTCAAAACCGATTAATATCCAGTGGATTAGAACCTGTTTTCAGCCATATGTAAAATATTTAGTTTTCTATGAATATAAAAATATGAAAAATTAGAACCAATTTTTTAGCCTGTGGGTTCAGCATCTTTGGGCTAAAAAAACTTGTTTTAATCTTATAATTGTATATTTTATATCTGCGGAAAGCTGTTTATAATACAATGCAAGAAATAATTATTATAACTCAGTTATTCTTATTTTTGTCAATATCTTAAGAAACATAAAAATGAAGAAAAATTCTTTGAATATTACAATTCCATGTCCCCTGTAAATCTTGTTTTGTAAGATAAAAATTCCAACTTATGCAACGTTTTACTTGGCTCATAAAGGGCCCCAAGCAGGATTTTTTTTATTTTTGATCAGTGCAATAATGTAGGGCCCCAAATTATTCTGTATTACATTGTTTTATACTAGCAGCTTCGCCCCTAGCCTCTCATTTTTTAACACCTCCTCCCACCAAAAAAATACAGAATTTTTTTTGTGAAAACAGATGATACAAAAAGACATGGATGGATTTTTTTGGAAGATTGTGGTAGTGTCCCAACCCTCAAGATAATAGCTTAAAACCACCACAGGACCATTAGGTATATTCCCTGAAGAGTAGATCTCAATCAGTTTAGTGGTTACTGAGATCTTAAGCTTCAGACAGACAGACAGACATCAAGCTACTTTGTATTATAGATATAAATCTGTGTATCCAATCTTAGTAAAAGCCGCACCCAGTTTCAGTAATGTAGCTAAATGGATGTAAAATATACATGGATATTATGACAGGAGAAAACTTGTTGTCAATTTAGCCTCCAATATTCCCTCACATTTATTGGTTGGGCCATTTATCCAGTAAGAGGGAGGGAAGGGGTAAAAGAATTAGATGGGGGAGATTGTTATTTTAGCCCACTACAGAGTTAATTTTACTATAAAACATGAAATTCTGGCGTAATATCCAAGTTTTAATAAATCCATTTGTCCATTTATAGCTATGACATAATAATTTTTCTTTTAACTAAGCCTTTAATGTTTAATTGAGCATCACAAGCCCCCCCCCCCTCTCAAGTAAAAATGTATCTATCAGGGTTATATTCAACCACTAATTGGAATCTTCAGAGGGGGTAATTTTGTCTATCATTATTCGAAATGCACATAAATTTACGGCAATCCCATTATATCACACATGGCCCCAACTAGATTTGTCAGGGAGGGAGGGGACATTGAGCTGTTTATTACAATTGTACCCAAAGTTTTGAAATAAAAGATTTCTTATTTGATGGCTTAACAACTTTGGGGACTCAAATAATATTCAAGGGGGAGAATTATTTGTTCCATGGATAAATAAAATTATCCCAAATTAATGTGTTACATCATCCTATTGTATCACACAGGGCCCCAAGTATATTTGTCAGGGAGGGAGTGGACATTGGGCTGTTTATTACAATAGTCCCCAAACTTTTATATTAATTTTTTCTTATTTATTGGCCCAAGATCTTTGGGGACTTTTTTGTTGGTTTATAAACTTAAGTGTCCAAACATTTCAACCACTAATTGTAATTAACAGAATTGGTTATTTTTTGTATCATCATTGGAGATGCACATCAATTTAATGGCCATTGTCTTATCCCTTTAGATCCCTGGACATCATCTCATTGTATGACTGCACAGGGCCCCATCAAGCCAGTACCAATATCTGTCAGGGATCTAAAGGGATAAGACATTGACCAATAGATTACAATTAGTGGTTGAAACATTTGGACACTAAACTCAATAAACCAACAAATCAATATTCAATCAAAGTTATTAAGTGAACAATTGAGAAAACATCAATATAAAACGTTGGGGACTAGTATGATAAACAATCCAATGCCCACTTCTTCCCTGTATATATGTACATACTACAAACATGAATATTTTCTGTGATTCACAGGCAAGAAAAATTGTGAGATTGGGAGAGAGAGAGAGAGTGTTGTTGCGAGTCGCGGCTAATAAATTAACATGCATATAAATAAAACACAATTTATTAACAGCAAATTATGATTAAACTAAACATAGATCATAGCATATATCATATTAAAGATTAAACATTACACATATATTATCATCAACATAAATTATTTATATATATATATGATATCATTAGGCGCTGGCTTTTACTTACTCAAATGTGCTAGCAATAAATCAATGATGCTAAGCTGTAAGTAGCCAATAAAGATGGCGCCGATATTGAGATCTGCTTTAGGCGCCGGTGCTTAATCAGTAGGGCGCTGGAATATAATACGAGGCGCCGGCTACAGCTTAAAGGGCCGCCGGAACATAATACGAAGCGCCGGCTACAGTTTAAAGGCGCCGGAATAGGATACGAGGCGCCGGCTACGGCTTAACAAGGGCGCCGGAATATATAGGAGGCGCCGGCAACAGTTTAAAGGCGCCGGAATATAATAGGAGGCGCCGGCAACAGTTTAAAGGCGCCGAAATAGGATACGAGGCGCCGTCTACGGCTTAACAAGGGCGCCGGCAACAGTTTAAAGGCGCCGGTTACGGCTTAAAGGGGCGCCGGAACATAATACGAAGCGCCGGCTACAGCTGACAGAACGAGGCGCCGGTTCTAAATTAACTAGGTGCCAGATCAAGCCCAAGTAGGGCGCCGAATTTTGGTGGTGCCAATATTTGAGTACATATTATATAATAGAGTTAAATCAGACTAATATTACATTTTTAAAATTTGATATATTGATGCAGTTTTTTGCTCTGTGGGAGTGATTCAATTCAAGCTTGAAACTGAAATTATAAAGACTATGAATACATCTTTTTTAATATTCTGTACTCTATCCAAAGGGTTATGACTAATATCTTACAAACTAAATTCTAGTATTATTCTATTGGAGTTTCAAATCAGATCATAGTCAACTATTATTTCACAATTTCTGTGATTAAACTGAGGAGCAACGGACTCTAATTTTACTCTATTGGTGTATACAAATGGCTCTAGCCTGGATTTCGGGCAAAGTTAGGTGACTTTCCTATTTAACTATTTAACTAGTATGACACCTTAATCTACTAATTTTATCCTTCTATCCAGTACATTATGTACATATCTTTAACTGCCACAAAAAGCCACTAGAGAATTAGGTATTTAGATGCTAGGAAGGATCCAACAAAACTATTAGTGAACAATCTTCCTGGTTGTGCTCAAACCGTGATAATAGTTGTAAATATTATGTAAACAATCTAGCCCAATCCACAGATTTAGCTGTCCTTAATAAATAAATGTTATTAGCTGCGCTTTCCAGGGAAGCAACGACCAGTCCAGCCCAAATAACCTATATAAATATGGATTATATCTTCCACCAGAAGGGCTCAGAGTTATTAGTTAACTGCAAAAATGTTCTACCTGTACACTCTAATCTTGTAATTACCATGTGTAGTCTACACTAATAACTCTATTGTTCTATTCACACTGTGCTAATTAAATTGTAGGACAAACATTAATAATTTTCCATTTTAGTGGGCAAAAGTTATATTAGGTTACTTCTATTACACAAACGATATATTATGGTGTATTTAAAAGCCAATTTCACCATTTCTGTATATCTTTTAATACATAGACTTACAATAATAATATATTACCTCTGAATATGTGCTAATTGGTGGTATCGACAGATAAGTATATAATCTTACTAAACAGGAATAACAACAATTAATTAACTTTATATTTGTAACTAATTCAAACAATAAAATCACTTATCATATTTATAAAACATTAATATTTCAAATAAAATAATATGTGACACTCACCTGACAGGGATGTGCTCCTGCTCCAGCGAGTATATTGCAACTGACTTTGTTTTGGTGTGTTTCAGTGTCTGAATTTTCTGCTTTGTAATTTTTTAATTATATGATTACTAATATTTCTGAAGTATTTTTGATTTTATAATAGATTTTTTAAATATCGTGTTATATAAATTTTAGCAGCGTATATTTACAGATGATTGACCATGGACTCTTGGTGGATCCTGAAACAAGTGTTAAAGTGAGAGAGAGAGAGAGAGAGAAAAAGAGAGAGATAGAGAAAAAGTGAAAGAGAGAGAGAGAGAAGGAGAAAAGGAGATAGAGAAAAAGAAAGAGGGAAATAGAGAGAGACTTATATGGATAGATAAAGAGAGAATGAGACCAAGAGAGAGAGAAAAAAGGAGAAAGAGAGAATGAGTAAGAAAGAGGGAAAAAGAGATTAAGAGAAAAGAGAAGGAGAGATAGAAAGAGAGTTAAAAGAGCAAAAAGATACAAAAATACTAAAAGCATAAAAATTCATTACAAAGAAAAAACTAGATACAAATTTGGAAAATAAAAACTATTCAAGCAATGAAAATTACAAGGGATAAGACAATAGCTGATGAAATGACGTATATCCCAAATGATGATACACAAAAATATCCCTTCTATGGATTACAATTATTGGTTGAAATGTTTGGACACTCTACTTAACCCATAACAGTCGGGCCCCTTGCTACACCTAAATCGGTCAGGAGGGGGTTGAACACCCCCACCCCCTATTATCTCAGTTCCTATTAGAGCTAGAGGGCTAAATTTTTGTGCAAGTCCCCTGTTTGATAATGAATTTCCGACCTTTAGTAAGTCAAAGTCAATTTTTGCTTCCTTCACCCTTTAATTTAACAACCTTTGTTTTTAGGTCCTTTTTTACTTAAAAATTTCAAACAGCTGTTATTTTCTTATTTTTGAATTTAGAAGGACAATTTTTTTGCAGAAAAAAATATCTATTTTTAAGTAAATTTTATATTAAAAATATCAAAATATTAATTTCAGCAGCCGCAGCTGTACTTGGCAGCTGCCAGCTGCCGCAGTCAGCGTTTGGCAGGAAAACGGCAGCGGATCTTTATGAAATTTTATTGCGTTATGTATGAAACGCTTAAGTTTTAAATTTAAAGTTTATAAGTCAAAAATTGCAGCCACAGGAGCCTTTTAACCCTTACAGATCGAGCCCCGATTCCCCCCCTCTATCTCGGCTCCTGGTACAGATAAAGACGTAAAATTTTTTTATGGTGGTTCATGTGTATTTTTAGAGAAAATTACTTTTTCTAGTCATAGCAGTCAGACCGCTCCTTAGCCGTATTTTAAATTTTAAAACAGCTGTAGAGCGGCCAATATTGCAGCTAGGATGACCAAATTTTTGGACGAACTTTTATTTTTCATAACAGAAAAATTACTTTTTCTGATCATCGCCAAAAAAACGGCAAATAATGGAAACCGCCATTTTCGGTGGTTACAGCGGTAAAATGGCGATTGGCGGCACAAATTAATATTTTTATCTGTTTAATATTGCTCAAGGATTTACCAAAAAAAAATATAGGTCTCTAGCTGTAATAGAAGCCATGATATTCATTATATATGTCTGTAGTAAAAGCCGGACAAAAATCGGTCATAAAGTCGGTCAGGGAGTGGTCAGACGGTCATAACACCACTTTTCTCAGATGGTCATTGATATCTAAGTATTCACCAAAAAAATTTTAGGTTTCTACCTTATACACAAAAGTCATAATGTAGAAATTAAGATTTATATAGAATTTATTCAAATTTTTTTTGCTACCCAACCGACTTTGACCGGACACCACGACAGACACAGACCAGATATCCTAATAAAATCAACTCTTGCCAATGTATAATTACTAAACTTAAAAAGTCATGAAGTTACAGCTCTCCATCTTACCTACAAAATAAATGAGATTGGAAAAACTAGAGGGGGGGGGGGGCTCTTTGAGCCCCCCCCCCTGATCTGAAAGGGTTAAAGATTTCTGGAGACCTGGAGGATCAGAACCTGCAGGATCATACCTGAAGCCTGAAATTGACTTGAACACATATATTTCATAAGAGTATGTACTACTAGAGGATATTTTAGTATTTTGGTAAGATAAAATGCTTTGTTTAAGTCAAAAAGATTTTTTTGCTCTTTACCTGGATGACCCTGCCAGGTTTGCTGGCATCCTGTGCCCGCCAGGATGGAGATATTAAAAAAAATCAAACTCTCAGATATGTGTCATACCCAAACTTAAAAAGTCACACAGTTTGGGCTCTTTATCTTTCACACACAGAAAATGAGATAGAAAAAACCGGATAGCACTTGTTAAGGGTTTATGTCCAAGTCAACCCCCCCTCTTTAATCAAATAAAGGCCCTAAAAACGAAAATGTAAATAGCATTTATTTAGATAGATAGACAGATAGATAGATGGATATATAGACAGAGAGATATATAGATAGATAGAAAAATAGATAGATAGATGTAGAGATATACAGATATATGGATTGATATATAAATATAGAGATAGATGAAAATGAGATAAAAAAAACCCTTCCCTCCTCCTACAAATAATATTAATAAACTGCATAAATTTTTTGTACTTGTATATTTATAGTTTAATTTAATTTTGAGACATTTAGAATTGTATTCACAAAGATGGAAATTATAAGAATTATTGTAGAATAATGTATACAAATATATTCATCTTTTTTTCTTTGAACTTTTTTTATTTTAAAGGGTTTACTATGTGATGTGTCCTATTAAAGCTTCACATATGTTTTCAAGCTAGATTTGTACTCTTACATACAGTGGCAATATTCTTCATAATTGATAGTGGGACAAACAATGCCACCCTCTTATTTATAACTTTTAAATAGTCTTTCTTGTGATGCTTTAGTTAAGTAAATATTAAGAGAACCCCACAGGGCAAGTATCTACAGTTAAGAAATTGTGATAATTTTGTTGGAAAGAAATATATGTGGTCAATTGAACAATGGGAGTGAGACTACTTTTTGATAACCCTTTTTTTGAAGAAAAAAAATTTTTGTTTATTGTTAATTGATTAATATTTGGGAAGGAATATAAATATAATACTATAAAATCTTTTATAAACTAACTAAAAGTATTTCGTATGTGAATGTAAATTACCTTAAGTTGACAAGGTCATAATTAAAATTCTAATGAATGAGAGAAAATTGGAATTATGCAGAAACATCTAGCATAATTTTATCTTGTATCACAAATTATACATGTATTATTTAGGATGGGATAGGATCTTGTTTTGAAGCAAGGAATAAAACAATCATGTGTATACAGTGTGATCTATTGGGGTCATAACATATATTGCCCCATATTGTGTCAGCAAATATACATTTTATCTAACTACTTTCAGGGGTAATTACTAATAATGACCTAAATTTTTTTTCATTATGTAAATTTTAATAATTTTTATATTTCACTCAATATAATTTTATGAAATATATTAATTTTAAGAAGATCTTTGTAGAGTAAAGTTTTGTTGATAAGCAATGATATTATTAGGAAATTTAGTTGTGATTACTACAAATCAAGTTATTCAGATTTTTTTTAGTAGTGAAGCTGCTCTATAATTCATTTATTCTGAATGTAAGTCAGTCATTACCATTATTATGGACCATAATCAATTAACTTAAATTAATTAAAAACATCCATGGTGGTCAGACTTCTTTAAAGCCGTTTTTGGCTATTTTATAATTTCAAATTTTTCTCTATTTCTTTGGTGTTTTTGATATAATCTTAAAACTTTTTATAGAAAAGGGAATCAAAATTATATATTCTGTCGTTCTAAGAGATTATTGTATCTGTAGATGAGAAAACAAGTACTTTTTTGATTTTTCACATATTTCTTGGGTGATTTTGGTCAAATTTTCAAAATTTTGTTGATAATAATATCTATAATAAATTTCCTGTTTTTCTAAGCATTCAATATGTAATTTACTTTGACAGTCAGTTTGTCAATCATCATTAAAAATGTAAATATAAAACTATAAAAATAAGTTTCTTGATTTTTCTTTCCTGTTTATTACTTCATATTATTTTCTGTTTATAATTATTTTAAGAGTGCATATGTTTTTGTCTACTTATATTTAGGCCAGTTTTTTTCAAGCATATATTTTAATAGAGATTTGTTAGAGTAGTTTATTTTAAAAAAAAAATTTAACTAATAAAAAAGCACAAACTTTAGGCCAAAAACATGTTTTAAATTAAACATGCAGTTCTTTATTATATCATACTAGCAACTACGCCCCTAGATGCCTCTAGGGGCTCTTATAAGAAGCTACCCTGTTAAGGAGAACCCAATCAATTCAGCAGTTAGATAGATCCTTTGTTACAAACAAACAGACAGACAGACATCATTCTACTTTGTATTATATATTTATTAGAACCAATATAATTATTATTAGTATAATTATTAATCTCAGAATTTTTAATTTTCATATCTGTGGAAAGCTGTCTTTAATATGATGCGAGAAACTATTTTTACATCAATTTTTTAAGTTGATATAAAAAAAATATATTTGTACAGTTCTTTAAAAATATCTCTAAAGTAATATGTCTATTACAAGATTCTCTTCTCATATGACTTAGTGTTTATGTCTCAGTTATTGAGAACTAGCTTTCTAAGCATGTGTGAACAATGATGTTGTTAACTGTATTTTTTCTAACCTTATTTCAGGGGGGGGGGGGTTAAATGACCTCCCTGTCCTTAACAATTTGTGCCTCTGAATTTAATTTAATGAAAGATAGTTACAAAATTTTATGCCTTTAAATGTGAAATTATGCAACTTTTCTATCAAAAACTTATCTAAAGCTTGTTAATTCAGAAAATCTAAGCAAGCATTATCAAAGTGTACTACTTTACTCTTCTTGTATCCAGAATTTTATAAATGAACAACCTTGCAATGATATCTTTTTTCCCAAGATGTGAATGTAGGAGGGGGGAGAGAGGTGTTAGTTTAGCCTAACAATTTAAATTTTGATTTCAAAAGTATACAGTAAAACACCTTTATTGGAGGGGGGAGGGGGGGTTGCATTGCTTTCTAGAGATGATTAACCTTTTGAGGGTGGTGGTGCCCTATGTGCCTATGAGAGAGTACTTATGAATTGTAAAGGAGAATCATATTGGTTCAGAGGTTTGGTAAACATAGACATAGACAAAATATTACTTTTATATAAAAGTATATAATATATTCATGTTCTAATGTTACAATTAATTATTTGGGTGGGGGGGGGGGGGTTTGGTATAAAAATTTTTGAAGAACATATTACAATTATTTGTTTATGTTATAAAGGTGGCTTGCTGTTTGACATTGAGTTACTGTAGAAATTTTGATTTGATATTAAATTGAGTTGATATGTCACTTTTTATATTATTTCAGAAGAAAAAAAAACTATGAAACAGTTTCACCCACTTTGGGTTAACATAATATGCTTACTCTTGTACCAAGGTTTGTATAATTTGAGTAGCAAAGTTACTTCATGACTACGTTTGTCATGTTTGGTCTGTAATTAGGAAAGTGTAATATCTTAAATGGTAAAAATAACAACATTTTTAGGTTTTAACTATTGAAAGTGTGACCCCTTTTGCACCTTAATTGGTCAAGGGGGGGGGGGTGTTAAATGCTCACCTTTATTATCCCAAATCCTATTAAAACTCGAAGGCTAAAATATTTTGTTAAGTTTGATAAAAAATTCCTTAGATAAATAATTACTGTAGAATTATTTTATTTTATAAGCTCAAAAAATATTTCCAGAAAATGTCTTCTATGTCAATTTTATTTTAGAAATATAAAAACATTTTGGCTGTAATTTGAATTGTTAAGAAATGGAGAGGATGGGAGAGGATTTTACTTTAGGATTAAATATACACTTATCTTTATGAATTTTAGGAGGAAATGTTCTTGCTTCCAAGAAAACTCCAATCAGAACAGGTTTTTAGTTTATAAACTAGAAAGTTTAACTTGTTCAAATTAAACCTAAGTTAAAAGCTTTCTTATTCTGCTTTGAATTAAATTTTCAAATAAACAGTTTTTTTTACACATCATTGACTAGATATATAAAAAGTATTTATGAAAACAAAAGTTAAGAACTTATTATTTTTCAGCAAAAATATAAAAAATAATAATTTAATTTCTTTCAAATCTTAGATTCTCTGATTCCTGATTTACCTGAAAACTGTACAAGGTGATATGTTTTATGCTTGTAAATTTGTTGCAAAACTGTTAGATACAGGACTCTGTCTAAAGGGCATACTTACATTTTAGGACTTGATTATAGAAATGCTCTCCTTATAATATTCTTATTGTTGTAATAGGAATCATTATTCCAAAAATCATATAAAATCTTATATTGTGACTTTTTAAATATGGTATTCCTAGATTTGGAATTTTTTGAATATCTCCATCCTGGCAGGCACAGGATGCCAGCAAACCATCCATACATTAAAAGAGCAAAACTTATTTTTGACTTAAACAAAGCATTTTATCTTACCAAATTCTAAAATATCTTTTAGTAGTAAATCCATATAAAGTATAGGTGTTCAGGTCAATTTCAGGTTCCAGGTACAATCCTTCAGGTCTCCAGAAATCTTTAAAGCCTCCTGTGACTGCAATTTATGATTTAAAATTTTAAGCTTAAGCTTTTTAACATGTCTACATAATACATTTACAGCTACACTATTTTCCCACCAACCACCCACTGTAAAAAGTAAAAATCAGTAAAAAATTTCATTTTCTCTATAAAAGATATTTAAAATAGTTATGAACACATTGTTGGCACAAACCAATTGTTGGCAAAAACTGCTGTATCTGTAAAACAGTTCTAGAAAAAGATAATGGTTGATATTCCAATATAACATATCTGTGCTATTTGAAAGAAAAAAACTCTACATTCCACACAACTGGAATGAGAGGCAAAAAATTTGTAGGGTCTACCTTATTTTCAGCAGTTTGAATGGTGTAATTCTTGCAGGCTTCCTTTAAGTTAGACATTTATTATAGGTCCAACACAACTTTGTTGTCTGACGGAAAAGTGATGTATATGTTTATGGATGAACATGGATATGGTCGGAGGTAAAGTTAATGTGGCAAATAAAGAGTGTAAATTTGACACTAAATCTGCAGCTGAATCAGATGTGTGTCATGAATAGTTGGAATAGGGGGAATGTCTTGATCAATAAAAGGTGCAACTCAATACCATGCACAGAGAAAGGTCATGCAACTAAAGGGTTGGTTGTCATAATACCATGCACAACTATTGAGAAAGATTTAGTTTAGAAATGCACCATAATAAGATCTTGTGAAGTATTCCTTCCCAATATGCTATCATTAAATGTAATATTTTATTTCTCAATAATATCAAATTTAAAAAGTTTGTACATCCCTTTTATTTGTCCTTTTTTATCTAAATTTTTTCTTTGTAGTTATTCAGATGAGGAAAAAACATTTGTTAAAAAGCAAATGGAACTAATAGAAGCTCTTCAAGGTTTTGTTTTTTGTTCACTGGTGATAGATCATAATCTTGATTTTATAATAAACATAAACTTTATATTTATTACAAAATTTATTTACTTCATATTAGCCTTAATTCTTTTAATTAATATTTAAATTTTCAGACACCATTAAGTTTGTTGAAGTGGAGGATATGAAAGATTGTGGCAACTGTTTGTTTTTTGACAAGAAAGATATCTCAATGAAGTGTTCTGGATGGAAAAGTAAGTAGATGGATTGATACAGTTTTTTAAAGATTAAACTTTCCAAATTATTTAAGAAATCAAGTCATACACAGAAAATATCAGTACACTCACAATTGTGCAACAAATACTTTTAGGTCAAACTTAAAACTTTTAAGGGACAAATATGCAAAGTTTTCTGGATGGTAAAGTAAGTTTTTTAAAAATTTAAAAATTTGCATTAATTAAGAGAGAGATATAGTCTTACACATTGTTACTATTTTGTAAAGACTTTCAAAGGAACAAAATACTAGTAGGGTTTAAGTTACTCTAGGATTTTTAAGTTTCTTTCATATAGTCTAGGTTACAATATAGAATTGCTTATTTTGTTGCAAACAAAGTTTAAACTCTAAGAGTAAAAGATCCTTAGAATTAGAATGACTGCATAATTTTAAGTAGTGTGTAATATAATTTATGTATAACTGGAATGAATTTTTGAATGTAATATTTTTCTTTTGCCTTTCTAATTTAATCATGTGCATATCTCCAACAATTGTTTTTTATAAAAATGTCCATCAGTGAATCACCCTTATAAACATTCTTGATTTGACTGAGATGGCCTAGGTCGCTTTATAATATTTAATTATATAAACATTTGTTTCACCTAGATAGATTTTTTGTCCAACATTAATTTTCATAATAAAAATAGTCTTTAAATATTTAAATAAAATCTCCTAATCAAAAAAAACTTTAGAGATGTCCCTCTAGTATGTTTGTCCTCTGGTAAATTTGTCATTGTACTAACATATCTTTTATAAATATATTATTTTAGGTCAATGTAATGCATCTATGACACTTGGACACCCAGCCTGTTTTCAGTCCAATGGTGATTTTTTAAACTTAAAAAAAATTATATTATTTAACCCTTACAGATCAGGCCCCTATTCCCACCTTAATAGATCGGGGGGGGGGGGTCATATTGACCCCCCCCTCTATCTCGGCTTCTGTTACAGATTAATATTTTTATCTGTTAATTATTGCTCAAGGATTTACTAAAAAAATTTATAGGTCTCTAGCTGTAATAGAAGCCACAATATTCATGATATATGTCTGTAGTAAAAGCTGGACAAAAATCGGTCATAAAGTCGGTCAGGGTGTGGTCAAACGGTCATAACACCACTTTTCTCGTTCACCAAAAAAAATTTAGGTTTCTACCTTACATACAAAGTCATAATGTAGAAATTGAGATTTATTTAGAATTTTTTTTAAATTTTGGTGCTACCCAACCGACTTTGACCGGACACCACGACCGACACAGACCAGATATCCTAATAAAATCAACTCTTGTTGACGTATAATTACTAAGCTTAAAAAGTCATGAAGTCACAACTCTCTATCATACCTACAAAAAAAATGACATTGAAAAAATAGAGGGGGGGGGGTCAATATGACCCCCCCCCCCGATCTGTAAGGGTTAATAAAGTTGTTTTAAAATTATTATTTATAAATGATATTTTAATTGCACTGATAAAATCTTTTAATTCTAAACTAATTTAAATGTCAGGACCTTCAATGTTGCAAGAACTTCTAAAGGTTATAGGACTTGGACCAAAACAAATAAGGTACTTCTTAATACGGTTAAGAACAATGGTTATAAAGGGTGTGCAAAAAAAAATGCAGACCTTTTTAAAATTTAGATTGCGTGGCTTGTGTTAATAATAGAAAATGTTATGCATACCAATAGAACTGCTATGAAGTTTATTTTTTGGAAATATAAAAACGATTCCTGTGCTACGCATAGTTTAGGAGTGATGTGGTAAAATGTCCCAACTGCCTTAAAACTTGACTTGCGAGTAAATCATTAAAGATTAAAGTATATAAAAAAATATGTACATTTTAAAAATCAAATTGCCCAGCTTGTGTTGATAGTAGAACAACGTTATGCATACCATTAAAACCGCAATGAAGTCTATTTTGTGGAAATATAAGAACCATTACTGTTCTACTTTTAGTTTAGGAGCTACGTAGAAGAATGTCCCAACTGACTTAAAACTTGACTTGAGAGTAAATCATTAAAGATAAAAAGAAAGTGTGTGCAAAAATGCGGACATTTTTAAAATTCAAACTGCTCGGCTTGTGTGAATAGTAGAAAAATGCTATGTATGTCGTTGGAACCGTCATAAGCACTATTTTTTGGAAATATAAGTACGATTTTTGTGCTATTTTTAGTTTAGGAGCTTTATAAATGTGAGAAAAGTGGAAAAATTTAATCTTTAATGATTTACTCGCAAGTCAAGTTTTAATTCAGTAGGGACATTCTACCACATAGCTCATAAATTATACGTAGCACAGGAATTGTTTTTATATTTTCAAAAAATAGACTTCACAGCGGTTCTAATGGTATGCATAACGTTTTTCTACTATTAACACAAGCTGAGCAAATAGAATTTTAAAAATGTACGCATTTTTATTTGCATACCCTTTAATTTAATCTTTAATGATTTACTCGCAAGTCAAGTTTAAAGCCAATTGGGACATTTTACTACATAGCTCCTAAATTAGACGTAGCATAGAAATCGTTTTTATATTTTCAAAAAATAGACTTCATAACTGTTCTAATGGTATGCATAACGTTTTTCTACTATTAACACAAGCCGCGCAATCTTAAATTTTAAAAAGGTCTGAATTTTTTTATGCACACCCTTTAGATTGTTTAACATTCATGTTCAAAGTTTTGTCATAATATTGTTTAGAAGTTAAAATTAATAAAATCAAATGCACTGGAATGAAAGAAAGTAACCCAACTCTCCAGCAATATGAAATAAGAATAATAAATTCTATTTATCCTATCATTTAACCCTTACAGATCGGGCCCCAATTCCCACCTTAATAGATGGGGGGGGGAGCATATTGACCCCACCCCCTCTATCTCGGCTTTTGTTACAGATAAAGATGTAAAAAAATTTTCTGGTGGTTCATGTGTATCTTTAGAGAAAATTACTTTTTCTAGTCATAGCAGTCAGGCCACTCCTTAGCCGCTTCATTATGACCCCCCCCCCCCCCCAATCTGTAAGGGCTACCATAACCAATTCAGTGAAGTAGCATTCAAATTTTGGATTGTATACAAAAATCATATCAAAGAACAGATGTTTATAGTCCATATTCATTTATTTCATTGCTAAATATTTAATGATTTTATAATTGGATTTATAATAATTAATTCTTAAAACATTTAGAAATGAAAGTAGTAATGAAAGTGCTGGAAGTGATGAAAATAACTTTGGACAAGATGAGTTTCAGGACTATGATGATTTATCATTAGGTTATTACTAATAAATTATTTTTAATGAATTTTCAAAACAATATATTTGATATCTATTATTTTTTGTTTTTTTTTATAATCTAGCTATTTGATTTATTACTAAGGATTATAAGTTTTGCCTCCTCCATGATATTTAGCTAATTGAATGACTTAAATAAAAGTAATTTAGCATCATTTTGATTCCATGACTACTTCTAGCCATAAATGTCCTTTAACTTTTTAATCATTTACTTTTTATCTAATACAAAAAACAATGTGCATTTATATAAATGTGTGCAAATTTTGTCAAATAGTAAAATTTTTTTATCACAATAAATCTGATTAATAAGCCCCTGTAAATATTAATTTATATGATGTTTTGCTCACAACATAATTTATTGCTTTAATGAAATAGGTGATCTTGATTATGATTCTGGTTATAGTGCTGTCAGGTAAGATTAATTTTATAGAAATAAATCAGGGAATACAAGGTTGTTTTGCCTTCATTTTAGTTGTATGTACAATGTACTAAATTTTCAAATACCATTTTTTGTTTTATTGAAATCTAAGAAATTTTGGAGCCCCCCATGAATAAGGTTAATATTTCTTTTATAGGAATACAAGTTACAGATGGTATAATGGCACTATACCATTCCAATTTATGGATGAATGGGATTATGGAAGAAGGTAAAAATATAAACCAATAAAAGATAATAAAAAAGTTTATTAATGGTTCCATTGGAATTCAGCCCAAACAAAGGATTCACCCCACTGAATTCAGCCAAGCTGGATTCAGCCCAACTGAATTCAGCCAACAAGGAATTCAAGGGGAGAAGAGGAGGCAAAGATGGGTCCAAATACAAATGTCCTGCAATTTTTAAAACCTTTAATGGGGAAGTTTATGGACGAAAAAAGAAATGACACTCCCACCCAGGCAATCATTATTCAATGATCAAGAAGATTCAGTCTGATGAGTGCACCAAGGCAGCAACAAGCATGGATACAACACACCTTTAATGTCAAAGGCCATGCCAAGAGGAGAGCCTACAAATCCTGTGACCAAACCCTCTTACAAGGGTGTTTCAAATACCTGAGGAATTTCAGGATGCAGTTTTATTTGATTCAGGTTCTAAGGATCCAAAGCAATTTCTCACCTGGGCTGTATTCTGTGTTTTAAATCCGGTTTGGGACGTATTCCATAAATTGAATCCCAAGTGGGCTGAATTCTGTTGAGTTACATCTCACTGGTCTGAATATTGTAGATTGAATCCTAAGTGGGCTAAATTGCAATGGCACTGTAACTTCTATATATTAAATTTTTTTTAGCTCTCTAGCTCTATTTGATTAAATAGGGGTTACAAAATTTGGTTGAAAATTCCCCCTGCTCAATTGATTAACAACTTGTAGAGGACAGAGAGATTAAAAAGAGATTTTTGAGATATTACAATTAAGATAATGTTAATGTTTGATAATAACAATCTTACCTTCTCAGTCTCTGCTATTGTTTATAAGATGCTTATTTCTTCCTTAATATTTGAACTTAGACAATTGAATATATTTGGCAGCCC
This sequence comes from Acartia tonsa, assembly GCF_053477335.1. Classification (NCBI taxonomy): domain Eukaryota; kingdom Metazoa; phylum Arthropoda; class Copepoda; order Calanoida; family Acartiidae; genus Acartia; species Acartia tonsa. Next base: position 20,851,320 of record NC_137274.1, read on the forward strand.
ACTACAGGCTGTTTTATGGGATAATAATGAATAAGCTCAAAAAGTTAAATAATATGCTGCCAAACATTTTTATTCCATTAATATGAAGAAAATAAACTAGTAAGCATTCAAACAAAAAATTTCTTACTGGTAGAAACATTTGTTTGCATAATTATTTACCTAGGTATACAGATAATGAGAAGAACCTAATAAAGTCAAAAATGAAAATAATAGAGGATCAATTACCTAAAGGTAAAATTTTAAATTGATACTATAAAAACCATATAGTCATTTATACATAAATATTTATTTTGGTTCCATAGTACTATGTTTCAATTTAATTGTTTGCTATCTTATAAAACTTTGATTGACTGACATTAACACACAAAGTGGGCCATAGTGCATTGTACATTTTAAAAAATTGTCTGTTCAGCAAAAATTACACCAAATAAATAAATTGTTTTTATTGATTTATATGCTCTTCTTTTGTTGTTGTTAATCATTAATATTCTAAATGTTCAAAATTTTTATAGAAACAAAATCATAATAAGCAAAATTTGGATGGATATCATCAATAGTTGTTTAATTTAGGTTGCATACAATTCATTGATAAAGAATTGGCAAACCAGACATTTACACAAGAGTTGAAAATTCACAAACAGAATAAATATGAATGCTTTGGTTCAATTGGTAATTTTTAACCAGAAAAAAACTATTAATTTATTATAAAATTTTCCTTACAATCTTCAAAATATTCATAGAGGTTTTGGAGGGAATAATATGTTACAAGGTCTTACCAAGGGTCTGGTCTTTAAGAGTTAATTAAATTTTCTAAGATAATGAATGTCAATCTTATATTACAATATAGACTTAATATTGGAAAATTTTAGGATATAATCATCCATACAGTGGACTAAATCTTGGAGAGCCTGGCTGCTTTGGTGAAGAAGGTTATAATAAACTGTCAGCTAAAGTAGCAAGTTAGGATAGAATCTGGATCTTTAAATAAAGGCTAAGAAATTCTTTGATTTTCTTTACATTAGGTCAAAAAGAACTACTGTTGGTATTTTCTTTTAGATGAAATGATACATGATGGATAAAATGTTTTTCAATAATATCTATCTAGACAAATAATTCAATTACTTTAGAAGAGATTTCTATTTTTTCTTTAGCTTTAAAAAATGTTTTTTTTCTTAACTCAAAAGTTAAATGTATATTCTTAGGTAGAATCATATTGCATGAATTGGTGCATGTTCTTGGGTTTGTACATGAGCAAAATAGGTAAAAAGTTTGTTTTAAATTGTAATGTTTTATTAAAACTTTTTATTTTTATTGTCTACTTTTGTAAGCGAATGGATAAAATTATATACGTTTTCAAATAGTGATAAAGTACTCCAAATTCTGGTATAATACATCTTCCTAGATGACATTTAAATTTTAATGATTTATATTTAGACCTGATCGCGACCAATTTGTTGAAATAAAGAAGGAATTTGTTGAAAATATAGGAAAAACAATGACTATAAGAACAAAATATAATGAAACAAATGGGGTAGTTATTTTAATAAATTTTTTGTCTTCTTTTCATTAGTCTTCAAAATCTATTATTCAAAATCTTGTTTTTTTCATTAAAATTTTTTTAGACTCCTTACGACTACTTCTCCATCACCCATTATACAGAAAGCCTAGGATGCAAAATGGGGACTGTTTGTATTATTGTCAAGGAGCCTTTTAGAACCTACTTCAAAGACACTGATTTGCTCAAACAATATCCTGTGAGTTTTTATTTTTAGTCTGATTATGAATATTTTATATCTATACTCTATTTATAAGCATTTAAAAAGTTATTTTGTTTCAAAAGAGTTTGTTTTGTTTATATCAGAGACCTTTCCAGCATGTAAGTTAAAATTAATGCTTGCCTTATAGTCTAAACCTTCTTGAGACCAGCCAACTTACACTGACCTTAAATAATATCTTTAAAGCTTAAACAAGCCTATTTTCAGAGCCACCTATCTCCAGTGGATGTGGTTGAGATATCAAGGTAGGTTTTTTTTAGAAATATATTAGAGAGTGAAAAAAGCAAATTATGACTTTGACTGACTTGTAGTTGGAAATTCATACAGGGGACATACATAAAATTGTATAACAAGCTGAAATATCAGGGGAACATCTGCTACCCCCAACCAATTAAGGTGAGCAAAGAGGTCCAACTTTAAATAATTAATTTGACAAAATAACTTTTAATGATTGTTACCAAATGTTTGACACATTCTCTGTACACATGTCACAGGAACCAAAATTGAAAAATCCAAAAGAAACAAGTAAATGTTTACAACTTAAAATTTAAAGGAATGGTTCAACAAACAAAAACAAAGTCATTCTAATTTCCCTGGGGCTATCACTCCATCATTTAATGCCTCGGAATGTAAAAAATCCATTTATGCTAAATGGGACAAAAATTGTTTTAGACATATGAAGTTAGATATTTTCAGTGTTGACAAATTGTCAATTCTACAGCTGTACACATTTTAATTAAAAATGGATGAAATTAAGATTTTTAAAACTTATTACATATTACTTTAGAAAAGTAGAACAGTATTATAAATATTCCATGAAATTTTTTCTCAGTCATAACTCTTTTAAAAATCAGATTATTTGTAATTTTATCTTTTATTTTTCTTTCAGAGCCTATAACTGTAATGTGACTGATGAAATGAATGTAAGATTTACTTTATTTTTAATGAAATGATTTTTACTAAATTAAGGTGTAGATAAGTTTTGATTGAAACATTTACTAATTTATCATATTCCTATTAAATACCAAAGAAAATAAATATTATAAACCAACTTAATTATTTCAGGAGAAGTACGAAGAATACAAGAACATTATAACAGGTTAACAGTGCAAATTATATTTGTCTTTTTTTGGTACCATGAATATCATTTACATCATTTACATCATTTTTTATACATTTTTACAAGATTTTAAAATTTTTTTTGTGCTGAGAGCCTGATTAATATTTTTTTGGGGGGGAGGTGGAGGGGGGGGGGGTAGGGGTGAAGGGGGTTGTTACCACAATATTCCTAATTGAAAAAAATCCAAAGGGGATAATAATGAGATCTTTCTAAAATTAACTTATCCTAAAGTAACGAACAATATTTTTTAATTATAAATATTTAGATCTGTTGAATGAAAAAATAAATCTTGGCAATCTTCTTGATGCATCCAAGGCAGGATTATTTGAGAAAGTAAAGTATTATATATCCAATGGTGCTGATGTCAATTTAAAGGATAAAAAAGGTAAGTTACTAACATTTTTAACCTCTAATATCTGTATCTGCATGTCCATTCTTTTGTCCATAAGTTATTGAGACACATATTAGTGTAAGTAAATTAACTGACCATCCTACATCAATATCTTCCTTTAACTCAGTCTTTACATTTAACCCTTAACGGTATGGGGGGGGGGCGTTGAACGCCCCCCCATCCGGTTTTTTCTATCTCATTTTCTGTGTGTGAAAGATAAAGAGCCCAAACTGCTTGACTTTTTAAGTATGGGTATGACACATAACTGAAAGTTGGAATTTTTTGAATGTCTCCATCCTGGCGGGCACAGGATGTTAGCAAACCTGGCAGGGTCATCCAGGTAAAGAGCAAAAATATTTTTTTGACTAAAACAAAGCATTTTATCATACCAAAATATTAAAAAATCCTCTAGTAGTACATCCTTATATAAAATACAGGTGTTCAAGTCACTTTCAGGTTCCAGGTATGATCCTGCAGGTCCTAATCCTCCAGGTCTCCAGAAATCTTTAAAAGGCTCCTGTGGCCGCAATTTTTGACTTAGAGACTTCAAATTTTAAACTTAAGCTTTTCTTACATGTCTACATAACGTATTAAAATTTCATGAAGATCCGCCGCCGTTTTCCTGCCGGCCGCCGACTGCGGCGGCTGGCAGCTGCCAAGTACAGCTGCGGCCGCTGAAATTTATATTTTGATATTTCTAATGTAAAATCTACATAAAAATAAACATTTTCTGGGAAAAAAATTTTCTTCTAGCTTCAAAAATAAGAAAATTACAGCTGTTTGAAATTTTTAAATAAAAAAAGACCTAAAAACAAAGGTTGTTAAATAAAAGGGTGAAGGAAGCGAAAATTGACTTAGACTTATAAAAGGTCGGAAATTCATTATAAAACAGGGGACTTGCACAAAAAAAATTAGCCCTCTAGATCTAATAGGAACTGAGATAATTAGGGGGGGCGTTGAATGCCCCCCCCCCCCCCCCGACCGATTAAGGTGCGGCAAGTGGCCCGACTGTAAAGGGTTAAGTAAAATACCAAAACTTATTACTCTAGAACTAGTTGAAATAAAATATCAAAGAATTAAATTTCAGTAGTTTCCCAAAATTGCCTCTGGGACCACTTAATCCAACCATTTTTATGTAATTGAATATAAGAGAGGGGGTTGGTTTTGAGTTAGTTTTTTTTAATTTTTGGTCTCCTGTTTGGTTAGTTTTTATAGGTTAGCCCTGTATGGTTAGGCAGGGAGTAAGGGAGGGGACAATGGATCAAATATTCAATTTTTAGGAGTCTCAGACTTTGGGTACTTGCTTAATGGGAATGTGCACAAATACAGCAGATTTTGGCTGACTTTGGGTACTTGCGCATCAATGCCCTGCTAACTAGCTGAGCTAGTTTTGAATATGCAGACCGAAAAATTTGTTATTAATGGCCGGTTTTTATAAATATTTTTTCCAAAAGAAAATGTCATTTCATGTATAGAAACTCTACTGTGATATTTATGTATTATACAATCTAAGAACCGATTGAATTTAGGTGTCAGTTAAAAATATATGAGAAGGGTTGAGGTAGTTCTAAACAAGATTTTTCTAGTGATTTATTCAGAATGTTTACTACATTGTGATGTATTGATAATCTAATTTTCAAGTAAATGATTTTTTTCTTAGAACTAATTTTGTTCTAAATTAGGTTACCATGATCCCTTTACGATTTTGGTAATATTTTCTTGATAAATCTGGTTTTCATTGCTTTTCAGTGATCGATCTTAAATTGAATTAATTGCCCATTGTCCCCTCCCTTACTCCCTGATGGTAGGACCTTCAGTTTTAGGAATCCTCTGCAGACATTTAATACAAGAGTTATGGCTAACCTTCATTTTTTCAATTTAATTTTGAAATATTAGTAGTAGAGGGGGGGGGGTGTTGGGTAAATATTTTAAGTACATTGAGGTAACAACAAAATTAACTGAAAACTTTGAAATAAAAGCTACAAATAATCATGGTTAGTTAATTTACCCAACTTATCCACGAACATATACTTATTACTTTTCTATTTCTCTGTGTATCTATAAATCTATTCTAAACTACACAATGTAATAAATCTAATATATTTATATCTAGGATATACAAGTCTTATCTGGGCAGCAGAGAAAGGACACTATGAAGTTGTGCAGCTCCTATTAGAACATGGAGCTGATATCAACGCCACGGCTAATAGTGGTTAGTTACATAATATTATTATAATTCTATATTTCCATCACATATATCTATTTAACTATCTTACTATACATATATTACAAAATTATATTTTTCTATATATATTTCCCTGTGTATCTCTAACTCTACTCTAAACTAAACAATATAATAAATCTAATATATTTATATCTAGGACGGACCAGTCTTATCTGGGCAGCAAGGGATGGACACTCTGAAGTTGTGAGGCTCTTATTAGAACATGGAGCTGATATCAACGCCAAGGATGTATCTGGTTAGTATATAATATTATTATAATACTATATTTCCATCACATATATCTATCTATCTATCTTACTATACATATATTACAAAATTATACTCTTCTATATATAGCTCCCTGTGTATCTATAATTCTTCTCTAAATTAAACAATATATAATAAATCTAATATATTTATATCTATCTAGGATATACAAGTCTTATGGGTGCAGCACAGAAAGGACACTCTAAAGTTGTGCAGCTCTTATTAGAACATGGAGCTGATATCAACGCCAAGGATACATGGGGTTAGTTACATAATATTATTATAATACTATATTTCCATCAGATATATCTATCTATCTATCTTACTATACATGTATTACAAAATTATACTCTTCTATATATAGCTCCCTGTGTATCTATAATTCTTCTCTAAATTAAACAATATATAATAAATCTAATATATTTATATCTATCTAGGATATACAAGTCTTATGTTGGCAGCATGGAAAGGACACTCTAATGTTGTAAAGCTCTTGATACAACATGGAGCTTATATCAATGCCAAGCATAAATATGGTTAGTTACATAATATTATTATTATATTAACCCTTTACAGTCGGGCCCCTTGCCGCACCTTAATCAGTCGGGGGGGGGGGCGTTCAACGCCCCCCCCTATTATCTCAGTTCCTATTAGTGCTAGAGGGCTAAAAATTTTTGTGCAAGTCCCCTGTGTTATGATGAATTTTCGACCTTAAGTAAGTCAAGGTCAATTTTCGCTTCCTTCACCCTTTTATTTAACAACCTTTGTTTTTAGGTCCTTTTTTACTTAAAAATTTCAAACGGCTGTAATTTTTTTATTTTTGAAGCTAGAAGAAAATTTTTTTTGCAGAAAATGTTTATTTTTATGTAAATTTTATGTTTGAAATATCAAAACATAAATTTCAGCGGCCGCAGCTGTACTTAACAGCTGCCAGCTGCCGCAGTCGGCGGTCGGCGGGAAAACGGCGGCGGATCTTTATGAAATTTTAATACATTATGTAGACATGTAAGAAAAGCTTAAGTTTAAAATTTGAAGTCTCTAAGTCAAAAATTGCGGCCACAGGAGCCTTTTAAAGATTTCTGGAGACCTGGAGGATCAGGACCTGCAGGATCATACCTGGAACCTGAAATTGACTTGAACACCTGTATTTAATATAAGAATGTACTACTAGAGGATATTTTAGTATTTTGGTAAGGTAAAATGCTTTGTTTAAGTCAAAAAAATATTTTTGATCTTTACCTGAATGACCCTGCCAGGTTTGCTGGCATCCTGTGCCCGCCAGGATGGAGATATTCAAAAAATTTCAACTCTCAGTTATGTGTCATACCCAAACTTAAAAAGTCAAGCAGTTTGGGCTCTTTATCTTTCACACACAGAAAATGAGATAGAAAAAACCGGAGGGGGGGGCGTTCAACGCCCCCCCCCCGACCGTTAAGGGTTAATACTTTATTTCTATCATATAAATATCTATTTATCTATCTATCTTAATATACATATATTACAAAATTATACTTTTCTATATTTATTTCCCTGTGTATCTATAATTGTACTCTAAACTACACAATATATAATAAATCTAATATATTTATATCTAGGACAATCCAGTCTTATCTGGGCAGCATATTCTGGACATACTGATGTTGTGAGGTTCTTATTAGAACATGGAGCTGACATCAACGCCAAGGATAATAATGGTTAGTTACATAATATTATAATAATAATATATTTACATCATATATATCTATCTATCTATCTTACTATACATATATTACAAAATTATACTTTTCTATTTATATTTCCCTGTGTATCTATAATTCTACTCTAAACTACACAATATAATAAATCTAATATATTTATTTCTAGGAGGGACAAGTCTTATCTGGGCAGCAAAGTATGGACGTACTGATGTTGTGAAGCTCTTAATACAACATGGAGCTGATATCAATGCCAAGAATATATTTGGTTAGTTACATAATATTATTATAACACTATATTTCCATCACATACATCTATCTATCTAACTTACTATACATATATTACAAAATTATACTTTTCTATATTTATTTCCCTGTGTATCTATAATTCTACTCTAAATTACACAATTTATCAATCTACCTATCTATCTATTTATCTATCTATTTATATATCTATCTATCTATCTATATATCTATCTGTCTATCTATCTATCTATCTATCTATCTATCTATCTATCTATCTATCTATCTATTTATCTATCTATCTATCTATCTATCTATCTATCTATCTATCTATCTATCTATCTATCTATCTATCTATCTATCTATCTATCTATATCTTTGGGAGGGTGGAAATAATATCCATGATAATGAATATAAAACAATCACAAACCCTCTTTTACAGGGTAAAAAATTATTTACTAAATCTCTTTAACTTACATTATGTATTTCCTTGCCAATTGTGATGCGCTTTTCCTTTAAAACTTAACTCTTAAAAGTCAGACCCCTTTCTGCATTTTTAATTTGTTTGGGGGAAAGGGTCCTCCTAACACCTCAGCTCCCAAAAAAAATGTGCATGTCCCCTGTTTGATATAAGTTGTTCTGTCTTATTTTGTTTCCTTCGCCCTTCAACTTAAAAATTTTTATTTTCTAAAATATATTCTAAATGATTATCCCCCTTCAAACCCTAGTACACACCTCTGAGAGATGTATTTCCTTTATACTTTATGAAAAGAAGCTCCTTGTAAAGGAGACTTTAGTTTTTTATATTCAATATTCATCTTCTTGACTTTTATTCTTTAATGCCCCATTTGTATTGCAGATTTGATCTACAGTCATATCATTTACATGTCTAATAAATTATCAAATTTCTAGGTAAAACAGCTCTAGATGGGACTCTTAAAAAAAGTTTATGGGACTCTGAAGAAAAGAAAACCAGAAAAGCTAAAGTAGCAGAAATACTTAGGGGACTTGGTAAGCTAAATTAATCTATAAATATAATTTGATTATTCTTATATAGTATTATGTGTCTGTCTATCTAAATTTCAGAAAATAAAAAAAAAAACATTTTGATCAGTAAGTAAATGATCACAAAAAAAGAAAAGAAACAAAATACAATAATATTATTTTATTATGTAGCAGTATATACAGTCAAAATATGTATTATATGAATTAACAGTCTATTAAAAGCATAAACATTTATATCAATAATACAAAGTAGTTTGATGTCTGTCTGTCCAAACGGACATCCGTCCGTCCGTCTAGTAAAGGATATGAAGGTTTATAGATTACTCTTTGAAGGTTAAAAATTAGTATCATTATTCTTAAACTCTAGTATCATATAAACAATAAATGTTCTAGTTCAAATGAATTTTTAAAAACATAATATTTTTAGGAGCCAAGAGAGGAAGTGAGATATAATAATCTACAACATAAAGGTTGGTAGGTTATTTATCTATGCATATATCAAAAAGTTTATATCTATCTATATGTCAGATATATCTATTTTAACTAATATATAATTTAATTAGCAGCTTTGCCCCTAGCCTCTAGGAGCTTTACCCTTTAATAAAAAAAAAAGTACTACTGGTGCTGCTCATAGTCTATTGTGTTCCCAAGAAATTTTATTTTTTTTTGGGGGGGGGGAATTTTTTTATTTTTTTTTGGGAGGGGGGGGGTCAGGGGTGTCTCACCCCCCAAAAAAATATTTTTAAACCACCACATGACCAATAGGTATATACCCTGAAGAGTAGAATCCGATCGGTTCAGTTGTTATTGAGATCTTAAGGGACAGACAGACAGACATCATTTTACTTTGTATTAAAGATAGTATAAGGTCAATAGTGAAAAATACTTTTTTTATTCATTAATCAAATATTTCTCTCTTAGCTTTCTAATTATTTGCATCCTAATCATTCTACTTATCTATTTGTTATTAGTTAAGAAAATTTTTAAAAAATAATTTAATTGATTAATTTACTAATCTATTTTATTATACATAAACTAGTTGCTTCAACCTTAGCTTCTAGGAAATGCAAGAGAGGTTATAAAATAAATAATATTTCAGGACTGATCAGAATCTTCCTTTCGCAGAATCTTTCCTGATCACAGTCCTTTGCTCTGTGTCTATAAAAGTTACCAAGATTAATACATAAAAATTTGAATAACTTCTCATGAATATTCAACATACTCTCCCTTAAAGGAAGCCTGCAAGAAATACCACACTTTAACTGCTGAAAGACTGCCACAAGTAGACCAAATACCCCAAATTTGAAGCCTTCAGCTTCTATAACAAAAAAGTTCTAGGCATTTTAAAATGACATTTTATGTACAATGATAATTTTGAAAGAATTGCAATGCTCATGTTGAAAACTTTAAAATTAAACTACATGGCCTAGAAACAAAATTATAAGCTTATTTTTGTCATAAATTTAGGTTTCCAGTAACTAATTATATTTTTACAATAAAAATACCCATTTTTATAGTCAAAATCATTAAAAAAAATTAAGTTTTACTTGCATTGTACGGAATGTACTGTAGCCAATCAGAAGGCTGAATCAGCTTAACAACCAATCACAGCTAAGCTTGTATTAGTTTACCCCTTTGTTTCCGCTACGATTTTTGTTTAAAAATGCAATTTAAATCGAATTTTTTTCATAGATTTTGACTATGAAATGTGGTGTTTTTATTGTAAAAATGTAATCAGTTACAGGCAATCTAAGTTTCTGACAAAGATAAGGTTATAATTTTATGTCTAGGCAACGTAATTTAATATTGTTTTTTTCTTTTATGAGCATTGGAAATCTTTCAAATGCTATTTTGAAATGCCTAGAACTTTTTTGTTATTGAAGCTGAAGGCTTATAATTTGGGGTATTGGATCTTCTTGTGGCAGTCTTTCAGCAGTTAAAGCGTGTTATTTCTTGCAGGCGTCCTTTAATCTAATCAATGATAGTAATTAAGTAAGATTAAACATTGACTATTTCTAACACACTGTAAATTGAAAAACTTAAGAATAAATTTTTTTTTATGATTATATAAAAAAGTAGCTTTTTGAATATCTAATGTACTTACTTTAGAGGGAGAAATAGTTTACTATCTAATTAGATTTTTTTCTTGTTTAAATTTCTTGATTGGATTTTGGTAAGGTGTGGATATTCATGATATTTAATTACTTTTATTTTCTTTAGTTATGTTCTATACTGTCCTATATGTATGTTTGTAAACTTTTTCCATCATGGCTTAGAATCTAATTCATCTGAGCTGTATTCAAACAAGTTCTAAACCATGATGGAAATACATATCTAGTATTGTTTTATAGAAATTGTCCAAATTAAAAAAAAAAATTATTATTATTTGTTGGCCATTGGAATTCAACACATTTTTTTTATAAATTCTTACAATCTTATCTATAAAACCAAATTTAAAGAATTTATTACTTTTTTGGCTAAAGTAATTAAACTTTTATTAATTTTAACTATTTGATCTATAAAACAATACTATAGATATTTAATATGATATGAAGTGCTGCAACTCTATAGCTAGGGTGTCAATAATGTTGTCAGGTTTGTCCAACTAACATACAGCCAACAATAAGGTTGATTGTATCTTACTTTCTTATTGAAGGATTTCAAAAAAGGAAACATTATTTAATCTACTTAAGTATTGAAGATATTGAAATTTTAAAAGATTATTTATGAAAAGATAGTCTATTTAATGCTGCGCTATTTATAACTTTTAAATATAAGAGGGGGGGAAGTTTTGACACATTTGCGTAAACAGTGTGTATAGGCTTTATCTTAGGACAGAGAGGATAGGTTATTAAAGATAAAATCATTCTTATAAGATAAATTTCCCCCAATTTTGAGATTTTTTTTTATAGGCCTCCAGGTTCAGGAGCTGCAGTCCTCCAGATTCAGGGGCTGCAGGCCTCCAGGTGGTCTCTGGACAGGCAAAAATAAAAATGTAAGAGTTAGAGGTCAACTTATAAAACTTAAAATCTGCATATTTTTCAATGTTATTTACATACTTTAAGAAAAAAGATGCATATCTTGTTTTATAAGTTGACCTTTAACTCTTCAAAAAAAAATTTAATTTTTATATTTACCTGTCCAGACACCACCTGGAGGCCTGCAGCTTCTGAACCTGGAGGCCCATCAAAAAAATCCTAAAGTTGGGGGAAATCTATCAAATAAGAACGATTTGATCCCTAATAACCTATCCTCTTTGTCCAAAGACAAAGCCTATACACACTAGGGTGGGTCGATTTTGGAATTTCACATAAGTAGACATAGGCAAGGGTTAATATGCAAGTATAAAAACCTGTGAAACTTAAAAGATGTTTTTTAATCCAAAAACAACAGGCGCGCGGGGGGTATAAAATGTGCCCCCCTATAAAACCTAAAATTGAAATTTCTTCAAATACTGGCATGTTGCATATCAAAATGACTGCATTGAAATGCTGATTACAAATCTGAAAACCGTTTTGAAAAATATTGATTCAGTCTAAAATGATTTTCAAATAACCTACTAAAATGAACAATTTTTAACAAATCAGCTGTTTTTAGGTAATTGATAAGATCTTATTCGAACTAGGAGGAATATTTTTCAAAACAGTTTTCAGATTCGTAATCAGCATTTCAATGCGGTCATTTTGATATGCAACATGCCTGTATTTGAAGGAATTTAAATTTTTTGTTTTATAAGGGGGTGGGCACTTTTTATACACCCGCTTGCAGGCAGCCATAAGAGCCAAGTCACTTTTGAAACTTGAATGGGGCTTAACATACACATATATTACTGCCACAACTTATGATAACAGTAAAATCTAAAAAAAAGGGGGAAATGGGCCCACCCTAATACACACTGTTTCTGCAAATGTGTCAAAACTTACCCCCCTCTTGTATTTAGCATATAAGTTTATATATATTTTTGATAAGTATTCAAATCTACTTTTAATTCCTTAAAAAAATGAAATATTTTTTTTTCAAATTTCATGATAATCATAGATTGAAAGATAGATTTGAATACTTATTGTAAATATTTTGATTTGATTTGTGTACAAAGCAAGCCTGTAGCTAAATTTGGATAAAATTTCTTTAAAGTGTTATTATAAAATTAGTTTTTTTTGTTATAAAAAAGTTTAATTCCCTCTAAGATTTTTGTTAATTTAGCCCCCAAATTATAAAATTTGGGTTTGAGTTAGAAATAAACCTGGATATTACCACAGGCATGCTTTACCGACCCGGAATTAATTGATATAAAGATTGTAGAATAATGATTTGGCCACAATTGGTAATTTAGGAATTATTAATTGTTCTCTGTATAAATATGTTTTTAAAATACATTTCTTTGCATTATAGAGTTGTTTTTCTATAATTAACAAGGATGACAACATCCACAAAAGCAAAGCTCTGAAACGGTATGACAAACAAACATTAACACTTGTAGAGTGTCAGAACTGAATATATATATAAAATTTGAAACAAAATTGTGAGTAAATTTGTTGAAAAAATACTTAAATGCAGTATAATACAGTGTGTTTTTTTTTTATGAGAACTTTTTTGAAAGCAATTTTACCCCACTTATAGTTATCAGAATTTAATGATTAATGGCTTATTTTCTTTGTTTTTAAGGCAATTAATAGAACAACAAAAAAATATTTCAGTTTTTATTTAAAAAGTACAGTAAAATCTAAATTTCAAAATTTAGGTGTCAACATATAAAAATGGTTTTAGCGCATTTTTCTTAAAAAAATGGATTTTCTGTAGTCAACTTTGGGGGGGCTGTACTCCCTCCCTGGTTGAGATATGACCTTCAAACTTTGATATGTTCTAGTACATGTCCCTAATAGTATCTGTATACATTTTTAGCTCTTTATCTCAACTTTGAAGTGTTTAGCAGCCATTCTTGCAAAAGGTTGATTATTTGAGCCATTAATCATTAAATTCTGATAACTATAAGTGGGGTAAAATTGCTTTAAAAAAAAACACACTGTATTTAAGGACATAATTACTTTTTGAGAACTTCATTATAGAGATGCTTTGCTAATAACATTGTATTTTGTTGTCTAAGGAATTCCAAATCTCAGATTAATCGGATCATTATATCGCACTAACATTAAAAAAGTTAAAAATCATGTTCAAAATGGACGTACAGACATTCTTGACACAATTATAGAGTTGCTTCACTTTCTAAATCATACCTAACTACAGAAATCACCAAGCAAAGTTTGAAATCAATGGGACAATTCTAACATACCTAAATTAATGAAAACAGAGGGACCAACCTTAATTATAGAAAAGCTTCGCTTTTAAAAATGTGTTAAAAAAAACAATACTAGGTATACTAATATAAAAGTAACAGGATATCTCTGAGTCTTTGTATATGTCTGTGTATTGTGTCTGTCTGTCTGTGTGTATTAAAAGAGCTTGCTAAGTGCTGAACCATTATGGTCAAGGGAAGGTTTATCAAGACATTTTTGCAAAGTATAAAAATCTAAAGAAAATAGTTCTTTTTGATTTTGATATACATACCAGATAAATGGATATAAAATTAGTGATCAAAAACTATAAAACAAGTTAAAACTTTTTTCAACCCTATCATTGATTAAAATGCACTTTTAGGTTTACTCATTACCAAAGCTGCACATAAAAACTCTTTTTATTAAGTTATTAAACAAAATAAATTCAAATCAACAATTAGGCGTTTTTCATAATGCAGTAGACCATTATGCATTTTCTAATTTACAAAGGCGTTTTCTATATATATTCCTCTTTCCAAAAATACCTCACTTGTTAAGATTGGATAAAAAAATCTTTGTGGTCAAGATTCTATAACTGTGCCTCACACTCCCCTAAAGACTAGGAGGAGTGAAGCAACTTTATATAAAAGTAACAGGATGTCTGTGCACGTGTCTGTCTGTCAGAACTTTGGGTACTTTAATTAAATCTAGATTGATATTTCTAGTAACTGCCAGTTTCCAAAGTTTTCATTATACCTTAAGGGGCGTTGGCACTATTTGTTTGAATCTTAAGCTTAAAATCTTTAAAAACGTTGGTCAGAATAATTTAACTTTTCAGGTAGGCTTTAACAATGTCTTGAGGTTGGTTTAAGGATATTCTTCTAACCTCCCTCACCCTCCCCTAAAGACTGGGAGGAGTGAAGCAACTTTATATAAAAGTAACAGGATGTCTGTGCATGTGTCTGTCTGTCAGAACTTTGGGTACTTTAAGTAAATATAGATTGATATTTCAAACAGTTTTCATTAGATGATTCCGCCACTAACAAATTAATATTATTATTATTGTCCATTGTCTTATCCATTAAGATCTTTATAAATATACAAGATAAAGGGTGAAGGGTGGGATATCAACCTCCCCTCATTCAAAATACAGACAGACAAACATCCTATTATTCTTATATGAAGATTTTAGTTTGATGAAGGTTGCGTGATTTTTGTTAAATTATTTATCAAATACAATTTTGAAAACTTATGTACGTGGTTCTTATTATTATTATTGTCCATTGTCTTATCCCTTAAGATCTTTATAAATATACAAGATAAAAGGGTTGAAGAAAGGGGGAGAACCATTAACCCTCCCTCATTCAAAAGACAGACAGACAAACATCCAATAACTATTATGTAAAGATTTTAATTTGATTTTGGAAAAAAAACCTGGATCTTTTCACAGGCATGCTTTACCGACCCAGAATTGATTGATATAAGATTTAAGAATAATGGTTTGGCCACAATTAGTAATTTAGGAATTATTAATTGTTCTTTTATTTTTTATATTGTTTTGAATAAAGTTGTTTGCATTAAAGAGTTGTTTTTATTTTCCTTGCTATGATATGTTTTAAAGCGAAGCTTTTCTATAATTAGAATCGGTAGGTTAGCTCTCTTTGTTAGTTTAGGCATGTTGAAATTTTCCTATTGATTTAAATCTTTGCATGGTGATTCCTGTAGTAGTTAGGTACTATTTATAAAGTATAGCAACTTTATGTTCTTTAGCAGAATGTCCATACGTTCATTTTAACCCTCCCCCTCTTTTTACTTGAAATGAAAAAAAAAGACGAGGTATTGGATTTTACTATAAGTCAGTTTATATTATGTTACAATGTAGCCCTTCTTAGCAAAAAAAAACTCTGGAATCTAAAGAGATAAAAGAATGGACAATACATTGATGTACATCACTAATGATGATGGTTGAAATGTTTGGACACCCAACTTAATACTCGATCCCATGGAGGGAGGAGACATTGGGCTGTTTAATATACTGGTCCACAAAGTTTTATAATAAGGTTTTTCTGATTTGTTGGCTTAACAACTTTAGGAACTTTTATTGAATTTTCATTGGTTAGTTGATTTAGTTGAGTGTCCCTATGTTTTAACCACTAGTATTCATCTACAGAAGGGGTAATTTTATATATCATTATTGGATATGTAAGTCAATTTATCAATCATTGTCTTATCCCTTTAGATCCCTGGAACGAACCAACCTTAATTTTAAAAAGTCCCCAAAGTTTTGTGCAAACAAAAAAAATATGTTAATTCAAAATTTTGAAGATTAGTGAAATAAACAGCCCAATGTCATAACCCTCCCTAGAAAATATTGGCCTACCACTGGTCAATTAAAATTTGTACTGGTCTGCCATTGGTCATTTTGTCTGTTTATCAGCCGATTATTGGTCATTTGTATTGTATAACGTCATATTTTTATAGGCAGTATAAACACAGGGAACTAAAGGGAAAAGACAATTGCTGGTAAATTAATGTACATCCCCAATGCTTACACACAAAATTATCAAATATGGTGATGATTACATTTATTGGTTAAAATGTTTGGACACTCAACTTAATAAACCAACAAATTAAGATACATTTAAAGTCCCTAAAGTTGTTAAGCAAAAAAAACACGTTATTTTAAAAACTTTTGGAAATAGTGCAATATGATTTTCCTATTATGTTATTGCGGGGCCCTAACCCTGCTGGCCTACTAAATATTACGGGGCCCTAACCCTGCTGGCCTACTAAATATTGCAGGGCCCTAACCCTGCTGGCCTACTAAATATTGCGGGGCCCTAACCCTGCTGAACTACTAAATATTGCAGGGCCCTAACCCTGCTGGCATACTAAATATTGCGGGGCCCTAACCCTGCTGGCCTACTAAATATTGCAGGGCCCTAACCCTGCTGGCCTACTAAATAGCTAATATAACTTTACCTAAAGTAATTAACCCTTACAGATCGGGGGGGGGGGTCATATTGACCCCCCCCTCTAGTTTTTTCAATGTCATTTTTTTTGTAGGTAAGATGGAGAGCTGTGACTTCATGACTTTTTAAGTTTAGTAATTATGCGTCGGCAATAGTTGATTTTATTAAGATATCTGGTCTGTGTCGGTCGTGGTGTCCGGTCAAAGCCGGTTGGGTAGCACCAAAATTTTAAAAAAATTCTAAATAAATCTTAATTTCTACATTATGACTTTTGTGTATAAGGTAGAAACCTAAAAATTTTTTGGTGAATACTGAGATATCAATGACCTTATGAGAAAAGTGGTGTTATGACCGTTTGACCGACTTTATGACCGATTTTTGTCCGGCTTTTACTACAGACATATATCATGAATATCGTGGCTTCTATTACAGCTAGAGACCTAAAATTTTTTTTGGTAAATTCTTGAGCAACAAACAGATAAAAATATTAATTGGCGCCGCCAACCGCCGTTTTACCGCCGTAACCGCTGAAAATGGCGGTTTATGTTATTTGCTGTTTTTCGGCGATGATCAGAAAAAGTATTTTTTTTGTTATGAAAAATAAAAGTTCGTCCTAAAATTTGGTCATCCTAGCTGCAAAATTGGCCGCTCTACAGCTGTTTTAAAATTTGGCGGCTGGCCGCTAAAAAGCGGCTAAGGAGCGGCCTGGCCGCTATGACTAGAAAAAGTAATTTTCTCTAAAAATACACATGAACCACCAGAAAAAAATTTTACGTCTTTATCTGTAACAGAAGCCGAGATAGAGGGGGGGGTCAATATGACCCCCCCCCGATCTATTAAGGTGGGAATTGGGGCCCGATCTGTAAGGGTTAACAAACAAACGAAAAAGCACCCCTACTCCCCTATTTTAAATTTGTGGAGGGGGTTTCTGTGCTCAACACAAGTTTTTAAAAACAAGTATTACCTATAATTAGGGTAGGTTTGTCCATATGTCTGTCCGACTATAACGGATAGCTTTATTTCGTTAGTTTAGGCTAAAACATGTTGATTTTTATAGATGTTGTAATCCTTGTTTAATAATATTTTACCCATTATAAAAAAAAGAAGAACCAAGAAATACAAAAAGAAGTTTTCTACGAAGCATCACATTTTATTATAAATTAAATAATCTTTTATATTTAAAGATATCAAAATCATTTCAAAATAAAATTCAAAGATTTTTCAAACAAATTTTGGAGAATTTTTTCAAAAAAAAAAATATTTCTAATTTGAATTAATTTCCTTATATAAAAGTAACAGGGTGTCTATTATTCTGTCTGTGTATTTGTCTGAAGTATCTCCCTAATTGCTGAGCCGATATGGTTCACTTTAACAATGTAGCGAAGCGATTTATTTCAAATTTCGTGTTTAGCCGGCGATTTCGGGTAAAAAAACCCTGTTTTGTTGTTGTTGTCAAAAAAGATCTATTAGTGAAACCGGGTAATAAAAATTTCAGACTCAAAATGGAAATGCCGAACCGGGCCTATATAGGGCGTAAAAAAACGATAAAAAAATCATATAAAAAATAATAATTTAAATAAAACGAATTTGGTGCTTTCCCCCAGTTTTAAAACCCGGTTGACCTGTATAAACCCGGTTATTTTGACCAAAAATCGAAAAATGTAATTTTTGAATGCCAAAAGTGAGATGAACACTTTTTAGAACTTTGATATGATCCGTAATTGAAAACTGCACAACCTCATGTAATCTAAAGAGCTACAAGTATAATACGAAGCGATTTATTTCAAATTTCGTGTTTAGCCGGCGATTTCGGGTAAAAAAACCCTGTTTTGTTGTTGTTGTCAAAAAAGATCTATTAGTGAAACCGGGTAATAAAAATTTCAGACTCAAAATGGAAATGCCGAACCGGGCCTATATAGGGCGTAAAAAAACGATAAAAAAATCATATAAAAAATAATAATTTAAATAAAACGAATTCACAAATAGATGTACTTGTCAATAAACTTTAGATTTAATGAAAAAAATCAGCAACTTTACTATAAAAACAAAAAAGTTAGATGGGGTATTTTGAATTTTCATGATTTTCAAACTTTGTTGATCTATACCGGCAAACGGAAGTAAGCAAAACTACCTGCTCCAGGGGGAAATGAAAGCCAGGGTAGTAGAGGGGGGATTCATACTGAGAATGATGCAATTATGAAGCCGAAAACCGTTTTTTTTTACATTTTCTGGCACCGGGTTTTAAAACCCGGTTCGGCACTAATGGGTTAAGTTAGGCATCCTACACATTTTTAAATTAGTATGACAATTTCTGTAAGAATTAGGTACAATTTAAAAAGCATTGCAGCTCTATAATCCAGGGCTCTGCAGGATTCTACAAGTGTAAATGTTCGTTTGTCTTTCTGTTTAATATTAGAGATTAACTTTGATGGAAGTCTTGGGCTAACAAAAATATAAGTTTTAATATTATGATTGTATACGTTTTTATATTCATAGAAATATGGATATATTACAATGCGATACATGAATTTTCAGCATGGCTTAGAACCGGTTCAATCCAGCAGATCAAATGTTTGAATGATTACATGATATTATTGTCTGATAATCTTAAAATTTGTTATGTTAATTCCTAGGATAATTAGTTACAATGTTATGAAAATTTTCTATATAACCAAGTCCTAAAGATGTCCGAACATTCATATTTTTTTCTATAATTTACATTCAACTTTTAGTAGTAATTTATGCCATCATAGACAGCTTTCTGCAGATTTTAAAATAAAAAATTTAATATTAGATCTAAACCAGTTTGGTAGCCCCATTTAAACCAATTAATATCCGCTGGATTACATTGCGTTCCTTAGCCATACAGACACTTTTCCACAAATATCAAATATTAATAATAGAATTGATACCAGTTTTGTCAACCCCAAGATTTTTTATCAAGATTTTGACAATCGCAAAAAGGTTTCTATAACACGATGCGTTAAATACCTATTCCTATGAACAGCCGCACGGCTCACTAAATCCACTCAGCTGAGAGAGAGAGAGGGGGGGCACATTGGGCTGTTTATTACACTAGTCCCAAAAGTTTGAAATTTACTTATTTGTTGGCTTAAAACATTTGGGGATTTCTACTGATTTTTTATTTATTGGTTCATAAGCTAAGTGTCCAAACGCTACAACCACTATTGTAATCGGCAAAAGGAGTAACTTTGTGTATTATTATTGGGGATGTACGTAAATTTATCGGCCATTGTCCTATGCTTTTATATCCCTGAAATCAAGTCAATATGACCTCAGTCACATAAACAACCTGCAGTAATGTGAAATTTTAGGGGCTAAACCCGCGCCCGTTTTATCTTTATAAAGATGCAATCACAGCCGCAATAAACTGACATCAACAGCTGCCTACAGCTGCAACAATCCTAAGCCACTGCCAGATGTAGCTTACTTCCCTACTTTTGGACACAATCGTCATCTTTTGAATTTAAAATATTTAATTTTGATTTGATATTTAAGTTTTTTGTTGAATATTTTTCTGCTTATCTCTAAAAGTAAACATTATAATTCCAGGGACATATATAGATATAGGGAAATCAAAAATTCAAATATTTTGATACAAAACAACATTAAATATCAACATTTATATCTGATTAAATTGCATTAGAAATTTATTAATAATAAACTAATTGTTGTAAACAATGAATACAATATGTTAAACACAATATAATTCAAATATCCAGGGACCGATAAACTCCTAGGGGCTTTAAATAAGAAGCAGCTTTTAATGTCTAATAGAAAACGAAGCCATAAAATTGACTAAATGTTATACTGGCCTATCATTGGTCATTTGAATTGTATTGTATGACATCATTTTTTATTAGGCTCAATAAACTGCTTCATTAAAAATACATCCTTATAAAAAAACACGACGTTTATCTGTCTGTATGTGTATGTGTAGAAAAAGATCTCTCTAATGGATGTACCGATGTGGTTTTCCTTTTCAGTAAAGATTTTCATATGTCCAGTGAGAGACACCACCCAATTTTTTCAATTTTTCTCTTAAAAATAAATTTAAAAATGGAAGATATATTCCCCCTCCCATTTTTTTAAGTGTCCCTAGAGGCCTCTAGGGGCAAAGCCGCTAGTAATGTAATAATTATAATTATAGCTTGAACATATTTGGAGGGAGATAAAAGTATCTCTCATTGGCAATTCCCTTATCTCTGAATAGTTTATAGCAGGGAGGGAGGGGACATTGGGATGTTTTTCACACTAGTCCCCAAAGTTCTAGAATAATTTTGGAGACTTTTGTTGATTTTTGATTGGTTGGTTCATGAAGTTGGGTGTTTCAAAAATCAATTATAATCTAAAGAAGGGATAATTTAATGTATCATCAAAGGGAATGTAATGGATCATTTCATCGGCCATTATCTTATCCCTTTAGATCCCTGAATAGTTTATGGAGAGTGCGTCTTCATTAAAATAAAACTATCCTATTATTAAATCAATAGAATAGAATAATCCGGGAATTGTCCCTTTCATGGCAATGCCTCTTAAGGGGCGTTTCGTCGTATTTTCATAGTAGCTTTCTCCTATTTCTAGCCCTAACTCTGCGAGGTGATCACATATCCTAACTTAACCTAACCTACAAAAGCTAGTGTAAAAATACGACAAAAGACCCTTAAGGGGCGTTGCCACGGAAGGGACTATATTCGATAATCCTTAGATAAAAGCAATGGTCTTGTGTGCAAATGTAACTCGCTAACCACTGAACCAATAAGGTTCTCCTTTATTACTTCGATACTGTAAAGGCAGGAATCGCCACTAGAAAAAAATTAACCCCCTGAACATTTTACTTTATATAAGGACTAGCGGCTACGCCCTCTAGAGGCCTCTAGGGGCACTAATGTTGGGAAGGGGAAAGTTAGGGCTAGAAATAGGAGAAAGCTACTATGAAAATACGACGAAACGCCCCTTAAGAGGCATTGCCACGAAAGGGACAATTCCTGGATTATTCTATTCTAATGAGGTTGATTTTTCAAGATTTTGAGCCCTAAGAAATCACAAACAGTAGGGCCAGACAGGGAAGGAGTTGGAAATTTGACCCAAAATTTTGTGTGTGTCTTAAGCTCATCAAGACACGCATTTTGAGTACTTAAAGTCCACTGTAGCTAAATCCTAACCTAAATGAGAGCAAAAACATGGATTTTGTCAATTTGGCTGTTACTCATGTTCCTAAGGAAATGTGGCCTTCCAGCAGCCCGATCTTAATTCAATGGACTTTTGGGCCTAGGGCTACTTTGAAGCATGCACCAATAGAAGTGACCATACCACAAAGACCTCCCTCATTGCCACTATAAAGAAGAACTACGCCAGCTTTGACAGGTACATTTTGACCTGGACCTGCCGGCGGTTGAGGAGGCCGGTAGAGGCGGTGATTGAGGCAGGCGGCGATTTTGTTGAATAATCTACGAGTCATATACCTATTGTGTTTCCCAGTTTTTAAAATTCAATAAAATCTTTAAAATTGACGATTTTATGTTCATTTCTTTAAAAATTACTAAATGTCTTGATTTATGTGCCGCACCCTGTATATTACAAAATTATACTTTTCTATTTATATTTACCTGTGTATCTCTAACTCTATTATAAACTACACAATATAATAAATCTAATTATTTTATATCTAGGATGGACCAGTCTTATGTGGGCAGCAAAGAAAGGACACTATGAAGTTGTGCAGCTCTTATTAGAACATGGAGCTGATATCAACGCCAAGGATAACAATGGTTAGTTACATTAATATTATTGCAATACTATATTTCCATCATATACAGCATGACCCTTGAAAATGTTTTTTTAAGCATCTGCAGCCTATATTTCTCAATAAAATATTAAAAGATTCATATGTACTTGTTCTCTATAATTTTCTACATCAAAGGATATCAAAATATTTTTTTTACATCAATTAACAGCCTAGATTTTTAAAGCCAAAGTTTGGAAAAAGTGCTTGAGAAACTGGATATTAGGGTTGGGCCAGATATCCGGTGTGGCCGGATATCCGGCCATATTCAATATCCGGCTGGATACCGGATATTGAAACTATCCGGCCGGATATCCGGCTCTATAATTTTTTATACTTTACACCAAAAATCTCTGCTTTTTAAAATTTTAAATGGCTATAATTTTCTTATTATTGAAGCTAGAAGAACATTTTTTCTGAACATGTTTAACTTTATGTAAATTTATATAAGATTTCTGAAGAAATTTTTTTTTGCTACTTTAGTATCTGGTAATTTGGCCGGTTATCCGGCCGGATATCCGGTAATTTTGCCGGATAACCGGATATTTGCCGGATATCGGGCATTAGCCGGATATCCGGCTGGTTACCGGATATCCGGCGTTTGAAATCAGCCGGATATCCGGTATCCGGTATCCGGCCAAAAAAGTATCCAGCCCAACCCTACTGGATATTAATAAATATTTCTTAGTTTTTTATTAGTATATTACTTTTTATCAACCAGTTAAAAAACAAATGAGAAAGAAGAGCAAGTTTACAATTGATACATTTTTTATTGCATAAAAAAAGTTAGTTTTACATATAAAAAATTACTTTTCAAAATTTCATCAAATGCATTTTTCTCATAACCATTTACCCTCAAATCTTATAATATCTCCTCTTTATTAATATGACCTTAAATAAACCCCTCCCCAATCAATGCTTACGACCGGAAAGATTAGTGCTTAAATTCCCGCCCACTCATACAAACTACTTAAACACACATAAAAATCATTTAAATTGTTTTGATAAAATAAAAAGTGTTTGATTTCTGTTTATGTAAACTTTCAATTCGCTACTATTTTTTATAGGATTTCTTTCTGTAAGGGTGTTTTTGCAATTTTCACTAATCTAAAAATGCCTTTTAGCTTTCAGCATGAAATAAATTTCTTGGAAACATCTTTATATAAGTTTTATAAAAAGTATTGAAATTATGAGGAAAACACGTCATTTCACTTAAAAAAAACATTTTTCTTGAAAAGTTACTTTTTCCTCAGCCACTTTTTCAAAACTTCGGCTCTAAAAATCTCAGCTGTTAATTGATGTAAAAAAAATATTTTTATATTTACTTATGTGGAAATCTACAGAGAACAAGGACATATACATTTTTTGATAATTCATTAAGAAATTTGAACTGCAGATGCTAAAAAAACTTTTTTGAGGGTCATGCTGTATAATCTACCTTTCTATCTATCAACATACCCAGCCGACAGTTTTGCCAGTTTCGCAAGGATTATTTTTATATATTCAGCGGTTAGAGAGATCATCAAGTACAAAAAGATCAACTCAATGACATCCTGTTACTTTTATATAAGGATTAACATAACAAAAAGAATGTAAACACTATACATGTCTGTATTTTTTAGCTCTTATTATTAACCCATTAGTGCTGAGCGCCACTTTTATGGGCCGATCGAGCTGTAAGTTTCAGGGAAGCTTTATAATGGTCAAAACGGAATTCGTATTTTTTTGTTTTGCTCTAGTGGCGTGCACAGGAAAGTTGCAAAAAAACCCGGTTCGGCTTGGCCATAAATACCAACCAGGCATTAACACCCGTTTTTGGTGCTTTCCCCCAGTTTTAAAACCCGGTTGACCTGTATAAACCCGGTTATTTTGACCAAAAATCGAAAAATGTAATTTTTGAATGCCAAAAGTGAGATGAACACTTTTTAGAACTTTGATACGATCCATAATTGAAAACTACACAACCTCATATAATCTAAAGAGCTACAAGTATAATACGAAGCGATTTATTTCAAATTTAGTGTTTCGGCTATAGGTGCCGCCGTTTTCGGGTAAAAAAACCCGTTGCTCGAAGTTTTAAAAGACACACACTACAAAAAAAAGAACATATAAAATTTGGGTGTTACATATCAGAAAACGAGCATAAAACTATTGGGTGACACCTATAGAGATTACTAGGGTTATTAGGGTGGCTCAAACCCTTACTAATGACGTAAACTGTTATTTTTATTGGTTGAAAAGTTAAAACCGGGTAATAAAAACCGAAACCGAGCCGGGTTTTAAAATTTTCGGGTATTTATGGCCAAGCCGAACCGGGTCATAATAGGGCGTAAAAAATCGATTAAAAAATCATATAAAAAATTATAATTTGAATAAAACGAATTCACAAATAGATGTACTTGTCAATAAACATTAGATTTCACAAAAAAAATCAGCGACTTTACTATAAAAACAAAAAAGTTAAAGGGGTATTTTGAATTTTCATGATTTTCAAATTTTGTTGAGCTATACCAGCAAACGGAAGTAAGCTAAACTGCCTGCTCCAGGGGGAAATGAAAGTCAGGGTAGTAGAGGGGGGATTCATTCTGAGAATGATGCAATTATGAAGCCGGAAACCGGTTTTTTTTCCATTTTTCGAACCGGGTTTTGATGCCCGGTTCGGCACTAATGGGTTAAATATGTTTATTTTCAACTTCTTTAAAATAAAATTTTTATGTGTTATTATTATCCAATTGATCTGGTTTTTGGAATACTGGATAACAAAGTACAATGTTAAAAGAGAAGCATCTCTATAATCAAGCCCAAAAATGTAAGTACGTCATTAAAGATTATCCTATATTTCAGCAGTTTTTCAACAATTTTATTAAAATTTTTATTTTGTCTTTTTTTATACAGAGCATTTCAAAAAAAACTGCGTTTTCCGGTTTTGGGAAACAAAAAGTAGGAGTATGAAAAAAATAATTATATATTCTTATTCTCTATAAAAATATGGATTAATTTTTTAAAAGGTGTTTATTGATTACTCTAAAAACAACGGCGCATTTTAGAGTTGATTAATTCTAAAAAGCATGAATGATAATTTTTTCGGTCAGTTTTTAAGGCTTTTTATAATGTTTTATAAAAAAATACTATTCCTATCTGTCTAAAATGATAAACAAACATATTTTATTTTTATTTCAATTTTTATTCAACTTATTTACAGGTTTACTGAAACATAAAACACATTTTTTTATCATAGACAATTCCAGTCAAACTTTAAAATCTCCGCCCACTTTTAGCATCTAATTAACGGACATTTATAATCCACCCCTCCCCACTTCAAATACGGATCAAATGTTTTATATTTACGGTCAAACCATAAATCTCAAGTGCATACATCAACATTTAAGCTATTAATTTGTAGGTTGCACTTTTAAGTAAATAAAACAAACTGCTGTAACTTTTTTAATTTTAATTTTAATTTTTATGTTATAATCTAAAATACTATAAAGAGTTAGTCACCTAAAGTTTGTTCAACCAAGAGAAACGAGAAATATTGCAATTTGTAAGGATCTAAAAAGCGTTTTTCAGAGAAAAAAAGGGAAATAATGACAAAAAATTAAACATGCACTTTCATTTAACCATTTACCATATTATTAATAGGATTTTAAAACTTTTTTTCCCAAAAATTTACAAGTTATTTCAATCAAATTGATATATCAAATTTAACATCAAGCATTTTTCTCCTACATGTACCCATCAGAAAAGCCGTATTTTTAGAGATATTAAAAAACACCTTAAGCAAATCTGGTGTACATTTATACATAGAATATGGACCTATAATCATTTTTTTCATACTCCTACTGGTTGTTTCCCAAAACCGGAAAACGCAGTTTTTTTTGAAACGCCCTGTACATTTATATTCTGTTATTTAGTTCTAAAACTCTACAAGTGTAGATGTTTGTTTCTCCTATGGGTTCAGAGTTTCGCTTTTATGGATGTTGTCATCCTTGTTTAAATCATAATTATTATGCATTTTTGTATAATACATATTACTTTACATTAGAACTAGTGGCTTTGCCCCAAGAGGTAATTGACAGCTAGCTATAACCAACAAGTGAATTAATTATTTAACCCTATTTCACCATACTTGCTTAACCCATTAGTGACGAACCGGCTTTTAACGCCCAGTTCCAGAAAATGCCAAAAAAAAACAGTTTTCAGTTTCTGGATTGCATCATGCACGCATGAGCCTACCCTTTACTGCGCTGTTTTTCAATTCCCCCCAGAGAGAAGCTTTTCTATCTATTAGGTTGGCCACAATCTTTCATCGAAAATGGGTGAACCAAAAAAAACAAGGTGATTTAAAATACCCCTTCTAACTTTTTTGTTTATGAAGTAAAGTTAGTGATTTTTTTCGTGAAATTTAAAGTTTATTGGCAACTACATTCATTTGTGAAATTGTTTTATTCAAATTATTATTTTTTATATGATTTTTTTATCGTTTAATTATGTTCTATATAACTCCGGTTTGGCGTGAGTAAAAATACCCGGTTTTAACTTTTCAACCATTAGATATTTTAGATATTGTTTATCATTTATTATTCTCTTCAAATGTAAAAATTTCTTTATTTCCCAATGATAAATATAATTGATAGATAGATAAATAAAAGAATCGATAGATAGATAGATAGACTGATATATAGGAATAAGACAATGGCCGATAAATTTATGTAGATTCCCAATGATAATCAACAATTGTTAGATAGATAAATAAAAGGATGGATAGATATATCTTGGTTTAGACTTTATTACATAAATATTTTCAAGGGGTGGGGGGGGGGGGATATGTTTTTTTCTCTCAAAAAAAAACAATACTATTTTAAATTTTAATTATCTTGTCATAACCCTACAGGATGGGGGCATAACACACAAAAATTCAATTATTATTACTTGTAAATATGATGGTTTTAGGCCATTTTCATTATCTTGTCATCGTCTTCAAGATGGGGCGTAACTAACCAGTATTCTTTGTAAATTTGATGGTTCAGGCCATTTTGCTTATCTTGACATTTCCCCACAGGATGGGGGTTAGGTTAGGTTAGGTTAGGTTAGGTTAGGTTATGCTTGGCCACCCTTTTGTGCAGAAACTAGGTTAAGACAGTAAACCTAGCTATTAAATATTAACATTTTTAGGTTAGCAAATTTGTTAATAGGTAGTTTGGGACTAGTAAGGGCTTCCCTAAAAAATGCTAACCTAAAAAGTAGCTTAAAAGTAGCTTAGGTTAGGCCTCAAACCTAGCTCTGTGCCGCACACTTGCAAACTGTGCCAAAAGCCAAAAAAGTGTGCGAGGCCTGTAGCGCGCTTATTTTTCAACAAAAATCCTAGCTTTTTCTAACTTAAGCTTTCATGGGCATGTCCTTGAAGTCTGTAAAAAAAAATTTATAAAAAATCGACTCCTCTTTGGTTAGGTTCGATTTTTAACCTATACCCCAGAAAATAGACCATATTTTGAAACTTACATATTAATCCTTAATTTTGTCTAGATTAAGAAAAGTCGTAACTTCGGTTCTAGTTGACCGAATCTAACATTTTAAGTGTCTACGGATATCAGCGCGACGAGCTCTTCAAAAGTGTCCGATGTAATCGACCTCGCCAGAGGCCTCTGGCGGCCTCCAGCCTCGAAAAACTAAAAAAGACACTTGTAATTTTTTTCTTCAAAATCCTAAAATTTTCTAAAATTGACGTCAATCAGTCAATTTTTGAGCTATATTGACGTGTAAGTACTCTAAAAATTCGTCTTTTCAAGACGAATTCAACCACGTTGGTCATGTCCAAATCGGTCCAGTGGTTCACCGTAACCTAACTTAACCTATGAAACGTAATTTTTTGCCTCATCGCTTTACCTTGTAAAACGTGTCTTAAAATTAGTCTCAGCTCCAGACCATGGAAAGAGAAGTTGTTTGTCTCATTGAGACGCGTATTTAGAGTACTTAATCAGCTTCCTAGGTCTAACCTAACCGAAATGAGATCAAAAAACGTCTTTTTAGTTTTTTTTATCTCAAATCAGTTAGGTTTGAGGTACAGAAACGTGTAAGTACTCAAAATAATTGTCTGATCTAGACACGTTTAACCACGTTGGTCTTGTCCAATTCGGTTCAGTGGTTACCGAGTAATAACGATTTGAAAATTAGGTTATGTTTTCTCTAATTTTGGAAAGGTTGCGTGATTCATTCAACCTACAGGGTTCTAGTTTTCACCATAGGCAAGAGGCAGTTAATATTTATCAGGGCATGTAAAAAAACCTGCAAAATTTGAAAATTTAGGTTAGACTAGGGCGACTTTAAGCAAAATCAGGTTTTTAATCGTACAGGGCGATTCCTGGAACGATTTGGCTTTTAAAGACGGCAAATTGCATGTACATTTTGAGAGCTTTTGAATGAATTTGATTTTGAACCGATTGGTCCAGTGGTTCGTCCGCTACATTCATTTAAAGTTTCAAAAAATCATTTGACATTTTTTTTTAAAAATGTTAAAAATACATCTGTCAAACAGTCAATTTTTGAGCTACAATGACGTGTAAGTACTCAACCTAGAGGGTTTTAGTATTCATCATAGGCACGGGGCAGTTAATATTTATCAGCGCATGTAAAAAAAAGTGCAAAATTTGAAACTTTAGGTTAGACTAGGGCAATTTTAAGCAAAATCAGATTTTTAATCGTACAGGGCGATTCCTGGAACGATTTGGCTTTTAAAGACAGCAAATCGCATGTACGTTTTGAGAGCTTTTGAATGAAATTAATTGCTGGACTCTAGCTAAAGGGGTTCGCGCGCTACACTCGTTTAAAGTTTCAAAAAATTTGATTTTTAAAAAAATGTTCAGGGGGTTGGGGGTGACCTAACCAAATATTGTTGATTTTTCTTAAAAATGTTTTGGGGGGGGATAAACTAACCAAACATCCCCCCCCTGAACATTTTTAGACCATTGTTGTGTTAAAACAAGTGGGGATCGAACCCATTCCCTTAACCATTATTGTGTTAAAACAAGTGGGGATCGAACCCATTCCCGGATCGAACCCATTCCCGGATTGAACCCATTCCTTAAACCACCCTATGAATCTGCATGGAATATTACTTTGTTTATTGTGTTAAAACAAGTAGGGATCGAACCCATTCCCTTAACCATCCTATGAATCTGCTTTGAATATTACTCTGTTTATCGTGTTATCGTTTTTGGGGGGGTGTGGTCACCCCCATGTCCCTGAAAAAAAAAAATTTTTTTTTAATTTTTTGAGGGGGTCACCCAAATGTCCCTGACAAAAAAAATAAAAAAAAATTAAAAAAAAAAAAAATTTTTGTGGGGGGGGTGGAGGGGTCCTATCCCCCCGCCGAGACTCCCCCACCTCCAACCCTAAGGGATGTTGAAAGAATTTTTAAAATCGGTCCATTAACAAAGAAGTTAGGTTTTTGGGGGGGTTTGGTCACCCCTATGTCCCTGACAAAAAAAATTAAAAAAAAAAAATTTCGAGGGGGTCACCCCAATGTCCCTGACAAAAAAAATAAAAAAATAAAAAAAAAAAAATTTTTTTTTGGGGGTGGGGGGGACTTTCCCCAACGCCCCTGAACATTTTTAGAAAAATTAACAATGTTAGGTTAGGTCACCCCACCCTCTGAAAAATGTTTTTTTAGGTCCTCCCACCTCTCT
Source organism: Acartia tonsa (assembly GCF_053477335.1). Taxonomy (NCBI): domain Eukaryota; kingdom Metazoa; phylum Arthropoda; class Copepoda; order Calanoida; family Acartiidae; genus Acartia; species Acartia tonsa. The sequence continues at coordinate 20,881,775 of NC_137274.1, forward strand.
GAACATTTTTAAAAAAATTTTCAATGTTAGGTTAGGTCACCCCCCCCCCCCCTAAAAAATGTTTCTTTAGGTCCCCCTACCCCCCTGAACATTTTTAGAAAAATTTACAATGTTAGGTTAGGTCATCCCCCCCCCCTAAAAAATGTATCTTTAGGTCCCCCTACCCCCCTGAACATTTTTAGAAAAATTTACAATGTTAGGTTAGGTCATCCCCCCCCCCTGAAAAATGTTTGTTTAAGTCCCCCCACTCCCCTGAACAATTTTAGAAAAATCAACAATGTTAGGTTAGGTCTCCCCCCCCCCTGAAAAATGTTTGTTTAGGTCCCCCCACTCCCCTGAACATTTTTAGAAAAATCAACAATGTTAGGTTAGGTCACCCCCCCCCCCCCACTGCCCTGGCTGTATTGGTTAGCTTCCCCCATTTCCATAGAGGTCTGGATGGTTAAAATCGGACAATAAATAAGGAAGTTATGATGGTTAGGTTAGATTCCTTCCCCTCTCCCTCCCCCCCCCCCCTCGCCCTTGAAAAATCCCCCAAAGTTCACCTATCCATGGATACTTCATCACTAAAAACAGACAATATATGATAAAAAGTTAACTTTGGTTAGCTTCCTTCCCTTTTTCTCCCCTCCCCCCACCCCCCTCCCCTTTTAAAACACCCTGGCTGTATTGGTTAGCTTCCCTTGTTTCCATAGAGGTCTGGATGGTTAAAATCGGTCAATAAATAAGGAAGTTATGTCACAAAACATTGAACCCCCTTGATACTCCAATAAAAAAAGACTAAAATGAAACCTACCCTGTTCTGCACACTTAGCCCGCACGTTATTCTTACCTACCTCAGTGTGCAAGTGTGCATCTGTGCAGGATTTGGGTGGGCTAGCCTATGTTAGGTTAGGTTAGGTTAGGTTAGGTTAGGTTAGGTTAGGTTAGGTTAGGTTAGGTTAGGTTAGGTTAGGTTAGGTTAGGTTAGGTTAGGTTAGGTTAGGTTAGGTTAGGTTAGGTTAGGTTAGGTTAGGTTAGGTTAGGTTAGGTTACTATAAGCCCCGAATCTTCAAGTTTGGGTCCCAGATTCAAGGGTTTCAAAAATGGAGGTACCTAACGGCGGGGGGTTAGGATGCCCCTAGAGACCCACCGATAGTTGCGTTGAATCAGAAAAAAGGTTAGGTTAGGTTATATGGCCTCATGTTAGGTCAATTCGGCCTCCTTGACCTCGAGGTTAGGTCCTCCATTTTTGCACCTAGGGAAACCCAACCTAACTTTGGGTCCCGGGCCCAAAACGAAAATGTGGGGCCCAAACATGTTTAGAGGCCTCTAGGAGCAATCTTGAAGAGTAACGACCCCCCCAAAACCGGCCAAAATAATAGGACCTCTTACTCTTCAGGATTTTGATTAGAGCAGGTTTTAGGCTACTTTTACCTATTTTTTCGTTTTGGTAACTTATGTTGGAAAAAGTTGAGGTTACTTACATATTACAAATGTATGTCCTAAATTGAACCATGTTAGTTTATTGTCTAAAATCATTATTTATTGATGGATTTTCAAGTTTAAGGTGGCAAATCATATGTACTCGTCGAGACAAAGCCATTCCTGTTATCGGCCGGCCGAATTTCGGCCAAAAAAGCCGGAATTCGGCCGTTTTTAGGTTGTCGGTCAAAATCTTTATTTTAGGTTAGGTAAAACTTCATCATAAAATGGTGATTCCTTGTCCGATTTGGACTTCCAAGGTGCCTAAAAATATCAGCGGAACGTGGGAAAGTCGAATCCGTTGACCAATCTCAATTCGGTCCAGTGGTTTCCGTGTAATTTGAAAATAAAGTCAGCGGTTAATGTTTTTGAAAATTTTTAAAATTTATTTTTATTATTAATTGATCAAAAATTAAGCAATTTTAATATTTTTTTTTCCTAAAATCATTGTCTTGTTATTATATTTTGATTCATAAAAAGATCTAACCACTGGACCCAATTTTGAACCATTTTTTTAAAAATTATTTATTTCGGCTTTAAATGGATTTTGCTTACTATAAAAAGTTTTGAATTTTGCGGTTTTTTTTACATGCACTGATAAATATGGACTGCCCCTTGACTATGCAGAAGATTTGAACCCAAACGGTTCAGTGGTTTTTTATTTATAATGAAAAAAGTGTTTTTAAATTTTACAAATTTGTCTAACTTTGAGAAGGTGTAAAATGATGATTCCTTGGACGATTTTTTAGTTTAAGGTAAATTTTTGCACCTACTTTTTGAGATGAGTTCAACCACGTTGATTTTGAACCAATCCGTCCAGTGGTTACCGAGTAATAATCGATTGAAAATTACGTTTTTTTTTAAATTTTAAAAGTCATATTTCGTGATTTATTGACATAAATGCATGTTTTTTGTGGATAATCATATCTACACACTCCAATATTTCCAAATCTGTTGCCCATTTGAATCTGCATTGAATATTACTTGGTAACTTAATAATAAATGTCTCACCTATTATGGCCGCGGGTTCGAATCCGTCTACTTTGTCCCTCTACCAGGGAATCTACAGTTAAGTTAGCTAAACAAAACTTTGTGGAGAGTGTCTTAAGGCAATTTAGAACAAATCATCTTGATGTAAACTGGCCTCTAGGAGCACTCTAAGTGCCCATAAACCACGGCCATAAATCACCTATTATAGCCGCGGGTTCGAATCCTTCCTTGTTATTCAGTGATTTATTAACATAAATGCATTTTTTTGTGGCTAATAATATCTACGCACTCCAATATTTCCAAATCTGTTGCCCATTTGAATCTGCATTGAATATTATTTGGTAACTTAATAATAAATGTCTCACCTATTATTGCTGCGGGTTCGAATCCATCTACTTTGTCCCTCTACCAGGGAATCTACAGTTAAGTTAGCTAAACAAAACTTTGTGGAGAGTGTCTTAAGGCAATTTAGAACAAATCATCTTGATATAACTGGCCTCTAGGAGCACTCTAAGTGCCCATAAACTGTGGACATAAATCACCTATTATAGCCGCGGGTTCGAATCCTTCCTTGTTATTCAGTGATTTATTAACATAAATGCATGTTTTTTGTGACTAATCATATCTACACACTCCAATATTTCCAAATCTGTTGCCCATTTGAATCTGCATTGAACATTACTTTGTTTATCAAGTTAAAACAAGTCAGGATCGAACCCATTCCCAAAACCATCCATCTATGTATCCATCTATCTATCCATCTGTCTTTCCATCTATCTATCCATCTATCTAACCATATATCTATCCATCTATTTATCCATTTACATATCCATCTATGAATCTGCATGGAATATTCCTTTGTTTATTGTGTTTAAACAAGTAGAGATCGAACCCATTCCCTAAACCATCCTATGAATCTGCATGGAATATTCCTTTGTTTATTGTGTTAAAACAAGTAGGGATCGAACCCATTCCCGGATCGAACCCATTCCCTAAACCATCCTTTGAATCTGCATGGAATATTAATTTGTTTATTGTGTTAAAACAAGTAGGGATCGAACCCATTCCCGGATCGAACCCATTCCCAAAACCATTCTATGAATCTGCATGGAATATTACTTTGTTTATTGTGTTAAAACAAGTAGGGATCGAACCCATTCCCGGATCGAACCCATTCCCTAAACCATCCTATGAACATGCATGGAATATTACTTTGTTTATTGTGTTAAAACAAGTGGGGATCGAACCCATTCCCTAAACCATCCTATGAATCTACATGGAATATTACTTTGTTTATTGTGTTAAAACAAGTAGGGATCGAACCCATTCCCTAAACCGTCCTATGAATCTGCATGGAATATTACTTTGTTTATTGTGTTAAAACAAGTAGGGATCGAACCCATTCCCAGATCGAACCCATTCCCTAAACCATCCTATGAACATGCATGGAATATTACTTTGTTTATTGTGTTAAAACAAGTGGGGATCGAACCCATTCCCTAAACCATCCTATGAATCTACATGGAATATTACTTTGTTTATTGTGTTAAAACAAGTAGGGATCGAACCCATTCCCGGATCGAACCCATTCCCTAAACCATCCTTTGAATCTGCATGGAATATTACTTTGTTTATTGTGTTAAAACAAGTAGGGATCGAACCCATTCCCGGATCGAACCCATTCCCTAAACCATCCTATGAACATGCATGGAATATTACTTTGTTTATTGTGTTAAAACAAGTGGGGATCGAACCCATTCCCTAAACTATCCTTTGAATCTGCATGGAATATTACTTTGTTTATTGTGTTAAAACAAGTAGGGATCGAACCCATTCCCGGATCGAACCCATTCCCTAAACCATCCTATGAACATGCATGGAATATTACTTTGTTTATTGTGTTAAAACAAGTGGGGATCGAACCCATTCCCTAAACCATCCTATGAATCTACATGGAATATTACTTTGTTTATTGTGTTAAAACAAGTAGGAATCGAACCCATTCCCTAAACCATCCTTTGAATCTGCATGGAATATTACTTTGTTTATTGTGTTAAAACAAGTAGGGATCGAACCCATTCCCGGATCGAACCCATTCCCTAAACCATTCTATGAATCTGCATGGAATATTACTTTGTTTATTGTGTTAAAACAAGTGGGGATCGAACCCATTCCCAGATCGAACCCATTCCATAAACCATCCTATAAACATGCATGGAATATTACTTTGTTTATTGTGTTAAAACAAGTGGGGATCGAACCCATTCCCGGATCGAACCCATTCCCTAAACCATCCTATGAATATACATGGAATATTACTTTGTTTATTGTGTTAAAACAAGTAGGGATCGAACCCATTCCCGGATCGAACCCATTCCCTAAACCATCCTTTGAATCTGCATGGAATATTAATTTGTTTATTGTGTTAAAACAAGTAGGGATCGAACCCATTCCCGGATCGAACCCATTCCCTAAACCATCCTATGAATCTGCATGGAATATTACTTTGTTTATTGTGTTAAAACAAGTGGGGATCAAACCCATTCCCTAAACCATCCTATGAATCTGCATGGAATATTCCTTTGTTTATTGTGTTAAAACAAGTAGGGATCGAACCCATTCCCTAAACCATCCTATGCATCTGCATGGAATATTCCTTTGTTTATTGTGTTAAAACAAGTAGGGATCGAACCCATTCCCTAATCCATCCTTTGAATCTGCATGGAATATTACTTTGTTTATTGTGTTAAAACAAGTAGGGATCGAACCCATTCCCGGATCGAACCCATTCCCTAAACCATCCTTTGAATCTGCATGGAAGATTACTTTGTTTATTGTGTTAAAACAAGTAGGGATCAAACCCATTCCCTAAACCATCCTATGAATCTGCATGGAATATTACTTTGTTTATTGTGTTAAAACAAGTGGGGATCGAACCCATTCCCGGATCGAACCCATTCCATAAACCATCCTATGAACATGCATGGAATATTACTTTGTTTCTTGTGGTAAAAGATGTGTGGATCGAACCCATTCCCTAAAATCGGTCCATAAACAAAGAATTTAGGTTTTTGGGGGGGTGTGGTTACCCCCATGTCCCTGACAAAATTTTTTTACATTTTTTAGCCTTAAACATCAATTTAAAAAAAAAAATGAACAAAAAAAAATTTTAAAAATTTAAAAAAAAAATTTTTTTTTTGAGGGGGGGGTGAGGGGGTTCCCCCCCACCGAGACTCCCCCACCCCTAACTCTAAGGGATATTGAAAGAAATTTTAAAATCGGTTCATAAACAAGTAAGTTATGGGAATTTAGGTTTTGGGGGAAAGAAGGAGTCGTAGATTATTGGTAGAAAAATTACCCCCCTATATACGCCAAGCTGATGACATCACAAACCTAACCTAACTTGCAAGTTAAGTTAACCTATCTTGCAAGTTAAGTTAATCTAACTTGCTAACCTAACTTGCAAACCTAACTTGCAAGTTAACCTAACTGCAAAAATGTCTAAAATCAATATTTATTGACGGATTTTAACGTTTAAGGTGGCAAATGATATGTACTCAATGAGACAAAGCCGTTTCTGCCATCGTTTAGCCGGAATTCGGCCGAAAAAGCCGGAATTCGGCCGTTATTTGGGTGATTTTTGACCTAAAAAACTTTGACTAAATTTTGCTCCAAGAAGGAGGCTTCTGCTGAAGGTAGTTATAAGGGACACTTTTGTAGGGCCAAACGAGATCTCTTTAGGGCATATTTCAGATTTTCTGTAACATTATTAGAACCCGAGATAAAAAGAAAAACGTCTGTAAATTATAGAAGCTATTACTCCTTTTCTATAAGCCTATAGTTCGAATCTTTCAAATTGGTTGTGTAATATGTCAGTAGACATGTTTGTATTGATTTTAGTGATTTTTTTTACAATAAAAAATTTTCAGGAACTCAAAATAACCAAAAAACACACAAGTTACCCTAAGTTAGGTTTTTGGGGGGGTGTGGTCACCCCCATGGCCCTGACAAAAAAAAAATTGCAAGTATACCTAACTTGAAAAAAAAAAAAAAAAAAAAAATTTAAAAAAAATTTTTTTTGGGGGGGTAGGGGGGTCCCCCCCCCCCGAGACTTGAAAAAAAAAAAAAAAAAAAAAATTTAAAAAAATTTTTTTTTGGGGGGGTGGGGGGGTCCCCCCCCCCCCGAGACTTGAAAAAAAAAAAAAAAAAAAAATTAAAAAAAAAATTTTTTTTTTGGGGGGGGGGGGGGGTCCCCCCCACCCCGAGACTTGAAGAAAAAAAAAAAAAAAAAATTTAAAAAATTTTTTTGGGGGGGGTGGGGGGGTCCTCCCCCCCCCATACTTGAAAAAAAAAAAAATTAAAAAAAAATTTTTTTTTTTGGGGGGGGTCCCCCCCCCCCCGAGACTTGAAAAAAAAAAAAAAAAAAAAAATTTAAAAAAAATTTTTTGGGGGGGGTGGAGGGGTCCCCCCCCCCCCCGAGACTTGAAAAAAAAAAAAAAAAAAAAATTTTGAAAAAAATTTTTGGGGGGGGGTGAGGGGGTACCCCCCCCCCCCCCCCACCGAGACTCCCCCACCCCTAACTTGAAAAAAAAAAAAAAAAAAAAAAATTTTTAAAAATTTTTTTGGGGGGGTTGGGGGGGGTCCCCCCCCCCGCCGAGACTCCCCCACTTTGAACTTTAAGGGATGTTGAAAGAATTTTTAAAATCGGTCCATAAACAAAGAAGTTAGGTTTTTTGGGGGGTGTGGTCACCCCCCTGGCCCTGACAAAAAAAAATTTGCAAGTTAACCTAAATTGCTAACCTAACTTGAAAAAAAAAAAAAAAAAAAAAAAATTTTTAAAATTTTTTTTGGGGGGGGGTGGGGGGGTCCCCCCCCCCCCCCGAGACTTGAAAAAAAAAAAAAAAAAAAAATTTTGAAAAAAATTTTTGGGGGGGGGTGAGGGGGTACCCCCCCCCCCCCCCCCCCCACCGAGACTCCCCCACCCCTAACTTGAAAAAAAAAAAAAAAAAAAAAAATTTTTAAAAATTTTTTTGGGGGGGTTGGGGGGGGTCCCCCCCCCCGCCGAGACTCCCCCACTTTGAACTCTAAGGGATGTTGAAAGAATTTTTAAAATCGGTCCATAAACAAAGAAGTTAGGTTTTTGGGGGGGTGTGGTCACCCCCATGGCCCTGACAAAAAAAAAATTTTCAAGTTAACCTAACTTACTAACCTAACTTGCAAGTTAACCTAACTTGCTAACCTAACTTGAAAAAAAAAAAAAATTTTTAAAAATTTTTTTTGGGGGGGGGTGGGGGGGTCCCCCCCCCCGCCGAGACTCCCCCACCCCGAACTCTAAGGGATGTTGAAAGAATTTTTAAAATCGGTCCATAAACAAAGAAGTTAGGTTTTTGGGGGGGTGTGGTCACCCCCATGGCCCTGACAAAAAAAAAAAATTTTCAAGTTAACCTAACTTACTAACCTAACTTGCAAGTTAACCTAACTTGCTAACCTAACTTGAAAAAAAAAAAAAAATTTTAAAAATTTTTTTTGGGGGGGGGTGGGGGGGTCCCCCCCCCGCCGAGACTCCCCCACCCCGAACTCTAAGGGATGTTGAAAGAATTTTTAAAATCGGTCCATAAACAAAGAAGTTAGGTTTTGGGGGGGGTGTGGTCACCCCCATGGCCCTGACAAAAAAAAAAAATTTCAAGTTAACCTAACTTACTAACCTAACTTGCAAATTAACCTAACTTGCTAACCTAACTTGAAAAAAAAAAAAAAAAATTTAAAAAAAATTTTTGGGGGGGTGGGGGGGTCCCCCCCCCGCTGAGACTCCCCCACCCCGAACTCTAAGGGATGTTGAAAGAATTTTTAAAATCGGTCCATAAACAAAGAAGTTATGGGAATTTAGGTTTTGGGGGAAAGAAGGAGTCGTAGAAGAATTACCCCCTATATACGCCAAGTTGATGACATCACAAACCTAACATAGAAGAATTACCCCCTATATACGCCAAGTTGATGACATCACAAACCTAACCTATATGCAAAGCCAAGTTAATTTAAGTTTGGGTCCCATATTGAAACCCTTGAATAATTTTAAGTTTGGGCCCCAAGTTAGGCGGACCCGGACCCAAAAAATCCAAGCTTTTACTAAGTTAGGTTAGGTTAGGTTAGGTTAGGTTAGGTTAGGTTAGGTTAGGTTAGGTTAGGTTAGGTTAGGTTAGGTTAGGTTAGGTTAGGTTAGGTTAGGTTAGGTTAGGTTAGGTTAGGTTAGGTTAGGTTAGGTTAGGTTAGGTTAGGTTAGGTTAGGTTAGGTTAGGTTAGGTTAGGTTAGGTTAGGTTAGGTTAGGTTAGGTTAGGTTAGGTTAGGTTAGGTTAGGTTAGGTTAGGTTAGGTTAGGTTAGGTTAGGTTAGGTTAGGTTAGGCTAGCCCACCCTTTTGTGCAAATACTAGGTTAAGGCAGTAAACCTAGCTATTAAATATTAACATTTTTAGGTTAGCAAATTTGTTAATAGGTAGTTTGGGACTAGTAAGGGCTTCCCTAAAAAATGCTAACCTAAAAAGTAGCTTAAAAGTAGCTTAGGTTAGGCCTCAAACCTAGCTCTGTGCCGCACACTTGCAAACTGTGCCAAAAGCCAAAAAAGTGTGCGAGGCCTGTAGCGCGCTTATTTTTCAACAAAAATCCTAGCTTTTTCTAACTTAAGCTTTCATGGGCATGTCCTTGAAGTCTGTAAAAAAAAATTTATAAAAAATCGACTCCTCTTTGGTTAGGTTCGATTTTTAACCTATACCCCAGAAAATAGACCATATTTTGAAACTTACATATTAATCCTTAATTTTGTCTAGATTAAGAAAAGTCGTAACTTCGGTTCTAGTTGACCGAATCTAACATTTTAAGTGTCTACGGATATCAGCGCGACGAGCTCTTCAAAAGTGTCCGATGTAATCGACCTCGCCAGAGGCCTCTGGCGGCCTCCAGCCTCGAAAAACTAAAAAAAGCACTTGTAATTTTTTTCTTCAAAATCCTAAAATTTTCTAAAATTGACGCCAATCAGTCAATTTTTGAGCTATATTGACGTGTAAGTACTCTAAAAATTCGTCTTTTCAAGACGAATTCAACCACGTTGGTCATGTCCAAATCGGTCCAGTGGTTCACCGTAACCTAACTTAACCTATGAAACGTATTTTTTGGCCTCATCGCTTTACCTTGTAAAACGTGTCTTAAAATTAGTCTCAGCTCCAGACCATGGAAAGAGAAGTTGTTTGTCTCATTGAGACGCGTCTTTAGAGTACTTAACGAGCTTCCTAGGTCTAACCTAACCGAAATGAGATCAAAAAACGTCTTTTTAGTTTTTTTTATCTCAAATCAGTTAGGTTTGAGGTACAGAAACGTGTAAGTACTCAAAATAATTGTCTGATCTAGACACGTTTAACCACGTTGGTCTTGTCCAATTCGGTTCAGTGGTTACCGAGTAATAACGATTTGAAAATTAGGTTAGGTTTTTCCTATTTTTGTGAAGGTTGCGTGATTCACTCAACCTAGAGTGTTCTAGTTTTCATCATAGGCACGGGGCAGTTAATATTTATCATCGCAAGTAAAAAAAAGTGCAAAATTTGAAACTTTAGGTTAGACTAGGGCGATTTTAAGCAAAATCAGATTTTTAATCGTACAGGGCGATTCCTGGAACGATTTGGCTTTTAAAGACGGCAAATTGCATGTACATTTTGAGAGCTTTTGAATGGTTTTAATTTTGAACCGATTGGTCCAGTGGTTCATCCGCTACATTCATTTAAAGTTTCAAAAAATCATTTGACATTTTTTCAAAAAAATGTTAAAAATACATCTGTCAAACAGTCAATTTTTGAGCTACAATGACGTGTAAGTACTCAAAATAATTGTCTTGTCAAGACGCGTTCAACCACGTTGGTCTTGTCCAATTCGGTTCAGTGGTTACCGAGTAATACCGATTTGAAAATTAGGTTAGGTTTTTCCTATTTTTGGAAAGGTTGCGTGATTCACTCAACCTACAGGGTTTTAGTTTTCACCATAAGCAAGGGGCAGTAAATATATATCAGCGCATGTAAAAAAAAGTGCAAAAATCGAAATTTTAGGTTAGACTAGGGCGATTTTTAGCAAAATCAGATTTTTAATCGTACAGGGCGATTCCTTGAACGATTTGGCTTTTAAACACAGCAAATCGCATGTACGTTTTAAGAGCTTTTGAATGAAATTAACTGCTGGACTCTAGCTAAAGGGGTTCGCGCGCTACACTTGTTTAAAGTTTCACAAAAATTTGATTTTTAAAAAAATGTTCAGGGGGTTGGGGTAGACCTAACCAAATATTATTGATTTTTCTTAAAAATGTTTGGGGGGGGGTTGACCTAACCAAACATCCCCCCCCTGAACATTTTTAGACCATTGTTGTGTTAAAACAAGTGGGGATCGAACTTTTTTTAAAAAATGTTAAAAATACATCTGTCAAACAGTCAATTTTTGAGCTACAATGACGTGTAAGTACTCAAAATAATTGTCTTGTCAAGACGCGTTCAACCACGTTGGTCTTGTCCAAATCGGTTCAGTGGTTACCGAGTAATAACGATTTGAAAATTAGGTTAGGTTTTTTCTATTTTTTGAAAGGTTGCGTGATTCCTTCAACCTACAGGGTTCTAGTTTTCACCATTGGCAAGGGGCAATTAATATTTATCAGCACATGTAAAAAAAAGCGCAAAATTTGAAACTTTAGGTTAGACTAGGGCAATTTTAAGCAAAATCAGGTTTTTAATCGTACAGGGCGATTCCTTGAACGATTTGGCTTTTAAACACGGCAAATCGCATGTACGTTTTCAGAGCTTTTGAATGAATTTAACTGCTGGACTCTAGCTAAAGGGGTTCGCGCGCTACACTCGTTTAAAGTTTCAAAAAATTTGATTTTTAAAAATATGTTCAGGGGGGTGGGGGTGACCTAACCAAATATTATTGATTTTTCTTAAAAATGTTTGGGGGGGGGTTGACCTAACCAAACATCCCCCCCCTGAACATTTTTAGACCATTGTTGTGTTAAAACAAGTGGGGATCGAACCCATTCCCTTAACCATTATTGTGTTAAAACAAGTAGGGATCGAACCCATTCCTGGATCGAACCCATTCCCGGATTGAACCCATTCCCTAAACCATCCTATGAATTGGCATGGAATATTACTCTGTTTATTGTGTTAAAACAAGTAGGGATCGAACCCATTCCCTTAACCACCCTATGAATCTGCTTTGAATATTACTCTGTTTATCGTGTTATCGTTTTTGGGGGGTTGTGGTCACCCCTATGTCCCTGACAAAAAAAATTTTTTTTTTTTAAATTTCTAGGGGGTCACCCCAATGTCCCTGACAAGAAAATAAAAAAAAAAAATTTTTGTTATGGGGGGTGGGGGGGTCTCTCCCCTCCGCCGAGACTCCCCCACCTCCAACCCTAAGGGATAATGAAAGAATTTTTAAAATCGGTCCATAAACAAAGAAGTTAGGTTTTTTGGGAGGTTTGGTCACCCCTATGTCCCTGACAAAAAAAATTTAAAAAAAAAATTTCAAGGGGGTCACCCCCATGTCCCTGACAAAAAAAATTAAAAAAAATTTTAAAAAAATTTTTTTTGCGGGGTGGGGGGGTCTCTCCCCCACGCCCCTGAACATTTTTAGAAAAATTAACAATGTTAGGTTAGGTCACCAACTCCCCCTGAAAAATGTTTGTTTAGGTCCCCTTAACCCCCGGACCATTTTTAGAAAAATTTATAATGTTAGGTTAGGTAACCTCCCCCCCTGAAAAATGTTTTTTTAGGTCCCCCCATTCCCCTGGACATATTTAGAAAAATTTATAATGTTAGGTTAGGTCACCCCCCCCCCCTGAAAAATGTTTTTTTAGGTTCCCCCACACCCCTGAACAGTTTTAGAAAAATTTACAATGTTAGGTTAGGTCTCCCCCCCCCCCCCCTGAAAAATGTTTGTTTAGGTCCCCCCACTCCCCTGAACATTTTTAGAAAAATCAACAATGTTAGGTTAGGTCACCCCCCCCCCCCCACTGCCCTGGCTGTATTGGTTAGCTTCCCCCATTTCCATAGAGGTCTGGATGGTTAAAATCGGACAATAAATAAGGAAGTTATGATGGTTAGGTTAGATCCCTTCCCCCCCCCCCTCGCCCTTGAAAAATCCCCCAAAGTTCACCTATCCATGGATAACTTCATCACTAAAAACATACAATATATGATAAAAAGTTAACTTTGGTTAGCTTCCTTCCCTTTTTCTCCCCTCCCCCCACCCCCCACCCCTTTAAAAACACCCTGGCTGTATTGGGCAGTTTCCCCCATTTCCATAGAGGCCTGGATGGTTAAAATCGGACAATAAATAAGGAAGTTATGATGGTTAGGTTAGATTCCTTCCCTTCTCCCTCCCCCCCCCCCCTCCCCCTTGAAAAATCCCCCAAAGTTCACCTATCCATGGATACTTCATCACTAAAAACAGACAATATATGATAAAAAGTTAACTTTGGTTAGCTTCCTTCCCTTTTTCTCCCCTCCCCCCACCCCCCTCCCCTTTTAAAACACCCTGGCTGTATTGGTTAGCTTCCCCCGTTTCCATAGAGGTCTGGATGGTTAAAATCGGTCAATAAATAAGGAAGTTATGCCCCAAAACATTGAACCCCCTTGATACTCCAATAAAAAAAGACTAAGTTGAAACCTACCCTGTTCTGCACACTTAGCCCGCACGTTATTCTTACCTACCTTAGTGTGCAAGTGTGCATCTGTGCAAGATTTACTGTGTTTAGCCTAAGTTAGGTTAGGTTAGGTTAGGTTAGGTTAGGTTAGGTTAGGTTAGGTTAGGTTAGGTTAGGTTAGGTTAGGTTAGGTTAGGTTAGGTTAGGTTAGGTTAGGTTAGGTTAGGTTAGGTTAGGTTAGGTTAGGTTAGGTTAGGTTAGGTTAGGTTAGGTTAGGTTAGGTTAGGTTAGGTTACTATAAGCCCCGAATCTTCAAGTTTGGGTCCCAGATTCAAGGGTTTCAAAAATGGAGGTACCTAACGGCGGGGGGTTAGGATGCCCCTAGAGACCCACCGATAGTTGCGTTGAATCAGAAAAAAGGTTAGGTTAGGTTATGTGGCCTCATGTTAGGTCAATTCGGCCTCCTTGACCTCGAGGTTAGGTCCTCCATTTTTGCACCTAGGGAAACCCAACCTAACTTTGGGTCCCGGGCCCAAAACGAAAATGTGGGGCCCAAACATGTTTAGAGGCCTCTAGGAGCAATCTTGAAGAGTAACGACCCCCCCAAAACCGGCCAAAATAATAGGACCTCTTACTCTTCAGGATTTTGATTAGAGCAGGTTTTAGGCTACTTTTACCTATTTTTTCGTTTTGGTAACTTATGTTGGAAAAAGTTGAGGTTACTTACATATTACAAATGTATGTCCTAAATTGAACCATGTTAGTTTATTGTCTAAAATCATTATTTATTGATGGATTTTCAAGTTTAAGGTGGCAAATCATATGTACTCGTCGAGACAAAGCCATTCCTGTTATCGGCCGGCCGAATTTCGGCCAAAAAAGCCGGAATTCGGCCGTTTTTAGGTTGTCGGTCAAAATCTTTATTTTAGGTTAGGTAAAACTTCATCATAAAATGGTGATTCCTTGTCCGATTTGGACTTCCAAGGTGCCTAAAAATATCAGCGGAACGTGGGAAAGTCGAATCCGTTGACCAATCTCAATTCGGTCCAGTGGTTTCCGTGTAAATTGAAAATAAAGTCAGCAGTTAATGTTTTTGAAAATTTTTAAAATTTATTTTTATTATTAATTGATCAAAAATTAAGCAATTTTAATATTTTTTTTTCCTAAAATCATTGTCTTGTTATTATATTTTGATTCATAAAAAGATCTAACCACTGGACCCAATTTTGAACCATTTTTTTAAAAATTATTTATTTCGGCTTTAAATGGATTTTGCTTACTATAAAAAGTTTTGAATTTTGCGGTTTTTTTTACATGCACTGATAAATATGGACTGCCCCTTGACTATGCAGAAGATTTGAACCCAAACGGTTCAGTGGTTTTTTATTTATAATGAAAAAAGTGTTTTTAAATTTTACAAATTTGTCTAACTTTGAGAAGGTGTAAAATGATGATTCCTTGGACGATTTTTTAGTTTAAGGTCAATTTTTGCACCTACTTTTTGAGATGAGTTCAACCACGTTGATTTTGAACCAATCCGTCCAGTGGTTACAGAGTAATAATCGATTGAAAATTACGTTTTTTTTTAAATTTTAAAAGTCATATTTCGTGATTTATTGACATAAATGCATGTTTTTTGTGGCTAATCATATCTACACACTCCAATATTTCCAAATCTGTTGCCCATTTGAATCTGCATTGAATATTACTTGGTAACTTAATAATAAATGTCTCACCTATTATGGCCGCGGGTTCGAATCCGTCTACTTTGTCCCTCTACCAGGGAATCTACAGTTAAGTTAGCTAAACAAAACTTTGTGGAGAGTGTCTTAAGGCAATTTAGAACAAATCATCTTGATGTAAACTGGCCTCTAGGAGCACTCTAAGTGCCCATAAACCACGGCCATAAATCACCTATTATAGCCGCGGGTTCGAATCCTTCCTTGTTATTCAGGGATTTATTAACATAAATGCATTTTTTTGTGGCTAATAATATCTACGCACTCCAATATTTCCAAATCTGTTGCCCATTTGAATCTGCATTGAATATTATTTGGTAACTTAATAATAAATGTCTCACCTATTATTGCCGCGGGTTCGAATCCATCTACTTTGTCCCTCTACCAGGGAATCTACAGTTAAGTTAGCTAAACAAAACTTTGTGGAGAGTGTCTTAAGGCAATTTAGAACAAATCATCTTGATATAACTGGCCTCTAGGAGCACTCTAAGTGCCCATAAACTGTGGACATAAATCACCTATTATAGCCGCGGGTTCGAATCCTTCCTTGTTATTCAGTGATTTATTAACATAAATACATGTTTTTTGTGACTAATCATATCTACACACTCCAATATTTCCAAATCTGTTGCCCATTTGAATCTGCATTGAACATTACTTTGTTTATCAAGTTAAAACAAGTCAGGATCGAACCCATTCCCAAAACCATCCATCTATGTATCCATCTATCTATCCATCTGTCTTTCCATCTATCTATCCATCTATCTAACCATATATCTATCCATCTATTTATCCATTTACATATCCATCTATGAATCTGCATGGAATATTCCTTTGTTTATTGTGTTTAAACAAGTAGAGATCGAACCCATTCCCTAAACCATCCTATGAATCTGCATGGAATATTCCTTTGTTTATTGTGTTAAAACAAGTAGGGATCGAACCCATTCCCGGATCGAACCCATTCCCTAAACCATCCTTTGAATCTGCATGGAATATTACTTTGTTTATTGTGTTAAAACAAGTAGGGATCGAACCCATTCCCGGATCGAACCCATTCCCTAAACCATCCTTTGAATCTGCATGGAATATTAATTTGTTTATTGTGTTAAAACAAGTAGGGATCAAACCCATTCCCGGACCGAACCCATTCCCTAAACCATTCTATGAATCTGCATGGAATATTACTTTGTTTATTGTGTTAAAACAAGTAGGGATCGAACCCATTCCCGGATCGAACCCATTCCCTAAACCATCCTATGAACATGCATGGAATATTAAATTGTTTATTGTGTTAAAACAAGTGGGGATCGAACCCATTCCCTAAACCATCCTATGAATCTACATGGAATATTACTTTGTTTATTGTGTTAAAACAAGTAGGGATCGAACCCATTCCCTAAACCGTCCTATGAATCTGCATGGAATATTACTTTGTTTATTGTGTTAAAACAAGTAGGGATCGAACCCATTCCCAGATCGAACCCATTCCCTAAACCATCCTATGAACATGCATGGAATATTACTTTGTTTATTGTGTTAAAACAAGTGGGGATCGAACCCATTCCCTAAACCATCCTATGAATCTACATGGAATATTACTTTGTTTATTGTGTTAAAACAAGTAGGGATCGAACCCATTCCCGGATCGAACCCATTCCCTAAACCATCCTTTGAATCTGCATGGAATATTACTTTGTTTATTGTGTTAAAACAAGTAGGGATCGAACCCATTCCCGGATCGAACCCATTCCCTAAACCATCCTATGAACATGCATGGAATATTACTTTGTTTATTGTGTTAAAACAAGTGGGGATCGAACCCATTCCCTAAACCATCCTATGAATCTACATGGAATATTACTTTGTTTATTGTGTTAAAACAAGTAGGGATCGAACCCATTCTCGGATCGAACCCATTCCCTAAACCATCCTATGAACATGCATGGAATATTACTTTGTTTATTGTGTTAAAACAAGTGGGGATCGAACCCATTCCCTAAACCATCCTATGAATCTACATGGAATATTACTTTGTTTATTGTGTTAAAACAAGTAGGGATCGAACCCATTCCCTAAACCGTCCTAAGAATCTGCATGGAATATTACTTTGTTTATTGTGTTAAAACAAGTAGGGATCGAACCCATTCCCGGATCGAACCCATTCCCTAAACCATCCTATGAACATGCATGGAATATTACTTTGTTTATTGTGTTAAAACAAGTGGGGATCGAACCCATTCCCTAAACCATCCTATGAATCTACATGGAATATTACTTTGTTTATTGTGTTAAAACAAGTAGGGATCGAACCCATTCCCGGATCGAACCCATTCCCTAAACCATCCTATGAACATGCATGGAATATTACTTTGTTTATTGTGTTAAAACAAGTGGGGATCGAACCCATTCCCTAAACCATCCTATGAATCTACATGGAATATTACTTTGTTTATTGTGTTAAAACAAGTAGGGATCGAACCCATTCCCGGATCGAACCCATTCCCTAAACCATCCTTTGAATCTGCATGGAATATTAATTTGTTTATTGTGTTAAAACAAGTAAAGATCGAACCCATTCCCGGATCGAACCCATTCCCTAAACCATTCTATGAATCTGCATGGAATATTACTTTGTTTATTGTGTTAAAACAAGTGGGGATCGAACCCATTCCCTAAACCATCCTATGAATCTACATGGAATAATACTTTGTTTATTGTGTTAAAACAAGTAGGGATCGAACCCATTCCCGGATCGAACCCATTCCCTAAACCATCCTTTGAATCTGCATGGAATATTACTTTGTTTATTGTGTTAAAACAAGTAGGGATCGAACCCATTCCCGGATCGAACCCATTCCCTAAACCATCCTAAGAACATGCATGGAATATTACTTTGTTTATTGTGTTAAAACAAGTGGGGATCGAACCCATTCCCTAAACCATCCTATGAATCTACATGGAATATTACTTTGTTTATTGTGTTAAAACAAGTAGGGATCGAACCCATTCCCGGATCGAACCCATTCCCTAAACCATCCTATGAACATGCATGGAATATTACTTTGTTTATTGTGTTAAAACAAGTGGGGATCGAACCCATTCCCTAAACCATCCTATGAATCTACATGGAATATTACTTTGTTTATTGTGTTAAAACAAGTAGGGATCGAACCCATTCCCGGATCGAACCCATTCCCTAAACCATCCTTTGAATCTGCATGGAATATTACTTTGTTTATTGTGTTAAAACAAGTAGGGATCGAACCCATTCCCGGATCGAACCCATTCCCTAAACCATCCTATGAACATGCATGGAATATTACTTTGTTTATTGTGTTAAAACAAGTGGGGATCGAACCCATTCCCTAAACCATCCTATGAATCTACATGGAATATTACTTTGTTTATTGTGTTAAAACAAGTAGGGATCGAACCCATTCCCGGATCGAACCCATTCCCTAAACCATCCTATGAACATGCATGGAATATTACTTTGTTTATTGTGTTAAAACAAGTGGGGATCGAACCCATTCCCTAAACCATCCTATGAATCTACATGGAATATTACTTTGTTTATTGTGTTAAAACAAGTAGGGATCGAACCCATTCCGGGATCGAACCCATTCCCTAAACCATCCTTTGAATCTGCATGGAATATTACTTTGTTTATTGTGTTAAAACAAGTAGGGATCGAACCCATTCCCGGATCGAACCCATTCCCTAAACCATCCTATGAACATGCATGGAATATTACTTTGTGTATTGTGTTAAAACAAGTGGGGATCGAACCCATTCCCTAAACCATCCTATGAATCTACATGGAATATTACTTTGTTTATTGTGTTAAAACAAGTAGGAATCGAACCCATTCCCTAAACCATCCTTTGAATCTGCATGGAATATTACTTTGTTTATTGTGTTAAAACAAGTAGGGATCGAACCCATTCCCGGATCGAACCCATTCCCTAAACCATCCTATGAATCTGCATGGAATATTACTTTGTTTATTGTGTTAAAACAAGTGGGGATCGAACCCATTCCATAAACCATCCTATGAACATGCATGGAATATTACTTTGTTTATTGTGTTAAAACAAGTGGGGATCGAACCCATTCCCGGATCGAACCCATTCCCTAAACCATCCTATGAATATACATGGAATATTACTTTGTTTATTGTGTTAAAACAAGTAGGGATCGAACCCATTCCCGGATCGAACCCATTCCCTAAACCATCCTTTGAATCTGCATGGAATATTACTTTGTTTATTGTGTTAAAACAAGTAGGGATCGAACCCATTCCCGGATCGAACCCATTCCCTAAACCATTCTATGAATCTGCATGGAATATTACTTTGTTTATTGTGTTAAAACAAGTGGGGATTGAACCCATTCCCAGATCGAACCCATTCCATAAACCATCCTATGAACATGCATGGAATATTACTTTGTTTATTGTGTTAAAACAAGTGGGGATCGAACCCATTCCCGGATCGAACCCATTCCCTAAACCATCCTATGAATATACATGGAATATTACTTTGTTTATTGTGTTAAAACAAGTAGGGATCGAACCGATTCCCGGATCGAACCCATTCCCTAAACCATCCTTTGAATCTGCATGGAATATTAATTTGTTTATTGTGTTAAAACAAGTAGGGATCGAACCCATTCCCGGATCGAACCCATTCCCTAAACCATCCTATGAATCTGCATGGAATATTACTTTGTTTATTGTGTTAAAACAAGTGGGGATCAAACCCATTCCCTAAACCATCCTATGAATCTGCATGGAATATTCCTTTGTTTATTGTGTTAAAACAAGTAGGGATCGAACCCATTCCCTAAACCATCCTATGCATCTGCATGGAATATTCCTTTGTTTATTGTGTTAAAACAAGTAGGGATCGAACCCATTCCCTAATCCATCCTTTGAATCTGCATGGAATATTACTTTGTTTATTGTGTTAAAACAAGTAGGGATCGAACCCATTCCCGGATCGAACCCATTCCCTAAACCATCCTTTGAATCTGCATGGAAGATTACTTTGTTTATTGTGTTAAAACAAGTAGGGATCAAACCCATTCCCTAAACCATCCTATGAATCTGCATGGAATATTACTTTGTTTATTGTGTTAAAACAAGTGGGGATCGAACCCATTCCCAGATCGAACCCATTCCATAAACCATCCTATGAACATGCATGGAATATTACTTTGTTTCTTGTGGTAAAAGATGTGAGGATCGAACCCATTCCCTAAAATCGGTCCATAAACAAAGAATTTAGGTTTTTGGGGGGGTGTGGTTACCCCCATGTCCCTGACAAAATTTTTTTACATTTTTTAGCCTTAAACATCAATTTAAAAAAAAAATGAACAAAAAAAAATTTTAAAAATTTAAAAAAAAAATTTTTTTTTGGGGGGGGGGGGTGAGGGGGTTTTCCCCCCCACCGAGACTCCCCCACCCCTAACTCTAAGGGATATTGAAAGAATTTTTAAAATCGGTTCATAAACAAGTAAGTTATGGGAATTTAGGTTTTGGGGGAAAGAAGGAGTCGTAGATTATTGGTAGAAAAATTACCCCCCTATATACGCCAAGCTGATGACATCACAAACCTAACCTAACTTGCAAGTTAAGTTAACCTATCTTGCAAGTTAAGTTAATCTAACTTGCTAACCTAACTTGCAAACCTAACTTGCAAGTTAACCTAACTGCAAAAATGTCTAAAATCAATATTTATTGACGGATTTTAACGTTTAAGGTGGCAAATGATATGTACTCAATGAGACAAAGCCGTTTCTGCCATCGTTTGGCCGGAATTCGGCCGAAAAAGCCGGAATTCGGCCGTTATTTGGGTGATTTTTGACCTAAAAAACTTTGACTAAATTTTGCTCCAAGAAGGAGGCTTCTGCTGAAGGTAGTTATAAGGGACACTTTTGTAGGGCCAAACGAGATCTCTTTAGGGCATATTTCAGATTTTCTGTAACATTATTAGAACCCGAGATAAAAAGAAAAACCTCTGTAAATTATAGAAGCTATTACTCCTTTTCTATAAGCCTATAGTTCGAATCTTTCAAATTGGTTGTGTAATATGTCAGTAGACATGTTTGTATTGATTTTAGTGATTTTTTTTACAATAAAAAATTTTCAGGAACTCAAAATAACCAAAAAACACACAAGTTACCCTAAGTTAGGTTTTTGGGGGGGTGTGGTCACCCCCATGGCCCTGACAAAAAAAAAATTGCAAGTATACCTAACTTGAAAAAAAAAAAAAAAAAAAAAATTTAAAAAAATTTTTTTTTGAGGGGGTGGGGGGGTCTCCCCCCCCGAGACTTGAAAAAAAAAAAAAAAAAAAAAATTTAAAAAAATTTTTTTTTGGGGGGGTGGGGGGGTCCCCCCCCCCCGAGACTTGAAAAAAAAAAAAAAAAAAAAAATTAAAAAAAAAAATTTTTTTTGGGGGGGGGGTCCCCCCCACCCCGAGACTTGAAAAAAAAAAAAAAAAAAAAAATTTAAAAAAAATTTTTTGGGGGGGGTGGGGGGGTCCTCCCCCCCCTAGACTTGAAAAAAAAAAAATTAAAAAAAAAATTTTTTTTGGGGGGGGGGGGGGTCCTCCCCCCCCTAGACTTGAAAAAAAAAAAAATTTAAAAAAAAATTTTTTTTGGGGGGGGGGGTCCCCCCCCCCCCGAGACTTGAAAAAAAAAAAAAAAAAAAAAATTTAAAAAAAATTTTTTGGGGGGGGTGAGGGGGTACCCCCCCCCCCGAGACTTGAAAAAAAAAAAAAAAAAAAAAATTTAAAAAAAATTTTTTTTTGGGGGGGGGGTCCCCCCCCCCCCGAGACTTGAAAAAAAAAAAAAAAAAAAAATTTTGAAAAAAAATTTTTGGGGGGGGTGAGGGGGTACCCCCCCCCCCCACCGAGACTCCCCCACCCCTAACTTGAAAAAAAAAAAAAAAAAAAAAAATTTTTAAAAATTTTTTGGGGGGGGGTTGGGGGGGGGTCCCCCCCCCCCGCCGAGACTCCCCCACTTTGAACTCTAAGGGATGTTGAAAGAATTTTTAAAATCGGTCCATAAACAAAGAAGTTAGGTTTTTTGGGGGGTGTGGTCACCCCCCTGGCCCTGACAAAAAAAAATTTGCAAGTTAACCTAAATTGCTAACCTAACTTGAAAAAAAAAAAAAAAAAAAAAAAATTTTTAAAATTTTTTTTTGGGGGGGGTTGGGGGGGGTCCCCCCCCCCGCCGAGACTCCCTCACCCCGAACTCTAAGGGATGTTGAAAGAATTTTTAAAATCGGTCCATAAACAAAGAAGTTAGGTTTTTGGGGGGGTGTGGTCACCCCCATGGCCCTGACAAAAAAAAAAATTTTCAAGTTAACCTAACTTACTAACCTAACTTGCAAGTTAACCTAACTTGCTAACCTAACTTGAAAAAAAAAAAAAAATTTTTTAAAAATTTTTTGGGGGGGGGTGGGGGGGTCCCCCCCCACCGCCGAGACTCCCCCACCCCGAACTCTAAGGGATGTTGAAAGAATTTTTAAAATCGGTCCATAAACAAAGAAGTTAGGTTTTGGGGGGGTGTGGTCACCCCCATGGCCCTGACAAAAAAAAAAAATTTTCAAGTTAACCTAACTTACTAACCTAACTTGCAAATTAACCTAACTTGCTAACCTAACTTGAAAAAAAAAAAAAAAAATTTAAAAAAAATTTTGGGGGGGGTGGGGGGGTCCCCCCCCGCTGAGACTCCCCCACCCCGAACTCTAAGGGATGTTGAAAGAATTTTTAAAATCGGTCCATAAACAAAGAAGTTATGGGAATTTAGGTTTTGGGGGAAAGAAGGAGTCGTAGAAGAATTACCCCCTATATACGCCAAGTTGATGACATCACAAACCTAACCTTGAAGAATTACCCCCTATATACGCCAAGTTGATGACATCACAAACCTAACCTATATGCAAAGCCAAGTTAATTTAAGTTTGGGTCCCATATTGAAACCCTTGAATAATTTTAAGTTTGGGCCCCAAGTTAGGCGGACCCGGACCCAAAAAATCCAAGCTTTTACTAAGTTAGGTTAGGTTAGGTTAGGTTAGGTTAGGTTAGGGTTAGGTTAGGTTAGGTTAGGTTAGGTTAGGTTAGGTTAGGTTAGGTTAGGTTAGGTTAGGTTAGGTTAGGTTAGGTTAGGTTAGGTTAGGTTAGGTTAGGTTAGGTTAGGTTAGGTTAGGTTAGGTTAGGTTAGGTTAGGTTAGGTTAGGTTAGGTTAGGTTAGGTTAGGTTAGGTTAGGTTAGGTTAGGTTAGGTTAGGTTAGGTTAGGTTAGGTTAGGTTAGGTTAGGTTAGGTTAGGTTAGGTTAGGTTAGGTTAGGTTAGGTTAGGTTAGGTTAGGTTAGGTTAGGCTTGGCCACCCTTTTGTGCAGAAACTAGGTTAAGACAGTAAACCTAGCTATTAAATATTAACATTTTTAGGTTAGCAAATTTGTTAATAGGTAGTTTGGGACTAGTAAGGGCTTCCCTAAAAAATGCTAACCTAAAAAGTAGCTTAAAAGTAGCTTAGGTTAGGCCTCAAACCTAGCTCTGTGCCGCACACTTGCAAACTGTGCCAAAAGCCAAAAAAGTGTGCGAGGCCTGTAGCGCGCTTATTTTTCAACAAAAATCCTAGCTTTTTCTAACTTAAGCTTTCATGGGCATGTCCTTGAAGTCTGTAAAAAAAAATTTATAAAAAATCGACTCCTCTTTGGTTAGGTTCGATTTTTAACCTATACCCCAGAAAATAGACCATATTTTGAAACTTACATATTAATCCTTAATTTTGTCTAGATTAAGAAAAGTCGTAACTTCGGTTCTAGTTGACCGAATCTAACATTTTAAGTGTCTACGGATATCAGCGCGACGAGCTCTTCAAAAGTGTCCGATGTAATCGACCTCGCCAGAGGCCTCTGGCGGCCTCCAGCCTCGAAAAACTAAAAAAGACACTTGTAATTTTTTTCTTCAAAATCCTAAAATTTTCTAAAATTGACGTCAATCAGTCAATTTTTGAGCTATATTGACGTGTAAGTACTCTAAAAATTCGTCTTTTCAAGACGAATTCAACCACGTTGGTCATGTCCAAATCGGTCCAGTGGTTCACCGTAACCTAACTTAACCTATGAAACGTATTTTTTGGCCTCATCGCTTTACCTTGTAAAACGTGTCTTAAAATTAGTCTCAGCTTCAGACCATGAAAAGAGAAGTTGTTTGTCTCATTGAGACGCGTCTTTAGAGTACTTAACGAGCTTCCTAGGTCTAACCTAACCGAAATGAGATCAAAAAACGTCTTTTTAGTTTTTTTTTATCTCAAATCAGTTAGGTTTGAGGTACAGAAACGTGTAAGTACTCAAAATAATTGTCTGATCTAGACACGTTTAACCACGTTGGTCTTGTCCAATTCGGTTCAGTGGTTACCGAGTAAAAACGATTTGAAAATTAGGTTATGTTTTTCCTATTTTTGTGAAGGTTGCGTGATTCATTCAACCTACAGGGTTCTAGTTTTCACCATAGGCAAGAGGCAGTTAATATTTATCAGGGCATGTAAAAAAACCTGCAAAATTTGAAAATTTAGGTTAGACTAGGGCGACTTTAAGCAAAATCAGGTTTTTAATCGTACAGGGCGATTCCTGGAACGATTTGGCTTTTAAAGACGGCAAATTGCATGTACATTTTGAGAGCTTTTGAATGAATTTGATTTTGAACCGATTGGTCCAGTGGTTCGTCCGCTACATTCATTTAAAGTTTCAAAAAATCATTTGACATTTTTTTTAAAAAATGTTAAAAATACATCTGTCAAACAGTCAATTTTTGAGCTACAATGACGTGTAAGTACTCAAAATAATTGTCTTGTCAAGACGCGTTCAACCACGTTGGTCTTGTCCAATTCGGTTCAGTGGTTACCGAGTAATAATGATTTGAAAATTAGGTTAGGTTTTTTCTATTTTTGGAAAGGTTGCGTGATTCATTCAACCTACAGGGTTCTAGTTTTTACCATAGGCAAGGGGCAGTTAATATTTATCAGCGCATGTAAAAAAAAGCGCAAAATTCGAAACTTTAGGTTAGACTAGGGCGATTTTTAGCAAAATCAGGTTTTTAATCATACAGGGCGATTCCTGGAACGATTTGGCTTTTAAAGACGGCAAATCGCATGTACGTTTTGAGAGCTTTTGAATGAAATTAATTGCTGGACTCTAGCTAAAGGGGTTCGCGCGCTACACTCGTTTAAAGTTTCAAAAAATTTGATTTTTAAAAAAATGTTCAGGGGGTTGGGGGTGACCTAACCAAATATTATTGATTTTTCTTAAAAATGTTTGGGGGGGGGTTGACCTAACCAAACATCCCCCCCTTGAACATTTTTAGATCATTGTTAAAGTTTAAAAAAATCATTTGACATTTTTTTTTAAAAATGTTAAAAATACATCTGTCAAACAGTCAATTTTTGAGCTACAATGACGTGTAAGTACTCAAAATAATTGTCTTGTCAAGACGCGTTCAACCACGTTGGTCTTGTCCAAATCGGTTCAGTGGTTACCGAGTAATAACGATTTGAAAATTAGGTTAGGTTTTTTCTATTTTTGGAAAGGTTGCGTGATTCACTCAACCTAGAGGGTTCTAGTTTTCACCATAGGCAAGGGGCAGTTAATATTTATCAGCGCATGTAAAAAAAAGTGCAAAATTTGAAATTTTAGGTTAGACTAGGGCGATTTTAAGCAAAATCAGATTTTTAATCGTACAGGGCGATTCCTGGAACGATTTGGCTTTTAAAGACGGCAAATTGCATGTACGTTTTGAGAGCTTTTGAATGAAATTAATTGCTGGACTCTAGCTATAGGGGTTCGCGCGCTACACTCGTTTAAAGTTTCAAAAAATTTGATTTTTAAAAAAATGTTCAGGGGGTTGGGGTTGACCTAACCAAATATTGTTGATTTTTCTTAAAAATGTTTTGGGGGGGATGACCTAACCAAACATCCCCCCCCTGAACATTTTTAGACCATTGTTGTGTTAAAACAAGTGGGGATCGAACCCATTCCCTTAACCATTATTGTGTTAAAACAAGTGGGGATCGAACCCATTCCCGGATCGAACTCATTCCCGGATTGAACCCATTCCTTAAACCACCCTATGAATCTGCATGGAATATTACTTTGTTTATTGTGTTAAAACAAGTAGGGATCGAACCCATTCCCTAAACCATCCCATGAATCTGCTTTGAATATTACTCTGTTTATCGTGTTATCGTTTTTGAGGGGGTGTGGTCACCCCCATGTCCCTGACAAAAAAATTTTTTCAAAAAATTTTTGAGGGGGTCACCCCAATGTCCCTGACAAAAAAAATAATAAAAAAATTAAAAAAAAAATTTTTTTTGGGGGGGGTAGGGGGGCCCCTCCCGCCCGCCGAGACTCCCCCACCTCCAACCCTAAGGGATGTTGAAAGAATTTTTAAAATCGGTCCATAAACAAAGAAGTTAGGTTTTTGGGGGGGTTTGGTCACCCCTATGTCCCTGATAAAAAAATTTTAAAAAAAAAATTTCGAGGGAGTCACCTCCATGTCCCTGACAAAAAAAATAAAAAAATTTAAAAAAAAAATTTTTTTTTGGGGGGGTGGGTGAACATTTTAAGAAAAATTAACAATGTTAGGTTAGGTCACCCTCCCCCCCCCTGAAAAATGTTTTTTTAGGTCCCCCCACCCCCCTGAACATTTTTAGAAAAATTTACAATATTGGGTTAGGTCACCCCACCCTCTGAAAAATGTTTTTTTAGGTCCCCCCACCTCTCTGAACATTTTTAAAAAAATTTTCAATGTTAGGTTAGGTCACCCCACCCTCTGAAAAATGTTTTTTTAGGTCCCCCCCACCTCTCTGAACATTTTTAAAAAAATTTTCAATGTTAGGTTAGGTCACCCCCCCCCCTAAATAATGTTTCTTTAGGTCCCCCTACCCCCCTGAACATTTTTAGAAAAATTTACAATGTTAGGTTAGGTCATCCCCCCCCCTAAAAAATGTATCTTTAGGTCCCCCCACCCCCCTGAACATTTTTAGAAAAATTTACAATGTTAGGTTAGGTCATCCCCCCCCCCTGAAAAATGTTTGTTTAGGTCCCCCCACTCCCCTGAACAATTTTAGAAAAATCAACAATGTTAGGTTAGTTCAACCCCCCCCCCCACTGCCCTGGCTGTATTGGTTAGCTTCCCCCATTTCCATAGAGGTCTGGATGGTTAAAATCGGACAATAAATAAGGAAGTTATGATGGTTAGGTTAGATCCCTTCCCCCCCCCCTCGCCCTTGAAAAATCCCCCAAAGTTCACCTATCCATGGATAACTTCATCACTAAAAACATACAATATATGATAAAAAGTTAACT
This sequence comes from Acartia tonsa, assembly GCF_053477335.1. Lineage (NCBI taxonomy): Eukaryota > Metazoa > Arthropoda > Copepoda > Calanoida > Acartiidae > Acartia > Acartia tonsa. Next base: position 20,909,019 of record NC_137274.1, read on the forward strand.
TTGGTTAGCTTCCTTCCCTTTTTCTCCCCTCCCCCCACCCCCCACCCCTTTAAAAACACCCTGGCTGTATTGGGCAGTTTCCCCCATTTCCATAGAGGCCTGGATGGTTAAATTCGGACAATAAATAAGGAAGTTATGATGGTTAGGTTAGATTCCTTCCCTTCTCCCTCCCCCCCCCCCTCCCCCTTGAAAAATCCCCCAAAGTTCACCTATCCATGGATACTTCATCACTAAAAACAGACAATATATGATAAAAAGTTAACTTTGGTTAGCTTCCTTCCCTTTTTCTCCCCTCCCCCCTGCCCCCTCCCCTTTTAAAATACCCTGGCTGTATTGGTTAGCTTCCCCCGTTTCCATAGAGGTCTGGATGGTTAAAATCGGTCAATAAATAAGGAAGTTATGCCCCAAAACATTGAACCCCCTCGATACTCCAATAAAAAAAGACTAAGTTGAAACCTACCTCATTCCGCACACTTAGCCCGCACGTTATTCTTACCTACCTTGGTGTGCAAGTGTGCCTCTGTGCGAGAAAAGGGTGTTATAGCCTATGTTAGGTTAGGTTAGGTTAGGTTAGGTTAGGTTAGGTTAGGTTAGGTTAGGTTAGGTTAGGTTAGGTTAGGTTAGGTTAGGTTAGGTTAGGTTAGGTTAGGTTAGGTTAGGTTAGGTTAGGTTAGGTTAGGTTAGGTTAGGTTAGGTTAGGTTAGGTTAGGTTAGGTTAGGTTAGGTTAGGTTAGGTTAGGTTAGGTTAGGTTAGGTTAGGTTAGGTTAGGTTAGGTTAGGTTAGGTTAGGTTAGGTTAGGTTAGGTTAGGTTAGGTTAGGTTAGGTTAGGTTAGGTTAGGTTAGGTTAGGTTAGGTTAGGTTATGCTTGGCCACCCTTTTGTGCAGAAACTAGGTTAAGACAGTAAACCTAGCTATTAAATATTAACATTTTTAGGTTAGCAAATTTGTTAATAGGTAGTTTGGGACTAGTAAGGGCTTCCCTAAAAAATGCTAACCTAAAAAGTAGCTTAAAAGTAGCTTAGGTTAGGCCTCAAACCTAGCTCTGTGCCGCACACTTGCAAACTGTGCGAAAAGCCAAAAAAGTGTGCGAGGCCTGTAGCGCGCTTATTTTTCAACAAAAATCCTAGCTTTTTAAAACTTAAGCTTTCATGGGCATGTTCTTGATGCCTATAAAAAAAAATTTTGAAAAAATCGACTCCTCTTTGGTTAGGTTCGATTTTTAACCTATACCCCAGAAAATAGACCATATTTTGAAACTTACATATTAATCCTTAATTTTGTCTAGATTAAGAAAATTCGTAACTTCGGTTCTAGTTGACCGAATCTAACATTTTAAGTGTCTACGGATATCAGCGCGACGAGCTCTTCAAAAGTGTCCGATGTAATCGACCTCGCCAGAGGCCTCTGGCGGCCTCCAGCCTCGAAAAACCAAAAAAGACACTTGTAATTTTTTTCTTCAAAATCCTAAAATTTTCTAAAATTGACGCCAATCAGTCAATTTTTGAGCTATATTGACGTGTAAGTACTCTAAAAATTCGTCTTTTCAAGACAAATTCAACCACGTTGGTCTTGTCCAAATCGGTCCAGTGGTTCACCGTAACCTAACTTAACCTATGAAACGTAATTTTTGGCCTCATCGCTTTACCTTGTAAAACGTGTCTTAAAATTAGTCTCAGCTCCAGACCATGGAAAGAAAAGTTGTTTGTCTCATTAAGACGCGTATTTAGAGTACTTAACCAGCTTCCTAGGTCTAACCTAACCGAAATGAGATCAAAAAACGTCTTTTTAGTTTTTTTTATCTCAAATCAGTTAGGTTTGAGGTACAGAAACGTGTAAGTACTCAAAATAATTGTCTGATCTAGACACGTTTAACCACGTTGGTCTTGTCCAATTCAGTTCAGTGGTTACCGAGTAATAACGATTTGAAAATTAGGTTATGTTTTTCCTATTTTTGGAAAGGTTGCGTGATTCATTCAACCTACAGGGTTCTAGTTTTCACCATAGGCAAGAGGCAGTTAATATTTATCAGGGCATGTAAAAAAACCTGCAAAATTTGAAAATTTAGGTTAGACTAGGGCGACTTTAAGCAAAATCAGGTTTTTAATCGTACAGGGCAATTCCTGGAACGATTTGGCTTTTAAAGGCGGCAAATTGCATGTACATTTTGAGAGCTTTTGAATGGTTTTGATTTTGAACCGATTGGTCCAGTGGTTCGTCCGCTACATTCATTTAAAGTTTCAAAAAATCATTTGACATTTTTTAAAAAAAATGTTAAAAATACATCTGTCAAACAGTCAATTTTTGAGCTACAATGACGTGTAAGTACTCAAAATAATTGTCTTGTCAAGACGCGTTCAACCACGTTGGTCTTGTCCAAATCGGTTCAGTGGTTACCGAGAAATAACGATTTGAAAATTAGGTTAGGTTTTTTCTATTTTTGGAAAGGTTGCGTGATTCACTCAACCTAGAGGGTTCTAGTTTTCATCATAGGCAAGAAGCAGTTAATATTTATCAGCGCATGTAAAAAAAAAAGCAAAATTTGAAACTTTAGGTTAGACTAGGGCGATTTTAAGTAAAATCAGATTTTTAATCGTACAGGGCGATTCCTGGAACGATTTGGCTTTTAAAGACGGCAAATTGCATGTACGTTTTAAGAGCTTTTGAATGAAATTAATTGCTGGACTCTAGCTAAAGGGGTTCGCGCGCTACACTCGTTTAAAGTTTCAAAAAATTTGATTTTTAAAAAAATGTTCAGGGGGTTGGGGGTGACCTAACCAAATATTGTTGATTTTTCTTAAAAATGTTTTGGGGGGGGATGACCTAACCAAACATCCCCCCCCTGAACATTTTTAGACCATTGTTGTGTTAAAACAAGTGGGGATCGAACCCATTCCCTTAACCATTATTGTGTTAAAACAAGTGGGGATCGAACCCATTTCCGGATCGAACCCATTCCCGGATTGAACCCATTCCTTAAACCACCCTATGAATCTGCATGGAATATTACTTTGTTTATTGTGTTAAAACAAGTAGGGATCGAACCCATTCCCTTAACCATCCTATGAATCTGCTTTGAATATTACTCTGTTTATCGTGTTATCGTTTTTGGGGGGGTGTGGTCACCCCCATGTCCCTGACAAAAAAAATTTTTTTTTAAAATTTTTGTGGGGGTCACCCAAATGTCCCTGACAAAAAAAATAAAAAAATAATTAAAAAAAAAAAAATTTTTGTGGGGGGGGTGGGGGGGGTCCTATCCCCCCACCGAGACTCCCCCACCTCCAACCCTAAGGGATGTTGAAAGAATTTTTAAAATCGGTCCATTAACAAAGAAGTTAGGTTTTTGGGGGGGTTTGGTCACCCCTATGTCCCTGACAAAAAAAATTAAAAAAAAAAAATTTCGAGGGGGTCACTCCAATGTCCCTGACAAAAAAAAATAAAAAATTAAAAAAAAAATTTTTTTTTGGGGGGTAGGGGGTTCTTTCCCCAACGCCCCTGAACATTTTTAGAAAAATTAACAATGTTAGGTTAGGTCACCAACTCCCCCTGAAAAATGTTTGTTTAGGTCCCCTTACCCTCCTGAACAGTTTTAGAAAAATTTATAATGTTAGGTTAGGTCACCCCCCCCCCCCTGAAAAATGTTTTTTTAGGTCCCCCCACCCCCCTGAACATTTTTAAAAAAATTTACAATGTTAGGTTAGGTCGCCCCCCCCCCCTGAAAAATGTTTTTTTAGGTCCCCCCACCCCCCTGAACAGTTTTAGAAAAATTTACAATGTTAGGTTAGGTCACCCCCCCCCCCCTTAAAAATGTTTGTTTAGGTCCTCCCACTCCCCTGAACAATTTTAGAAAAATTTACAATGTTAGGTTAGGTCACCCCCCCCCCCCTTAAAAATGTTTGTTTAGGTCCTCCCACTCCCCTGAACAATTTTAGAAAAATTTACAATGTTAGGTTAGGTCACCCCCCCCCCCCTTAAAAATGTTTGTTTAGGTCCCCCCACTCCCCTGAACAATTTTAGAAAAATCAACAATGTTAGGTTAGGTCACCCCCCCCCCCTTGAAAAATGTTTTTTTAGTTCACCTATCCATGGATACTTCATCACTAAAAACGGACAATATATGATGAAAAGTTAACTTTGGTTAGCTTCCTTCCCCTTTTCCCCCTCCCCCCTCCCCCCTCCCCCTTAAAAACACCCTGGCTGTATTGGTTAGCTTCCCCCGTTTCCATAGAGGTCTGGATGGTTAAAATCGGTCAATAAATAAGGAAGTTATGATGGTTAGGTTAGATTCCTTCCCTTCTCCCCCCCCCCCTCCCCCTCACCCTTGAAAAATCCCCTTAAGTTCACCTATCCATGGATACTTCATCACTAAAAACAGACAATATATGATAAAAAGTTAACTTTGGTTAGCTTCCTTCCCCTTTTCCCCCCTCCCCCCTCCCCCCTTCCACCCTGGCTGTATTGGTTAGCTTCCCCCGTTTCCATAGAGGTCTGGATGGTTAAAATCGGTCAATAAATAAGGAAGTTATGCCACAAAACATTGAACCCCCTTGATACTCCAATAAAAAAAGACTAAGTTGAAACCTACCCTGTTCTGCACACTTAGCCCGCACGTTATTCAAACCTTCCTTGGTGTGCAAGTGTGCTTCTGTGCGAGAAAAGGGTAGTGAAGCCTTAGTTAGGTTAGGTTAGGTTAGGTTAGGTTAGGTTAGGTTAGGTTAGGTTAGGTTAGGTTAGGTTAGGTTAGGTTAGGTTAGGTTAGGTTAGGTTAGGTTAGGTTAGGTTAGGTTAGGTTAGGTTAGGTTAGGTTAGGTTAGGTTAGGTTACTATAAGCCCCGAATCTTCAAGTTTGGGTCCCAGATTCAAGGGTTTCAAAAATGGAGGTACCTAACGGCGGGGGGTTAGGATGCCCCTAGAGACCCACCGATAGTTGCGTTGAATCAGAAAAAAGGTTAGGTTAGGTTATATGGCCTCATGTTAGGTCAATTCGGCCTCCTTGACCTCGAGGTTAGGTCCTCCATTTTTGCACCTAGGGAAACCCAACCTAACTTTGGGTCCCGGGCCCAAAACGAAAATGTGGGGCCCAAACATGTTTAGAGGCCTCTAGGAGCAATCTTGAAGAGTAACGACCCCCCCAAAACCGGCCAAAATAATAGGACCTCTTACTCTTCAGGATTTTGATTAGAGCAGGTTTTAGGCTACTTTTACCTATTTTTTCGTTTTGGTAACTTATGTTGGAAAAAGTTGAGGTTACTTACATATTACAAATGTATGTCCTAAATTGAACCATGTTAGTTTATTGTCTAAAATCATTATTTATTGATGGATTTTCAAGTTTAAGGTGGCAAATCATATGTACTCGTCGAGACAAAGCCATTCCTGTTATCGGCCGGCCGAATTTCGGCCAAAAAAGCCGGAATTCGGCCGTTTTTAGGTTGTCGGTCAAAATCTTTATTTTAGGTTAGGTAAAACTTCATCATAAAATGGTGATTCCTTGTCCGATTTGGACTTCCAAGGTGCCTAAAAATATCAGCGGAACGTGGGAAAGTCGAATCCGTTGACCAATCTCAATTCGGTCCAGTGGTTTCCGTGTAATTTGAAAATAAAGTCAGCGGTTAATGTTTTTGAAAATTTTTAAAATTTATTTTTATTATTAATTGATCAAAAATTAAGCAATTTTAATATTTTTTTTTCCTAAAATCATTGTCTTGTTATTATATTTTGATTCATAAAAAGATCTAACCACTGGACCCAATTTTGAACCATTTTTTTAAAAATTATTTATTTCGGCTTTAAATGGATTTTGCTTACTATAAAAAGTTTTGAATTTTGCGGTTTTTTTTACATGCACTGATAAATATGGACTGCCCCTTGACTATGCAGAAGATTTGAACCCAAACGGTTCAGTGGTTTTTTATTTATAATGAAAAAAGTGTTTTTAAATTTTACAAATTTGTCTAACTTTGAGAAGGTGTAAAATGATGATTCCTTGGACGATTTTTTAGTTTAAGGTAAATTTTTGCACCTACTTTTTGAGATGAGTTCAACCACGTTGATTTTGAACCAATCCGTCCAGTGGTTACCGAGTAATAATCGATTGAAAATTACGTTTTTTTTTAAATTTTAAAAGTCATATTTCGTGATTTATTGACATAAATGCATGTTTTTTGTGGATAATCATATCTACACACTCCAATATTTCCAAATCTGTTGCCCATTTGAATCTGCATTGAATATTACTTGGTAACTTAATAATAAATGTCTCACCTATTATGGCCGCGGGTTCGAATCCGTCTACTTTGTCCCTCTACCAGGGAATCTACAGTTAAGTTAGCTAAACAAAACTTTGTGGAGAGTGTCTTAAGGCAATTTAGAACAAATCATCTTGATGTAAACTGGCCTCTAGGAGCACTCTAAGTGCCCATAAACCACGGCCATAAATCACCTATTATAGCCGCGGGTTCGAATCCTTCCTTGTTATTCAGTGATTTATTAACATAAATGCATTTTTTTGTGGCTAATAATATCTACGCACTCCAATATTTCCAAATCTGTTGCCCATTTGAATCTGCATTGAATATTATTTGGTAACTTAATAATAAATGTCTCACCTATTATTGCTGCGGGTTCGAATCCATCTACTTTGTCCCTCTACCAGGGAATCTACAGTTAAGTTAGCTAAACAAAACTTTGTGGAGAGTGTCTTAAGGCAATTTAGAACAAATCATCTTGATATAACTGGCCTCTAGGAGCACTCTAAGTGCCCATAAACTGTGGACATAAATCACCTATTATAGCCGCGGGTTCGAATCCTTCCTTGTTATTCAGTGATTTATTAACATAAATGCATGTTTTTTGTGACTAATCATATCTACACACTCCAATATTTCCAAATCTGTTGCCCATTTGAATCTGCATTGAACATTACTTTGTTTATCAAGTTAAAACAAGTCAGGATCGAACCCATTCCCAAAACCATCCATCTATGTATCCATCTATCTATCCATCTGTCTTTCCATCTATCTATCCATCTATCTAACCATATATCTATCCATCTATTTATCCATTTACATATCCATCTATGAATCTGCATGGAATATTCCTTTGTTTATTGTGTTTAAACAAGTAGAGATCGAACCCATTCCCTAAACCATCCTATGAATCTGCATGGAATATTCCTTTGTTTATTGTGTTAAAACAAGTAGGGATCGAACCCATTCCCGGATCGAACCCATTCCCTAAACCATCCTTTGAATCTGCATGGAATATTAATTTGTTTATTGTGTTAAAACAAGTAGGGATCGAACCCATTCCCGGATCGAACCCATTCCCAAAACCATTCTATGAATCTGCATGGAATATTACTTTGTTTATTGTGTTAAAACAAGTAGGGATCGAACCCATTCCCGGATCGAACCCATTCCCTAAACCATCCTATGAACATGCATGGAATATTACTTTGTTTATTGTGTTAAAACAAGTGGGGATCGAACCCATTCCCTAAACCATCCTATGAATCTACATGGAATATTACTTTGTTTATTGTGTTAAAACAAGTAGGGATCGAACCCATTCCCTAAACCGTCCTATGAATCTGCATGGAATATTACTTTGTTTATTGTGTTAAAACAAGTAGGGATCGAACCCATTCCCAGATCGAACCCATTCCCTAAACCATCCTATGAACATGCATGGAATATTACTTTGTTTATTGTGTTAAAACAAGTGGGGATCGAACCCATTCCCTAAACCATCCTATGAATCTACATGGAATATTACTTTGTTTATTGTGTTAAAACAAGTAGGGATCGAACCCATTCCCGGATCGAACCCATTCCCTAAACCATCCTTTGAATCTGCATGGAATATTACTTTGTTTATTGTGTTAAAACAAGTAGGGATCGAACCCATTCCCGGATCGAACCCATTCCCTAAACCATCCTATGAACATGCATGGAATATTACTTTGTTTATTGTGTTAAAACAAGTGGGGATCGAACCCATTCCCTAAACTATCCTTTGAATCTGCATGGAATATTACTTTGTTTATTGTGTTAAAACAAGTAGGGATCGAACCCATTCCCGGATCGAACCCATTCCCTAAACCATCCTATGAACATGCATGGAATATTACTTTGTTTATTGTGTTAAAACAAGTGGGGATCGAACCCATTCCCTAAACCATCCTATGAATCTACATGGAATATTACTTTGTTTATTGTGTTAAAACAAGTAGGAATCGAACCCATTCCCTAAACCATCCTTTGAATCTGCATGGAATATTACTTTGTTTATTGTGTTAAAACAAGTAGGGATCGAACCCATTCCCGGATCGAACCCATTCCCTAAACCATTCTATGAATCTGCATGGAATATTACTTTGTTTATTGTGTTAAAACAAGTGGGGATCGAACCCATTCCCAGATCGAACCCATTCCATAAACCATCCTATAAACATGCATGGAATATTACTTTGTTTATTGTGTTAAAACAAGTGGGGATCGAACCCATTCCCGGATCGAACCCATTCCCTAAACCATCCTATGAATATACATGGAATATTACTTTGTTTATTGTGTTAAAACAAGTAGGGATCGAACCCATTCCCGGATCGAACCCATTCCCTAAACCATCCTTTGAATCTGCATGGAATATTAATTTGTTTATTGTGTTAAAACAAGTAGGGATCGAACCCATTCCCGGATCGAACCCATTCCCTAAACCATCCTATGAATCTGCATGGAATATTACTTTGTTTATTGTGTTAAAACAAGTGGGGATCAAACCCATTCCCTAAACCATCCTATGAATCTGCATGGAATATTCCTTTGTTTATTGTGTTAAAACAAGTAGGGATCGAACCCATTCCCTAAACCATCCTATGCATCTGCATGGAATATTCCTTTGTTTATTGTGTTAAAACAAGTAGGGATCGAACCCATTCCCTAATCCATCCTTTGAATCTGCATGGAATATTACTTTGTTTATTGTGTTAAAACAAGTAGGGATCGAACCCATTCCCGGATCGAACCCATTCCCTAAACCATCCTTTGAATCTGCATGGAAGATTACTTTGTTTATTGTGTTAAAACAAGTAGGGATCAAACCCATTCCCTAAACCATCCTATGAATCTGCATGGAATATTACTTTGTTTATTGTGTTAAAACAAGTGGGGATCGAACCCATTCCCGGATCGAACCCATTCCATAAACCATCCTATGAACATGCATGGAATATTACTTTGTTTCTTGTGGTAAAAGATGTGTGGATCGAACCCATTCCCTAAAATCGGTCCATAAACAAAGAATTTAGGTTTTTGGGGGGGTGTGGTTACCCCCATGTCCCTGACAAAATTTTTTTACATTTTTTAGCCTTAAACATCAATTTAAAAAAAAAAATGAACAAAAAAAAATTTTAAAAATTTAAAAAAAAAATTTTTTTTTTGAGGGGGGGGTGAGGGGGTTCCCCCCCACCGAGACTCCCCCACCCCTAACTCTAAGGGATATTGAAAGAAATTTTAAAATCGGTTCATAAACAAGTAAGTTATGGGAATTTAGGTTTTGGGGGAAAGAAGGAGTCGTAGATTATTGGTAGAAAAATTACCCCCCTATATACGCCAAGCTGATGACATCACAAACCTAACCTAACTTGCAAGTTAAGTTAACCTATCTTGCAAGTTAAGTTAATCTAACTTGCTAACCTAACTTGCAAACCTAACTTGCAAGTTAACCTAACTGCAAAAATGTCTAAAATCAATATTTATTGACGGATTTTAACGTTTAAGGTGGCAAATGATATGTACTCAATGAGACAAAGCCGTTTCTGCCATCGTTTAGCCGGAATTCGGCCGAAAAAGCCGGAATTCGGCCGTTATTTGGGTGATTTTTGACCTAAAAAACTTTGACTAAATTTTGCTCCAAGAAGGAGGCTTCTGCTGAAGGTAGTTATAAGGGACACTTTTGTAGGGCCAAACGAGATCTCTTTAGGGCATATTTCAGATTTTCTGTAACATTATTAGAACCCGAGATAAAAAGAAAAACGTCTGTAAATTATAGAAGCTATTACTCCTTTTCTATAAGCCTATAGTTCGAATCTTTCAAATTGGTTGTGTAATATGTCAGTAGACATGTTTGTATTGATTTTAGTGATTTTTTTTACAATAAAAAATTTTCAGGAACTCAAAATAACCAAAAAACACACAAGTTACCCTAAGTTAGGTTTTTGGGGGGGTGTGGTCACCCCCATGGCCCTGACAAAAAAAAAATTGCAAGTATACCTAACTTGAAAAAAAAAAAAAAAAAAAAAATTTAAAAAAAATTTTTTTTGGGGGGGTAGGGGGGTCCCCCCCCCCCGAGACTTGAAAAAAAAAAAAAAAAAAAAAATTTAAAAAAATTTTTTTTTGGGGGGGTGGGGGGGTCCCCCCCCCCCCGAGACTTGAAAAAAAAAAAAAAAAAAAAATTAAAAAAAAAATTTTTTTTTTGGGGGGGGGGGGGGGTCCCCCCCACCCCGAGACTTGAAGAAAAAAAAAAAAAAAAAATTTAAAAAATTTTTTTGGGGGGGGTGGGGGGGTCCTCCCCCCCCCATACTTGAAAAAAAAAAAAATTAAAAAAAAATTTTTTTTTTTGGGGGGGGTCCCCCCCCCCCCGAGACTTGAAAAAAAAAAAAAAAAAAAAAATTTAAAAAAAATTTTTTGGGGGGGGTGGAGGGGTCCCCCCCCCCCCCGAGACTTGAAAAAAAAAAAAAAAAAAAAATTTTGAAAAAAATTTTTGGGGGGGGGTGAGGGGGTACCCCCCCCCCCCCCCCACCGAGACTCCCCCACCCCTAACTTGAAAAAAAAAAAAAAAAAAAAAAATTTTTAAAAATTTTTTTGGGGGGGTTGGGGGGGGTCCCCCCCCCCGCCGAGACTCCCCCACTTTGAACTTTAAGGGATGTTGAAAGAATTTTTAAAATCGGTCCATAAACAAAGAAGTTAGGTTTTTTGGGGGGTGTGGTCACCCCCCTGGCCCTGACAAAAAAAAATTTGCAAGTTAACCTAAATTGCTAACCTAACTTGAAAAAAAAAAAAAAAAAAAAAAAATTTTTAAAATTTTTTTTGGGGGGGGGTGGGGGGGTCCCCCCCCCCCCCCGAGACTTGAAAAAAAAAAAAAAAAAAAAATTTTGAAAAAAATTTTTGGGGGGGGGTGAGGGGGTACCCCCCCCCCCCCCCCCCCCACCGAGACTCCCCCACCCCTAACTTGAAAAAAAAAAAAAAAAAAAAAAATTTTTAAAAATTTTTTTGGGGGGGTTGGGGGGGGTCCCCCCCCCCGCCGAGACTCCCCCACTTTGAACTCTAAGGGATGTTGAAAGAATTTTTAAAATCGGTCCATAAACAAAGAAGTTAGGTTTTTGGGGGGGTGTGGTCACCCCCATGGCCCTGACAAAAAAAAAATTTTCAAGTTAACCTAACTTACTAACCTAACTTGCAAGTTAACCTAACTTGCTAACCTAACTTGAAAAAAAAAAAAAATTTTTAAAAATTTTTTTTGGGGGGGGGTGGGGGGGTCCCCCCCCCCGCCGAGACTCCCCCACCCCGAACTCTAAGGGATGTTGAAAGAATTTTTAAAATCGGTCCATAAACAAAGAAGTTAGGTTTTTGGGGGGGTGTGGTCACCCCCATGGCCCTGACAAAAAAAAAAAATTTTCAAGTTAACCTAACTTACTAACCTAACTTGCAAGTTAACCTAACTTGCTAACCTAACTTGAAAAAAAAAAAAAAATTTTAAAAATTTTTTTTGGGGGGGGGTGGGGGGGTCCCCCCCCCGCCGAGACTCCCCCACCCCGAACTCTAAGGGATGTTGAAAGAATTTTTAAAATCGGTCCATAAACAAAGAAGTTAGGTTTTGGGGGGGGTGTGGTCACCCCCATGGCCCTGACAAAAAAAAAAAATTTCAAGTTAACCTAACTTACTAACCTAACTTGCAAATTAACCTAACTTGCTAACCTAACTTGAAAAAAAAAAAAAAAAATTTAAAAAAAATTTTTGGGGGGGTGGGGGGGTCCCCCCCCCGCTGAGACTCCCCCACCCCGAACTCTAAGGGATGTTGAAAGAATTTTTAAAATCGGTCCATAAACAAAGAAGTTATGGGAATTTAGGTTTTGGGGGAAAGAAGGAGTCGTAGAAGAATTACCCCCTATATACGCCAAGTTGATGACATCACAAACCTAACATAGAAGAATTACCCCCTATATACGCCAAGTTGATGACATCACAAACCTAACCTATATGCAAAGCCAAGTTAATTTAAGTTTGGGTCCCATATTGAAACCCTTGAATAATTTTAAGTTTGGGCCCCAAGTTAGGCGGACCCGGACCCAAAAAATCCAAGCTTTTACTAAGTTAGGTTAGGTTAGGTTAGGTTAGGTTAGGTTAGGTTAGGTTAGGTTAGGTTAGGTTAGGTTAGGTTAGGTTAGGTTAGGTTAGGTTAGGTTAGGTTAGGTTAGGTTAGGTTAGGTTAGGTTAGGTTAGGTTAGGTTAGGTTAGGTTAGGTTAGGTTAGGTTAGGTTAGGTTAGGTTAGGTTAGGTTAGGTTAGGTTAGGTTAGGTTAGGTTAGGTTAGGTTAGGTTAGGTTAGGTTAGGTTAGGTTAGGTTAGGTTAGGTTAGGTTAGGTTAGGTTAGGTTAGGTTAGGTTAGGTTAGGTTAGGTTAGGTTAGGTTAGGTTAGGTTAGGTTAGGTTAGGTTAGGTTAGGTTAGGTTAGGTTAGGTTAGGTTAGGTTAGGTTAGGTTAGGTTAGGTTAGGTTAGGTTAGGTTAGGTTAGGTTAGGTTAGGTTAGGTTAGGTTAGGTTAGGTTAGGTTAGGTTAGGTTAGGTTAGGTTAGGTTAGGTTAGGTTAGGTTAGGTTAGGTTAGGTTAGGTTAGGTTAGGTTAGGTTAGGTTAGGTTAGGTTAGGTTAGGTTAGGTTAGGTTAGGTTAGGTTAGGTTAGGTTAGGTTAGGTTAGGTTAGGTTAGGTTAGGTTAGGTTAGGTTAGGTTAGGTTAGGTTAGGTTAGGTTAGGTTAGGTTAGGTTAGGTTAGGTTAGGTTAGGTTAGGTTAGGTTAGGTTAGGTTAGGTTAGGTTAGGTTAGGTTAGGTTAGGTTAGGTTAGGTTAGGTTAGGTTAGGTTAGGTTAGGTTAGGTTAGGTTAGGTTAGGTTAGGTTAGGTTAGGTTAGGTTAGGTTAGGTTAGGTTAGGTTAGGTTAGGTTAGGTTAGGTTAGGTTAGGTTAGGTTAGGTTAGGTTAGGTTAGGTTAGGTTAGGTTAGGTTAGGTTAGGTTAGGTTAGGTTAGGTTAGGTTAGGTTAGGTTAGGTTAGGTTAGGTTAGGTTAGGTTAGGTTAGGTTAGGTTAGGTTAGGTTAGGTTAGGTTAGGTTAGGTTAGGTTAGGTTAGGTTAGGTTAGGTTAGGTTAGGTTAGGTTAGGTTAGGTTAGGTTAGGTTAGGTTAGGTTAGGTTAGGTTAGGTTAGGTTAGGTTAGGTTAGGTTAGGTTAGGTTAGGTTAGGTTAGGTTAGGTTAGGTTAGGTTAGGTTAGGTTAGGTTAGGTTAGGTTAGGTTAGGTTAGGTTAGGTTAGGTTAGGTTAGGTTAGGTTAGGTTAGGTTAGGTTAGGTTAGGTTAGGTTAGGTTAGGTTAGGTTAGGTTAGGTTAGGTTAGGTTAGGTTAGGTTAGGTTAGGTTAGGTTAGGTTAGGTTAGGTTAGGTTAGGTTAGGTTAGGTTAGGTTAGGTTAGGTTAGGTTAGGTTAGGTTAGGTTAGGTTAGGTTAGGTTAGGTTAGGTTAGGTTAGGTTAGGTTAGGTTAGGTTAGGTTAGGTTAGGTTAGGTTAGGTTAGGTTAGGTTAGGTTAGGTTAGGTTAGGTTAGGTTAGGTTAGGTTAGGTTAGGTTAGGTTAGGTTAGGTTAGGTTAGGTTAGGTTAGGTTAGGTTAGGTTAGGTTAGGTTAGGTTAGGTTAGGTTAGGTTAGGTTAGGTTAGGTTAGGTTAGGTTAGGTTAGGTTAGGTTAGGTTAGGTTAGGTTAGGTTAGGTTAGGTTAGGTTAGGTTAGGTTAGGTTAGGTTAGGTTAGGTTAGGTTAGGTTAGGTTAGGTTAGGTTAGGTTAGGTTAGGTTAGGTTAGGTTAGGTTAGGTTAGGTTAGGTTAGGTTAGGTTAGGTTAGGTTAGGTTAGGTTAGGTTAGGTTAGGTTAGGTTAGGTTAGGTTAGGTTAGGTTAGGTTAGGTTAGGTTAGGTTAGGTTAGGTTAGGTTAGGTTAGGTTAGGTTAGGTTAGGTTAGGTTAGGTTAGGTTAGGTTAGGTTAGGTTAGGTTAGGTTAGGTTAGGTTAGGTTAGGTTAGGTTAGGTTAGGTTAGGTTAGGTTAGGTTAGGTTAGGTTAGGTTAGGTTAGGTTAGGTTAGGTTAGGTTAGGTTAGGTTAGGTTAGGTTAGGTTAGGTTAGGTTAGGTTAGGTTAGGTTAGGTTAGGTTAGGTTAGGTTAGGTTAGGTTAGGTTAGGTTAGGTTAGGTTAGGTTAGGTTAGGTTAGGTTAGGTTAGGTTAGGTTAGGTTAGGTTAGGTTAGGTTAGGTTAGGTTAGGTTAGGTTAGGTTAGGTTAGGTTAGGTTAGGTTAGGTTAGGTTAGGTTAGGTTAGGTTAGGTTAGGTTAGGTTAGGTTAGGTTAGGTTAGGTTAGGTTAGGTTAGGTTAGGTTAGGTTAGGTTAGGTTAGGTTAGGTTAGGTTAGGTTAGGTTAGGTTAGGTTAGGTTAGGTTAGGTTAGGTTAGGTTAGGTTAGGTTAGGTTAGGTTAGGTTAGGTTAGGTTAGGTTAGGTTAGGTTAGGTTAGGTTAGGTTAGGTTAGGTTAGGTTAGGTTAGGTTAGGTTAGGTTAGGTTAGGTTAGGTTAGGTTAGGTTAGGTTAGGTTAGGTTAGGTTAGGTTAGGTTAGGTTAGGTTAGGTTAGGTTAGGTTAGGTTAGGTTAGGTTAGGTTAGGTTAGGTTAGGTTAGGTTAGGTTAGGTTAGGTTAGGTTAGGTTAGGTTAGGTTAGGTTAGGTTAGGTTAGGTTAGGTTAGGTTAGGTTAGGTTAGGTTAGGTTAGGTTAGGTTAGGTTAGGTTAGGTTAGGTTAGGTTAGGTTAGGTTAGGTTAGGTTAGGTTAGGTTAGGTTAGGTTAGGTTAGGTTAGGTTAGGTTAGGTTAGGTTAGGTTAGGTTAGGTTAGGTTAGGTTAGGTTAGGTTAGGTTAGGTTAGGTTAGGTTAGGTTAGGTTAGGTTAGGTTAGGTTAGGTTAGGTTAGGTTAGGTTAGGTTAGGTTAGGTTAGGTTAGGTTAGGTTAGGTTAGGTTAGGTTAGGTTAGGTTAGGTTAGGTTAGGTTAGGTTAGGTTAGGTTAGGTTAGGTTAGGTTAGGTTAGGTTAGGTTAGGTTAGGTTAGGTTAGGTTAGGTTAGGTTAGGTTAGGTTAGGTTAGGTTAGGTTAGGTTAGGTTAGGTTAGGTTAGGTTAGGTTAGGTTAGGTTAGGTTAGGTTAGGTTAGGTTAGGTTAGGTTAGGTTAGGTTAGGTTAGGTTAGGTTAGGTTAGGTTAGGTTAGGTTAGGTTAGGTTAGGTTAGGTTAGGTTAGGTTAGGTTAGGTTAGGTTAGGTTAGGTTAGGTTAGGTTAGGTTAGGTTAGGTTAGGTTAGGTTAGGTTAGGTTAGGTTAGGTTAGGTTAGGTTAGGTTAGGTTAGGTTAGGTTAGGTTAGGTTAGGTTAGGTTAGGTTAGGTTAGGTTAGGTTAGGTTAGGTTAGGTTAGGTTAGGTTAGGTTAGGTTAGGTTAGGTTAGGTTAGGTTAGGTTAGGTTAGGTTAGGTTAGGTTAGGTTAGGTTAGGTTAGGTTAGGTTAGGTTAGGTTAGGTTAGGTTAGGTTAGGTTAGGTTAGGTTAGGTTAGGTTAGGTTAGGTTAGGTTAGGTTAGGTTAGGTTAGGTTAGGTTAGGTTAGGTTAGGTTAGGTTAGGTTAGGTTAGGTTAGGTTAGGTTAGGTTAGGTTAGGTTAGGTTAGGTTAGGTTAGGTTAGGTTAGGTTAGGTTAGGTTAGGTTAGGTTAGGTTAGGTTAGGTTAGGTTAGGTTAGGTTAGGTTAGGTTAGGTTAGGTTAGGTTAGGTTAGGTTAGGTTAGGTTAGGTTAGGTTAGGTTAGGTTAGGTTAGGTTAGGTTAGGTTAGGTTAGGTTAGGTTAGGTTAGGTTAGGTTAGGTTAGGTTAGGTTAGGTTAGGTTAGGTTAGGTTAGGTTAGGTTAGGTTAGGTTAGGTTAGGTTAGGTTAGGTTAGGTTAGGTTAGGTTAGGTTAGGTTAGGTTAGGTTAGGTTAGGTTAGGTTAGGTTAGGTTAGGTTAGGTTAGGTTAGGTTAGGTTAGGTTAGGTTAGGTTAGGTTAGGTTAGGTTAGGTTAGGTTAGGTTAGGTTAGGTTAGGTTAGGTTAGGTTAGGTTAGGTTAGGTTAGGTTAGGTTAGGTTAGGTTAGGTTAGGTTAGGTTAGGTTAGGTTAGGTTAGGTTAGGTTAGGTTAGGTTAGGTTAGGTTAGGTTAGGTTAGGTTAGGTTAGGTTAGGTTAGGTTAGGTTAGGTTAGGTTAGGTTAGGTTAGGTTAGGTTAGGTTAGGTTAGGTTAGGTTAGGTTAGGTTAGGTTAGGTTAGGTTAGGTTAGGTTAGGTTAGGTTAGGTTAGGTTAGGTTAGGTTAGGTTAGGTTAGGTTAGGTTAGGTTAGGTTAGGTTAGGTTAGGTTAGGTTAGGTTAGGTTAGGTTAGGTTAGGTTAGGTTAGGTTAGGTTAGGTTAGGTTAGGTTAGGTTAGGTTAGGTTAGGTTAGGTTAGGTTAGGTTAGGTTAGGTTAGGTTAGGTTAGGTTAGGTTAGGTTAGGTTAGGTTAGGTTAGGTTAGGTTAGGTTAGGTTATGTTAGGTTAGGTTAGGTTAGGTTAGGTTAGGTTAGGTTAGGTTAGGTTAGGTTAGGTTAGGTTAGGTTAGGTTAGGTTAGGTTAGGTTAGGTTAGGTTAGGTTAGGTTAGGTTAGGTTAGGTTAGGTTAGGTAGGTTAGGTTAGGTTAGGTTAGGTTAGGTTAGGTTAGGTTGGTTAGGTTAGGTTAGGTTAGGTTAGGTTAGGTTAGGTTAGGTTAGGTTAGGTTAGGTTAGGTAGGT